>NC_080564.1:31627774-31943845 GCF_030253575.1 Rhododendron vialii | reverse complement strand
ACTAAATTAACCATATATGTTAACCATATAGGCCTGAATATATAACCATATATGTTTCTTAACAGCAGCAAAAAAAAGTACAAAAAACATTCAAAAGCAACCAAAAAAACAGTTTTAGTGCTATTGGACTACCGTTTATAGACTTGAATATATAACCATATATTTATGTATGCATAAATATACAACCATAACCATGTATTACTATATATATAACCATATATGTTACCCAACAGCAGCTAATCAAAAGTACAAAAAACAAAACCCTAACATATCTGAACATATAACCATATATGGTACCCAACAACAGCTAAACAAACGTATAAAAAAAAAACCTTAACAGATCTGAATATATAACCCTTCACAGAAAAGGATAAAGGAAGGTAAAGAATGATTCTTATGCTTTTACTGGTGTATAAACCCTTCAAATGTAAAGAACCATACCGAGAGACACAAGGTGACAAAGATTGAGTTATTTGTTACGATTTGGAAGGGCACCTGATGTTTTGAACAGATATATGATGATGAAGGTGTCGGCGACGGTGGTAGCGGTGATGGAGGGCGGGAACTCGGCCATGGTGGCAAAACCGTTGTGTATTGTAATATAGATTCTCCAAGGGGGCCTGGAGTTGCGACATTTGGAGCCGAATCATGCAAATTTATTTTGAGAGAACAAGATCTTGGCCGTCCGTTTCAGCTTTGGACGGTCCGAATGCTAATACAAGAGTTCTCGAAAAAGTTTCATTAGCATCCAGACCGTCCAAAACACCGAAACGGACGCGTGAGATGTTCACGGAGGCTCCGTGAACAAGTTCCTCCCATTTATTTTATTGCCTATTCTTTGTCTGTAGGAGTATTTTTTATTACCAAGTTCGGTGGAATAAAATTTTAAAAAATTGGATCCAAATAAAAAATTAGTTTGGTTTGGTTTTCCAAGCTAGCTAGGTTTTGACTTTGCAAGAATCGATAGGAGTTGGTTTGGCTTTTAGTTTGGGAAAAATCGAAGACCCTTTTTGTATGTCTCTCTCGCATTTGCAAGTCGGACCGATGAGAGAGATCATCTGTGATTTATAGACTCACAATTTGTTCATTAAAGATCAATTAAAAGGTAAAGGTACTCCATTTCAAACGCATACTTTGATTCAGTTCTAACTTCATTTGGAAGATGTCAGCGCAAATCTCATTGATACTCTCTCTTTTATCCAAATGACCGAGTCCAAAATTCCGCGGTATCAAATTCCTCAAACAAAGTTTGCACTCTCTGACAAAAAAAATACCTATCCAGAAGAACGTAATGGCAGCTCCAATTTTTCTCACTCAAAAGTCAAAACCCTAGAAATTGCTCCGTAGAAGATTTTTTAGAATTTGGTGTTGGGAAAATCATATGATTAGGATATTTCTTGCTATAAATTAAATGCATAAACAAGAATAATAACAACCAAGTACGGCAAGTAAATATTACAGTATTAGAGAAAAGACAAGAATAGCCTGTGGGGTGGTGGTCGAGACACGTGATGGCGCCCTCCTAAGGAATGTTAAACCCCCTTCTGCACGGGATTGGATGGCGTTCTTTTCCCAAAATACAACCACCTTCTTCGGTGCATCGAATTGAACTCATGAACCGTGTAATTTCCCAACACTCAAAATAATCCACGAACGTATGAAGTAAAAGAAACAGGAGAAGCTTTTATATTTGAGAAAGAGTACACTGATTAGAAGATGAGAAGAGAGGAATTTGATTGTCCACCGTGTAAGCCAAAACTGAGTAGAGAAGTAGTTTTTCTTAGTCGCACTTAGGAAGGAAAATCAATAACTTATTTATAGAGATTAGATATATCTATCAGAGTTTGTTATGAACTCCACGTTCATACCTTTAGACTGGGGGCACATCAATTTGTCGCACCTCAATCACACCCCTCTCATATACATGTGGGTCCCTAACATATATTGTGAAATTTTCACATATGCATGTGAGAGAAGTGTAGTTAGGGTATGTGTCCTTAGCATTCCCCGAAAAATAGACAGTAACTTACATCTTTATGTTACTTTTAGTAATTTACCCTTGTCTTTACAATTTGTACGAATTGGTCCATTAATTGTTCACGAGACTCTAGAGCCAAACACCTAGTATATCGAATTCCTTAACAAACCATCAAAAATGATTGAGCTTGACTTGTATTTTTAATGAACGAGTTTGAGCAAGCCCAAAATCGAGCCGAACTCGAGTTGTTTGGTTTGTTTAGTAGTACCCAATACTCTTGATGACTGGTCTGGTTTTGGTTCTACCATTCTCAACCAAAACTTTCAATTTGGTTCTTAAAATAGCTAACAAAGGGATCAAACCAGTCTGGTTTCACCCCCAATATTAGCTTGCAAATCTACCAACTAGAATATTCTGGGAGAAAACTGGAGATACAATCTATCCAAATTAATTTCCATACCCCTCTAACTTCTATTCTATGTACTCTATTGGAATCCATAACAATGGCTTAACTTGTTCATCAATTACCATTTATATGGAATAATATCATTAGCAAAAAACCAATTGAATCATTGATTGATAGGAAAATCAAAAGGCATTACGTTTTGATAAAAAATAAATGATCAATGTAATATAAGTACAAGCCATGCATCATCTAGATGAAAATGTAATTTTGTTTTTGCGTGTTTCAGTATCAAACCAAATAATTTCAAAGTAAAGATTGTTTTCCACAGGAATTGAGTGTCGATTGATAACCTCAACGGCTCGGTTACTTTGGCAAACGGGTAAGATTTTGGGATAAGGAAGAAGGGGAGTGCAATTTTGTTCACCCTCCTTAAAAGAGGGTGAACGTTACCCTATTTTCTTCAGGGTGTGGAACTGAAGTGATAAGAATAAGGGATTAACTTAGAAAGAGTTTGTTTGGTAGTTTGTTTGGTAGTTTGTTTGGATAAATAAGAATGGGAGGATAAAAAAAATATTGTGAGAGTTTGCTTAGATGCCCCTTGAGAATCTATCTGTCTTCTATCTATATACTGTATTATGGAGGGCGAGAGGGAGAAGGGAAAGTGGGAGTGGGAGAGACTTTTGGAAAAATTATTCTATGCCCTATTAGGGATACCATCATGTGGTACTTTGAATTCATTTTGCGCTACACAAATGTCTTTTAGTGTATAAAATAAGACTAATGCTAGCGTGCATCGAATATGAAACCCAAAAAATATTAGATTATATTTTTTATCACTAGCGTAGTACCCGTTCGATACACAGGGTCAAAAAAACCAATGTTAATTTTTTATCACATGCATTGAACGGGTACAATATTTGATTCTTGTTACAAATTAATTTGATTTAATTTTTTTTGAAGAAATTTAATTTGATTTAATATTTGTTGCAATCTGAGTCGTTCAATGCCGAGCATGGACGGCCCGAATTGGCCCAACACTCATGTTCTTGAGGGACAACATGCACCCCGGGTACCTTTTCTATCAACTAGTGTCGTTACCGTTCGATGCATGCGACAAAATATTTGTGTGGCTCCGCTACAACATATGGAGTTCACACAAAATTTGTTGTTGGTCTCGTGCATCAAACGAGAACGACACTAGTACAAGAAGGGTTGGGAGAGTTTTGGGACACTCTGATTGTTACGCCGCCTCGGATAAGCTTATCCTAGAGTGTGGGGTGGGTTTCACTACATGGGTCTTAGTTTATCCATCAGAGAAGCAATTCGAGTGCAAAATAAGGAACCAAAACACCAGATAATAGTGGACTCGGTTTAGTTTTTCCTCCAAATGTCCTTAATTATCTCCTTCCTTCTCTACCGGTTTAGTTTTTCCTCCAAATGTCCTTATCTCCACCCGTCAAACAGCCGCAAAACTCGCAAGGGGCTAGTATAGTGGTTAAGGCTTATGCCTTAAAATTTATCTTCCTCGTAAAATTTAGGTTTGAAACTTTTTAAGTGCCATCTATAATAGTGGGTCGAGTTCTACGAAAAATAATTATTTAGCAGAAACAACTTATCTAAAGCCTTTAAATTATAGTAGCAGTAAAAAAAAAATTGAAAGAAATTTCAGAAATTGCAAGAACAGGAAAAAGGATTGCAAAAATCATTTTCAAACACCATCCATAAATCGGATAAAAAAAAAAACACCATCCATAAACGTGTGCACGGGACCACCGTGCACTCCGTCAAAGTAAGCGCAAGCAAGATCACGGCCTCCACGTGGCAAATAAATCACCGGAAAAGCAGGCAGGATCTGTGGCCCTAAAATCCAAAAAAAGAAAAAAAAAAACTTATTAACAGATAAGAAGGATGACTTTTTATTTATTTTTCCAATTATTTTTTCTGTTGACCAGTGCATTATTTCCAATTAGATGGGGGTTGATACAACGACTTGATTCCATCAATTTAAGATACAAAAAATATTTAATAAATCAAGAAAATTATGGGATAAACTTGACTGCATTCCCGAGGAAACAATCCAATTCAGTTTGACAATCGAATCCTTCTCTCTCTCTCTCTCTCTCTGTTTCCATACTCGGTTGCGTTGCTGTCCTCTGTTTTTGTTTGCTCTGTTTCTGAGTCAAACTCGGAATCCGACTGAAGGAGGAAGGGAGATGTCGGGAGAGCAAGTGCTAATCGGTTCAATCGATCAAGGAACCACCAGCACCCGGTTCATCATCTATGACAAACAAGCTCGCCCAATCGGATCTCACCAGGTCGAGTTCACTCAGTTCTGCCCACAAGCAGGGTACCCCTTCTCTCTCTCTCTCTCTCTCTCTCTCTCTCTCTCTCTCTCACACACACACACACACACATCCAGTATCTACGAGATTAACTGTTCATATCATTGTTGTGGGTTCGGGTTGGGGCGAAAAAGAAGAAGAGGGAGTTTGATTTTGAAATATTGTATGTCTCTCTACAGATGGGTGGAGCACGATCCGATGGAGATTGTGGAGAGTGTGAGGGTTTGTGTCACGAAGGCCATTGACAAAGCAACTGCCGATGGGCACAACGTGGACAGTGGACTCAAGGCTATTGGGCTGACCAACCAGAGAGAAACGACGGTCGTTTGGAGCAAATCTACTGGTTGCCCTCTTCACAACGCCATTGTTTGGATGGATGTCCGTACCACTTCGATCTGCAGGTCTAATTTTTATTCATTTGATTTTTGTGCTTTATTTCACTTCTCGTTTATAGAAATCGACGGTCGGAGATCAGTATGTTTGCTTGTTCTGGTTTATGTAAAACAAAAATTATACTCACACAACAATCCAAACACAACACCAAACACAATCTCTCACATATATGTAGACTCCATACTACATATGACTTATTACATTTTTTGGGGCCTTAAAAATCTGCCCTTTTGGGGGCCTAAAGCCATGGCACCCGGCCCACCCTTTATGCCTACCATTTTTTAGTTTACCCTTTCTCTTACCCAAATTAGGAGAGACCCAAGTATCTCAACACCTCTTTTTACTGTTTTATTACTTACAAAAGGAGGCCGACTATAGGTACCAATGGGGTACACAAATAGATTTTTGGTAAAGAAATGGGTTAGGGCAGGAGATGCTCTAACTCTTGACAAATCACCCATTTGGATTGAGTACTTTCGTGAGAAATGGAGAGAAAAGTACAAAATACAGTAATATTTTTGGATTGGCTAGTTATGTTATCAGACCCTTTCACACAATCCAAAGGGCGGTTAGATCAATAGTTGGTTCTTTTCGGTAATTGGAGCTTAGTGATGTCAATGGCGTTTGTTATTTGGTGAGAAATCAAAATCTTTTATTTTCTTACCATAAACCGCCATTCAAATGGGGCTCTTAGTTCAACTAGCTCTTCGTTATTCTAGAGATGGTGGGGGATAAGTGGTTGTTTTAGAAAACGGAGTCTAGTCCTATTCTGGGTGTTCATTAAGGATTTTGCATCTTTGATCAAGACCTAATTATGAAATGGTCTATCTCTTAATCAATTTTGCCATGTTTGGATTTTAATGGGCCACTCATGTGGAATTTTGTATCCTGTGCCTGAATTTGTTCCTTGAATTCCTTCTTGTTATAAAGCTGGCTATGCCATTGATCACTTGCACGGGGTGGGGAGCCTATGTCAGTATGTCTCAACTGAACTGATAGTTCATTGTATCTTATACAATGAAGTATTTACCGCAATGTTTTGTATCTTATACAGGAGATTAGAGAAAGAGTTACAAGGTGGACGGACCCATTTTGTTGATACTTGTGGCTTACCCATAAGCACTTATTTCAGTGCCCTGAAATTGCTATGGTTGATGGAGAATGTGGATGCTGTCAAAGAAGCTGTGGTGAAAAAGGATGCCCTTTTTGGAACTATAGACACCTGGTTGATTTGGAATTTGACTGGAGGCATAAACGGCGGCTTACATGTCACCGATGTTTCAAATGCATCACGAACTATGCTCATGAACCTTAAAACACTGGAATGGGATAAACCCACATTGGAAACACTAGGAATTCCTCCCGAAATCCTTCCCAAGATTGTTAGCAATTCCGAGGTTATTGGAAATATAACAACCGGATGGCCAATCACCGGAATCCCAATCGCTGGATGCCTTGGCGATCAACATGCAGCAATGGTGGGCCAAGCTTGTAGGAAAGGAGAGGCAAAAAGCACTTATGGCACTGGTGCTTTCATCCTTCTCAACACCGGTGAAGAGGCAATTCAGTCTACTCATGGTCTATTAAGCACTGTAGCTTTCAAGCTCGGTCCAGATGCTCCAGCAAACTATGCTATCGAGGGCTCTATTGCCATTGCTGGAGCGGCTGTTCAGTGGCTCAGAGACGGTCTAGGCATAATCAAGAGTGCAAGTGAGATTGAAGAATTGGCATTGCAAGTTGACTCCACAGGTGGGGTTTATTTTGTGCCAGCGTTTAACGGGTTGTTCGCTCCATGGTGGCGTGATGATGCTCGTGGTGTTTGTATTGGGATCACTAGGTTTACAAACAAGTGTCACATTGCTCGAGCTGTGCTTGAGAGTATGTGTTTCCAGGTGAAAGATGTGCTGGATTCAATGCACAAGGACGCAGGGGAAAAGGGTGAGGTCAAAAACGAAAAGGGGGAGTTCTTGCTTAGGGTTGATGGTGGGGCTACCGTTAACAATCTTCTGATGCAGATTCAGGTTAGCTTTACCCCTTTGCTGAAATTTTTGCAATTTCATCAATGCTTTGTTGAATTAACTAGTTCAGCTGAAGATGAGGATGAGGATGAGTGGCTATGTCCATATTTGCTTGCCTTGACCTTTGAAGAAATTTATTTCTGTTGGAAGTTTACCGTTTCTGGATCATATCGATTCTGCACAGTCAATGAGCCAAACTTGACTCAATATTAGTTTTCCCATTAACCAAGTAATTCGATAATAAGAAAAAATATTGTTTTCCAATAAAATAGATGGTTAACCCTTCTGTAGCACCTCATAAAATTCTCCGATTGACTAGATAATTGGATGACTACAAATATTTCTGTGGTAAACAGTATCCCCCTTTACTACTACGTACTCCTATAATTTTGGCAACTATTCTGTCATGAATCAGGATCGTCGTTTGATAGCTTAATTCTAAGTATTCTCAATTCTCTTAATGTTTTTGCCATCTTGTCCCTTTTGAGTCATGTACAAATAGTTGGATGCTAATTGTTGTTTACTCCTTCCCTCTCATAACTATTTTAGATAACTTTTTTTTGAAACTAATGATTTACAGGCAGACTTGCTGGGTAGCCCAGTGGTAAGACCAGCTGACATAGAGACAACAGCGCTTGGTGCAGCCTACGCTGCTGGGTTGGCTGTCGGTGTTTGGACAGAAGACGAGATTTTTGCTGCCGGGCACAAGACAGATAAAGCGACATTCTTCCATCCAACCCTGATGGAAGAACTGAGGAAGAAGAAGGTGGATTCTTGGTGCAAAGCCGTTTCAAGAACTTTTGACTTGGCTGATCTTTCCTTGTAACTTCACTCACTCCTTGTCCCCCCATGTTTCTGTTATCTGCCTTCCCATGTTATCCTTTTTCCCTTCTGTCCACCGTCTGTTTGCTTTATGCACCTGCGTGTGCTGGAAACCTTAATTTTATCGCACTCTTGAAGTTTAATCATAATAAATTGCTCTTTTTAAGGTATTGACTGCTTTGCTATCAGATCCATTTAAGCTGATGTGAGAAAAGGTCTAAGATCTCTACCGTTGCGATCTCTAACGCGAATAGATCCATTTAAGCTGTTTAGTCAAGTGGCATGAATTCCTCAAAAGTTTGATCAAATGGAAAAGCAGATTCAAGACACCAAACTGAAAGAAGAACATTGGACAATCAAGAAACCAAACTGAAAGAGGAACATTGGACAATCCTATTTAATCCACAAATCGCCATTGGTTCCCCCAAAGTGGTCTGATAGGTCAACCCCGAGGGGTTTGGCCAGGTAAGAATGAGAAAGCAATAAGTGCTTGTCCTCTATGAGATCATATGTTTGAATCCCACAGAGGCCAAATATTCTAAACGTCGGGGCCATTAGAGTATTTGCTCAGTCGTTAACCTCAAGGTCCCTGAATTGGTCGAGGCGCGCGTAAATTGACACATACACTCAGTTATTTAAAGAAAAAAGAGTAGCCAAATAAGTCGGTTGTCGATATGTACCTTTTATATTGGAAAAGTTTCTATCAGCTTAACGACTTTTTGATGCACCCTAGGATCGCAACGCAAGTCCAACATGGTAAACTCGAGCCGAAGCTGCCGTTTTCCATGGGCATTTTCTTACACGATTGAGGATGCCACAATTTTCTCCGATTCTTATCTAGACTAGACTACAACCAATAGATGTAGGGGCGGACACAAGGGGTGCCGGGTGCCCCGCCCTACACAACTCCAAATACTCCCACTAATTGAATTAGTTTTAGAGGTTAATTTTTCTATAGGATTGGCTCCTGTTCCTGGAAGTCTCTTGAGGGGACAAAAATTTATAAAATTTCTCTATATGGGTGAAAAAAATTCCAAAAAATTCAAGTTTACAAATCAATTTTTGGTTATAGGTGCAATATTAAATGGTGGTAAGATGCATACGTACACACAATCTCGTCTCCTTATAACTTACTACTAGTAGCAATATAAGTAATAGATTATGAGTGTTGCTATAGGTACCGAAAATGGGGGAGGGATTTCGTACCGACGGCCGCCGGTGGGCCATCTCCGGCCACCGGACGGCCGATCCGAGCCGTCCAAAAATTCTAAAAAAAAAAACCGAGGGGCCTAACGCGGGAATCAACATTCGAAGTGTGTAGGGTGCTTGATCGGAGCACTCCTTTTCGTGTGTATATGTCGGCCGTCCGGTGGCCGGAGACGGCCCACCGGCGGCCGTCAGTACGAAATCCCTCCCCCATTTTCGGTACCTCTATCATTTCTGAATAGATTATACTTTACTTTTTGTTATTAATGTAGAGATACATGTGATTCGGTCCTTGTTGACTACAAAGTTTGCGTCTGTCACCGAATAGATGTGGATAACTAACATTTCTACATGTATCGAGAATCAAGGGGAAAATAAGTCGCATGATAAGATTCGAACTCATATCATACACAGTAATATAATAAAGCGTCTCATCCACTAAGGCATAATTCAAAGCCTGTATTGAAAATTTGAAACAACGATCTTAGAAAATTCACCTTGTCGGATATGACTTTAGTCCCAAAGCTTATATAAACTAACGAGTTGTAATTAGGGCAGCAAATGAAACCGAGTTCGTGAACCATTTAAAATTTGGCTCGGTAAAAACTCATTTGAATTCGATCTGTCTACTAAACGAAACAAATCCGAATCTCAATTTTAGTTTAATGAACGAGCCGATTGAACCTGGCAATATTCCACTTGACTAGACTAGCAAACCTAGAATACACATATTATCGTCGTGTGACTTTCGTATATACCCTTGAATACGCATAAATTATAGAGTAACTAATATATGCACACAATACAAATTTTAAAACTTGTATGAACTTTTCAAGTACTATATAAACTTATACATGCACGGAATATATTCTTATAATTATATGTATGTAATAAAAAATTTATTTGAGCTCTAGACCCATATAAGAGCTTAAATACATACTTCCTTTTGAGCTCTAGACCTAAATAAGAGCTAGGAAAGTTTTCAATACACACCCCTTTAAGATGTGTACCATATGCACCTATTGTGTGGTCCAAATTGTGCCACCTCTAAAAAAATTACTTGTAGGACCAGTCATTCATAACCTTTTATTTCGTATCGTAACTTTTATACGAAAAATTCGTAACTTTTCATTAATATAATTCGTAACTTTTTAGCAATAGATTCATAACATTTTAAGAATCATAACATTTTTGTGTGTTTCAATGAAGGTGCATATGATACACATCCAAAATAAAGGGTGTGTATTGTAGCACTTCCCATAAGAGCTTAAATACATACTTCCTTTTGCTCATTAGCTCAAGAACAAGCTCGAGTTTGAATCAAATCTAGGCAAACTCGGCTCGCTCAATTTTCATTTAACTTTGAGTTCTCTAAAAACTCGACAAACGTACCTAAACATTCTAAAGCTTGGCTTGACTAGACTCGTCTGCCGCTTGCAATAACACACGTAATGAAAATCTCACAAAGCTTCACTATGAAAAGTTGGAATCACTTGACATATGTTTGGTGAATTGTAAACCGAAGTCGTTGCCATGGGCTAAACGTTCTTCATGGGATGGGCTTGAATTAAGGTTAATTGGGCTTGGGCAACATAGTACCGTTCTCTCCAAAACTCTCCAAGGCAACTGCTCTGGTTACTGGTACAAATTCTAATCGCAATGAAGATTTGTAGGGAATAATACAAGGAAAAAACGTATTTGGACTCATTTCAGGTCTCACAAAAATTTAAAAAAATAATTATAAATTTTTAAATATTATTTTATAGAACCTTCTAAAAAATCAACTTCAACAAATATCGCTAAGTATTATTTTTAAATTCGCAGGGACGACTATGCAAATCTTCTTTCTGAATAGCAGGGCTCTTTGTTTTTAGCTCATAAATCATAATGATGGACCACTTCACACCAACTTCGTACACCACCCCCCTGTCCTTGAAGATGAAGCGAAGTAGCGAACAAAACCACACAGCTAGCTACACCTACATGAATGATTGGAGTATTTGCTATGTCCACTTCCCAACTAGAATTAATGCTTACAATATTACTCAAAAGGACCTTCCATGTTCCAATGTTATCTGAGACTCCAATGATCCATTCTCACTCTGCACTATCGCTTGACTCATTTGGCTTTAAAAGTGAAACTTTAATATTTTTTTTTTGTCTTTATTCAAAAAAATATATTACATTTGTTAATTTTGCGTTGAATTTTTTGTGACTTATTGATTCGATGCCAATATTTATGTGGAACAGAAGCATGAGCAAGGAGAGCGAGGCCAGTTTCCACAACATGACGATGGCGCTGTTCAATGGAACCATTTTGTTCATGAGTATGTGGGCATGGCAAACGATGTAGAATGCCCAGAGTTGCAAAATAAGAATTGAGTTTTCGGAATTCACCACCCCAATCGGTTTGAACATAGTATTTTATTTTAGATGAAAATTGGCACTCAACCATAGCTTGAAACTTGGGAAATACATTGAAGACATCAGATTTATTGAACATGGGAAAATACCAAATGTACTTTGAAAAATCATCCAAGAAGATTACAAAGTACTTGTGAGCATCACTAGAAAGAAAAGGGGAAGGGCCCCATACATCACTAAAAATTAAATCTAATGATGTAAACTTTTATTTCCCGTACTAGACAAAGTAAGCCTAGAGGATTTGCCAAGTTGACATGCATGGCAAATGGTGGTAGTGCACTGTTTATTGGCTGAAAATGGAAGAGCTTGAGACTTCAAAACTTGATGTAAAACACGGGCATGGGGATGACCAAGATGACGATGCCAACAATCGAGAGGAACACATTCAGAAGAGAGAGCCAACGGAGGAGAGGAAGGTGGAGAGACATGAAGACCCGTAGGAGAGAGTTTGTAGAGGCCACCTTCATTCTTGCCGTGGAGGAATGGTTTCTTGGTAATTTGATCCTTGACAAGAAAATAAGATGGATGAAACTCAAAGAAAGCATTATTGTCTTTGCAAAATTGATGAACAGATAATAATGATTTAGTAAAAGAAGGAACATGAAGAACATTTGTAAGTTGAAAAGAAGAGTTAGGAGAATGGAGAATAGATGAACCAACATGAGAAATGGGTATACCAGTACCATTACCAACTTGGAGCTGTGAATTGCCATGATAATCGTCAAAGGTCGATAGACTAGTAAGATCCGGAGTGACATGATGGGTGGCACCTGTATCCGGGAACCAATCAACAGTAGTGTAATGAGCACTAGGATAATTCACACGCTGATTAAAGCGATCATAGCATTGAGCGGCAGTGTGATTTGTGCGACCACAAATTTGGCAACGAATTCGGGTAGCGTTGGGTGGGAGAGAAAGAATCCCAATGGCAGATGATGAACCAGTAGCATGTGGTGGGTGGCGATGCCCAGAGGAATTATGGTAGCTCCGACCGCGACCGCGATTGTGGAACCCACGACCACGACTAGTCTAAGTGAAATGCGCCTGAGGAGATTCAATGGGCAATGAGATCTGAAGAGAGGAGAAGGTGTCATTATGTAGAAACTCGTGACTGAGCAACAAGCTATGAAGTTCAGAAAAGGACACATGATCCGGTCGGGAAGCAAGTGTGGTGACCAAGTCCTTGAAGTTTGAGTGAAGTCCTTTGAAAATATAAAGATTGAACTCAACCCGAGAGAGAGGTTTTCCAGCAGCACTGAGTTCATCAGCCAATGTTTTGGCTTCATGAAGAAATGCAGTAACAGAGCGGTCTTTTTGCCGAATGGATTGAAGACAACAAGTGAGATGAAGCACTCGGGTTTGCGAAGTAGAGGCAAGAGATTTTTCTAGAGTGTCCCAAATCTCATGAGAGGTTGTGGAACCGACAATAATGTGGAGAACTTCTTCAGAGAGAGATGAAATTAAAAGACTCATGAGAAGTTGGTCTTGTTGAGTCCATGCTAATCAATTTGGACTAGGGGAATCACCAGTGGATGGAGGGCACGGGAAAGAACCATCAACATAGGCCATAAGATTTTGGCCACGAAGATAAGGAACCATTTGAGTTTTCCAATAGAGGTAATTTTTGGTGGTTAGTTTGAGGGAAATAAAATGATGGGCATTATTGAGAGTGATAGGTTGAGAAGAGAAATTTGATAGGGACGATTGGGTGGAAGAAGAAGAGGTTGATTTGGGAGGGGAAGCCATAGCTTTGATACCAAGTTGAATTTGATTTTGGGAAATAAACTGTTCTCTCACACAATTTGTGCTTGAGAGTATTGTATTTATATAAGAGAATCTGTTACAATAGATACACATGGAAGTACATTTGAATTTGAATATCTAACAATAATTATCTCAACAATCATTATCTCAACACGTTTTGGCGAGAGAAATCCGAAAAGTAAAATTTTTTGATCGAACTCATAATTTTGTTTTCAAAAAGACGAGAATAAGTAAAAAAATATGACTTATTGACTTATTTTTGTCTTTATTCAAAAAATTATGAGTTTCGATCAAAATTTTCTACTTTTCCGATTCTTCTCGTCGAGATGAATCAACAAGTTATAGAAGTTTGACGCAAAACAAACAAATGCAATTTTTTTTAATGAGGACAAAAAATAAGTCACTCAACCTTTTAATCTAAACTCACCCTTAATCTTTGTTTTATCACTAATTTTAGTAGCATGAGATGTTTTTAGAAGTCGCTTTAACGCGCGCGCACGCTGATTATGTGCTCTTGTGAATTTTTACATGAGAAGTTTTCGGGAAATCGTTTTCATGCTCGCACGCGCAATTAAGTACTTATTTTATATTTCACGAGATAGATGATTCTTTACTAATACAACAATTTTTATTCAAAAAATAAGTACTTATTTTAATTAGTGAAATATGAATCTCAGATTTAGTGTATGAAACCCCCATTCCATTGCATGATGCATCGAATTCGAATGGTTGGTTATACTTAAATGCCGGTAATATCGCTCAAACCCAAAATCAGGACAAAGACCCAAAAAAATTTACAGTACTAAAAAACTGTGTTACGGAAATGAAATCGGAAAGTGAGGAACGGTGGGGTTTACGACGAAGAAGTGTTTTCTTCCCATTGGTGTTTGTTTGCAGGAGTGGAAGAAGCAATATTGTGGGTGGAGGGAGGGGAGGGGAAATAGCAAGGTATTATCCGTTGGGCACGCTATCCAACACACGCGAAAGCACGGCAGGAGTGACTGTACTCTGGTCCCCCATTTCCCCGATTTAGAATAGTACAGTACAGTAGTAGATTAGTATCCAATGCTTCTGGCCTCACCACAGTATTATCATGCAGTAGCACTAGCACCACCATACTGTCCTCTCTTGATTGGATTCGTTCTCATCTCTCTACTACTACACTATTTGTGTGTTCTAAATTGGTAGGGTCACCTAATTAGTGCAAAATGAGCCGAATTTTGAAATGTTAAGTTTGACTCGTTTATAACCTAATTCATATATTGAACAAGTCGAGCTTTTTCAAGTTGAGTCAGATTTTAGAGTGGTGAATGTCCCATATACTCACGAACTTAATATTCAAGCTCTTTTGATTACAAATTGAGTTGAACCAAATGGCTCGGCTCAGCTCGTTTATGTGTGGTTTGTTTACAGCCCTGTTCCTACTGCTAACTTTGAGTGGGGGCGTACTGTAACAACAACTAGCCCAAGCACACCCAAACCCACCCTCTTATCCTCGGATATTCCCCATCCTCACGTACATAAATACCCCATCCCTCAGCGCCCATACTCTCCCCCCTACTGTGTCACTCTCTCTCTCTCTCTCTCTCTCCCTCCGCCCCTCCGCATACCGCCGTGTCAGCCAGCAGAATCTCGACACATCTAGGGTTCCGTCGATCTCATACAACCATGGGGTCCACGTTAATGTCAGATCTGGCGACGGAGATTCTTATTCCGCTGTGCGCGGTGGTCGGAATCGTGTTCTCGCTCGTCCAGTGGCTGTTAGTCTCCCGCGTGAAGCTCACGCCCGACCGCACCGCGTCGGCGCCGTCGAGCAAGAAGAACGGTTACAATGACTACCTCATCGAAGAAGAGGATGGCATTAATGACCACAGCGTCGTGGCTAAATGTGCAGAAATACAGAATGCTATTTCTGAAGGTGATATATATACAACCCTAGATCTCTAGTCATCTATGCTAGATCTTATTTTCTCTCTTTTTTGGTGATAATTATATGTGCAGCTGTTTATCTAGATTGTATTTATCGGTGAAGGGTAAAATGGGACGGGAAAGTTTTTATCTTTTTAGCTGGATGATATGTTTCTGTAGGGGTATTGAATTTTAAACAATGGAAGCCAAGTGGTTTGAGCTTTGAGTGGTCAAGAGCGCGGACGCAAGATTCTTGTTGTGGGGACCAAATTTTATTCATATTATAATGGCAACATATCATCATCTCCTATAATAATAAAACAATTTTGAGAGTACCTTTTTTTCATAATTTTTACAAACAAAACCAAAATGTCGTTGAAAAAATGGGGATAATCGGGAGGTGTGTGGGGACCTTGGCCCTCACTTGCACCCCTTGTCTGCCCCAGGTCAAGAGGTCCATGTTCGAGTCGGGCGATTGATGCCCCTCGAACTTTGCGTTCCTACGAAGCTCGGCTATGTTCCACTGCCCCTTGGTGGGTGGTAGAATCTTGGCAGGGCGGTAGAAGCTTTGGCTCTATGTACATTCCAGAGCCCGCCATGGGTATGGAGTCCCGGGGCTGCTACTTCTAGTTCCCGCGCCCCCCCCCCCCCCCCTTGTCCTCTTCCCTGTTGGAATGAGAAAAAAAAAATGGAAGCAAAGTGAAAATGTTTTGAGTTTGGTGTTGTCTAGCTGTTCAAGTGATAGATGACAGATACATTCTTGATTTTCGAGGGTTTCAAAATGGATAATGAATACGACCAAATCATGTCTTACTTTTCCTCTCTGCGTTTTCCTAGCTGCCGAACAGGGTTTAGGGGTCTGTGCGATCACTTTGCTTTGTTTTTGGTTACCAGCTCAGATCCCGTTTAAAAAAGAAAAAAAGAGGCTCAGATCTACTTTTATGTCGGTCTAGACTCTAGACATATCAAACCAATGATGTGTTTTGTTACATGGATTATTTTTTGCGATTACGAGATCTTCTGCGGTTTGATTTGTTGCCATTGCAATGCAATAAACGTCTTTGTTGGTTATTTACAGAATTTGTTTTAAAAGTTAATGATTATCTTGATATTGGGAAGAGCAGTTATTGTTCTCTCTCTCTCTCCTCGTTGTTCTGTGGTTTGGCTGGGAGGTTGTAATTATTTTTGTCCCACTAGAGTAAAGTTTTGAGGCTTTTATTATACTTTTGGTTTGATTAGTTGTTCACTTGTTCATCCACGTGCACTGCACGTGGAGAGTAATACAACATATACGGTCATGTAGTGTGGGGCCATGCTTGCTTTAAAAACTTGGAGTATAAAATATTATACAGACACACCCTCAAGATTTTTTAATAATTGCATTGACCGTCCTATGACTCTTGAAATTATATTGGCCCCCTGTACTCCTTTGACTATATGCAGATGCATCCCCTTCATTAAGGATTGTCAACAAAAAAAAGTTGATATCTGAAGTTCAAATTTTGGGATGCCAATATTGCCTGGAACAATATTTTACTAGATCAATTCAAGTAGGTGGACCATGTGAAGAATGAAGATTGAAATGCGTATGAATGATCTAATATCAGCCAATGGAAGTTAACCTCGTAGAATGAAAAGTCACGTCATTTGTTGATAAGAGATAACATACTTTTGTGCATAATTTCTAACTTTTTCGCACCGATTTTGAAGATCTCAATTAGTTATTTAAATTGGGGTGAAAATCAGAAAATTGTCACAGAAATGCTTTATTTTTTTGTCCGAAAATGATGTGACTTTCACGTAAAGAACTAAAATTATGGAGTGAAGGGAGTCTAACTGTAACTGTTGGAATCCATTCACTGCCCACCAAACATCCACTTCCATTAGCTACAGCTATTTCATTGCCAAACTCATCTCCTACCACCATTCCCACTGCCTTTAGAGGCGCTAATTGACAACTTCTTATGCATTACAGTCTTTGCAATGGAGACCATAGTCCATGGCTAAACTCCACCATTTTGTTACCAGGTAATCTAGACATGCAATAGGCAGTTATTAGGAACCTAGAATTTCACTTTTTGGAAGGATATCTTTTACACCTTTTTTTGCAGACTGTCAAAATGGCCAATATATTTCTCCTTGCAAGACTTGGTCCTTCGTGGTTGGTATCTTTTTACATTTTTCGGTTTTCGTAATTTGCTTGGTGAATTGATTGCGAAATCTGATTTCCTTGTAGTTTTTATGAAAGCAACTCACTTTCAGGAAACACCAGAAAGATATTTTTCCCATACCAAAACCAGTTTCTTGCCAAAAAAAGGACCTAGTTATTTTGAACTTCTCATTTTGGTTCTGAAACATGGAAAACAATGCCAAACTTAGTATTCAGAATGATAAAGTTTGTATTATGTTTTCATCATGTCTTGTTTTATTGCTATACCTTTTGTTTTCCTGTTCCCTTCCTATGCTTCTCTTCTGGTTCAAGCTCTACCCTTTGGTTTTTGCCTGATATCAATGTTATCCTGTTCCATGTCATGTTAAGTATTGATCTCTGTGGTTAAGTTAATTTTATCTTTGTGCCACTACAGGACTGTTACTTTTAGCCTGGTGCTTTTCTGAATCTCTATATGGTATCACGTGGGATTGTAAATTAATTACATCTGAATGTAACAGGTGCAACATCTTTTCTGTTTACTGAGTATCAGTATGTGGGCGTTTTCATGGTTGCTTTTGCAATTTTGATTTTCCTTTTCTTGGGCTCTGTTGAGAGCTTTAGCACAGAAAGCCAACCCTGCACCTATAATCAGCATAAGACGTGCAAGCCAGCACTTGCCACTGCCATATTCAGCACCATCTCCTTCTTACTCGGTGCTGTCACCTCTGTCGTGTCTGGTTTCCTTGGCATGAAAATTGCAACCTATGCGAATGCGAGGACAACCTTAGAAGCAAGAAAAGGTGTTGGAAAAGCTTTTATCACTGCATTTAGATCTGGTGCAGTTATGGGTTTTCTTCTTGCTGCTAATGGCCTCTTGGTCCTGTATATTGTCATCAATCTCTTCAAGCTCTATTATGGTGATGACTGGGAAGGTCTTTTTGAGGCAATTACTGGTTATGGACTGGGTGGGTCCTCCATGGCTCTCTTTGGGAGAGTTGGTGGAGGTATCTACACTAAGGCTGCTGATGTTGGTGCTGATCTTGTTGGGAAGGTGGAAAGGAACATTCCAGAAGATGATCCAAGGAACCCAGCTGTGAGACTCTTTCACTTTTGAATTAAAAAATGTACATGTTAATTTGGGACTTGTTAAATTCAGGTATCTTTATTATTGCAGGTAATTGCAGACAATGTTGGTGATAACGTGGGAGATATTGCTGGCATGGGGTCTGATCTATTTGGTTCATACGCCGAATCATCTTGTGCTGCGCTTGTTGTGGCCTCTATCTCCTCCTTTGGAATCAACCATGAGTTCACGGCAATGTGTTATCCCTTGCTAATTAGTTCTGTGGGCATCATTGTTTGTTTGATCACCACCCTCTTTGCAACTGATTTCTTCGAAATCAAGGCTGTCAAGGAGATTGAACCAGCATTGAAAAAGCAGCTTATTATCTCCACTGTTTTAATGACTGCTGCAATTGCAGTAGTCTCTTGGATTGCACTTCCATCATCCTTCACAATTTACAATTTTGGTTCCCAGAAAGTTGTGAAGAACTGGTAAGCTTTGCCTTTATCTTCCTTCCCCTATGTCTTAGTGTCCTTCGTTTCCAGATAATTTCATAAAAGTGGATGTAATGTTGATACTTAAAAAGGTTATTCGACAATGTGCCAAGTGAGTCCTATCTTACTTGGACTCTGTGGCAGGTATATATCTAACCATATCTAAGCATTGGATTATCTTGTTTTCCTGTTCAAGGACAAAAAGAAACTTAAAGTTCCATATTTCTTAGTAGTCTTCTTTAATGTTTAAATGAATCTTGTGTTTATAAGGTGAAAGCACTCCATGAATATGAGAGTTTCACATACCCTCATCACTAGTTGTTTCTCCTGAATGAATGTCCAAGTTCCAATTTCACTCACACACACAAGTTTAGATTCGTTGTATAGCGCATTGAGTATATGAGATGTTAGCAAAAAGAATTTGTAAAATCAAAGTTGTCTAGCCTGGGAGAAGTAGTTGATCAACTTCTATTTGCTTGTTTTTCATATATCTTGAGGTAATATAATTTGTCTCAAAAGCGTTTGATTTTCGCCTGCAGGCAACTATTCTTGTGCGTTGGTGTTGGGCTTTGGGCTGGACTTATTATTGGGTTTGTGACAGAGTATTACACCAGCAATGCATACAGGTATCTCACATTGCAAATTAACTCACATCTACTCTCTTTATGCATCATTTCTCATGCATCTTTTGCTTTTATATAATGTAGTCCTGTGCAAGATGTTGCTGATTCATGCCGGACAGGAGCTGCCACTAACGTTATCTTTGGCCTGGCCTTGGGATACAAATCTGTCATCATCCCAATTTTCGCCATTGCAGTCAGCATTTTTGTTAGTTTTAGCTTTGCTGCTATGTATGGTATTGCGATGGCTGCCCTTGGCATGCTTAGCACCATTGCTACTGGGTTGGCCATTGATGCTTATGGGCCCATCAGTGACAATGCTGGAGGGATTGCCGAGATGGCTGGTATGAGCCACCGAATCCGTGAGAGAACTGATGCCCTTGATGCTGCCGGGAACACCACTGCTGCCATTGGAAAGGTACTAAAACGTTTTTTTTGGCTATAACCATAAAGGTCATGCATGTGATTATAGTACTGGGCAGTGGCTTGATGTAATACCTTTTACGAGTTAGGCTTTTGAATTTTCTGGTTGAACTTTTTTTTATGTTTCTCAAAATGATGGGAGCCTTGAGCCAATAATTATGTCAGTCATGCCACTTTTATAAACAACTCAGCTTTAAGCTGCTATGATGGTCTTAGCTAGAGAATATTCAACTGATTACAATTTATAATGACCTAAGCCTGACATTTCATGCGATACTAAAGTTTTAGTTTTATTGTTTAGCTTAATCTAGCATTTGTTTCCTCTTTATTGTCCTATGTTTTTTGCCTATTGCTGTTTATGAGTTATTGTTTCCAGGGATTTGCTATTGGATCTGCCGCATTGGTGTCATTGGCACTCTTCGGTGCATTTGTTAGCCGTGCAGGAATTTCAACAGTTGATGTTCTCTCACCGAAGGTGTTCATTGGTTTGATTGTTGGTGCTATGCTTCCTTATTGGTTCTCTGCCATGACAATGAAGAGTGTGGGAAGTGCAGCATTAAAGATGGTGGAGGAAGTTCGAAGACAGTTTAATACTATTCCGGGTCTCATGGAGGGCACTGCCAAGCCCGATTATGCCACCTGTGTCAAGATCTCCACTGATGCTTCAATCAAGGAGATGATTCCACCTGGCGCCCTTGTCATGCTTACACCCCTCATTGTTGGAACCTTCTTTGGTGTTGAGACGCTCTCTGGCATTCTTGCTGGCTCCCTTGTTTCTGGCGTCCAGGTAATGTTGAAAACTACATTGGAAATTTCAAAATGACTTGTAGCCGGAGTACATCTCTACTCGCTTCGAATTTCCAGAATAAGTTTTGCGAAATTCTTTTTAGAGATAGTTGTTGAAGATGCAAATGCTCTTCATTTTCATGACACATTCATTTCTGTTACTGAAAATGATTCCCGAAAATTTGATAACATATTTTTACTGCTTTCCCCATAACAAGTTTGCGTTCAAAAACAAAATCCAAAAAGCAAGTTCAAAAAACTGTCAACCAGTAACTTTCTGAAACATTTCATGAATAACTGATTAATTGTAACCAGAGTTTGTTTCTGAAGGTTTTCCGTTTATTAATTGTGGTTTACAGATAGCAATATCTGCATCCAACACTGGTGGTGCATGGGACAATGCCAAGAAGTATATTGAGGTAATAATCTAGAATAATGTGTTGAGTTGGTTTTTGTAAGCACGTTATCAGGTGAATGTTGCTAAGTAACGATATGCACTTCGTAAATTTTACTGCAGGCCGGTGCCTCAGAACATGCTAGGACCCTTGGCCCCAAGGGGTCAGATCCACACAAGGCAGCTGTGATTGGTGACACGATCGGTGACCCTCTTAAGGACACATCAGGCCCGTCACTCAACATTCTTATCAAGCTAATGGCAGTGGAATCACTTGTGTTTGCTCCCTTCTTTGCCACTCATGGTGGCCTGCTGTTTAAGATCTTCTGAGAGGGAGTGGATGAAAAGAAATAGAGGCGGGAGGTGGTTCAACTTGTCCCGAGTGGGACAGCTAGTGAAGTAGTGAACAATAATTTTTGACGAGCTGATGATGATGATAATTGCGATGGTTACAACAACGATAATTGTCATTGTAGTTAGATGAGAGTTCGGAGCTTGTTTGTAGTAGTTTCTTTGCACTGTTTTGGAACAGAGTTATTTAATTCCCTGTATTGGCATCTGTTTCCTTGTAATGAAGGCAGGAGAGCAAGGACGGAAAGGGTTTCTTAAAACTTTTCTGGTGTTCATTTCTTTTTGAGGAGAGTTTTTCGGCTACACACCTAATTTTCCTGGGGTTGTAGTTCAATCGGTCAGAGCACAGCCCTGTCAAGGCGGAAGCTGCGGGTTCGATCCCCGTCAGTCCCAGACGGTTTTCAAAAATACATCGATTCATCTCCATTTTCTGTGAAAAGGGGGACTGAAATTCAATCAGAACAGCACTGGGTGAATAAGAAATAGGATGATTCTCTGAGTCGCTGGATCACAAATTGGCCCTATGATTTCAAGTCCACTCGTTGATTTCGAGAAAACCGAATCAATGACTCTCTATAGCTTTGGCTGCAATTAACGCGATGATGTTTATTGAACGAGTGAAGCTACTTTCTCCTGGCTCTAACCCAGTGGAGATTGTGAAAAGGAGAAGAATACTGCTCTTGTAACGTATCCTACTGGTGACTAACATTATGGATAATCTGATTACTAGGTGTCAAATACCCAGTAACTTCAAATTGAGATAGTTTTATTTCGGTGTTAGCTTAATTCGTGAATCTTTATCCTGGGGAAATTTTTAACATTTTCAGAGTTAGATACTCTTTTTTGTAGGATTGAGTCTAGAACCTCATATTTCCGTTCGTGGGAGGATCTCATGCCGATTGGGCGAAGATGATTCTGGAATGGATATATAATCAGGTATCCCAGTCCGATTTCAGCCGATTCGTAAGTGGGAAACACGGAGATCTAGAATCCAATTTTTCTTATTCCTCTCAAGATGTCGGTCTGTACTCGGCAAGAGAAAGAAAACAAAAGATTTTGGTCATTCAAATTAAGCTTAAAACGTGTTCAGTCCATTTACGTCTTACAAACAAGCACATTTTAGTTTTGCACAATCAGACACAGGAGGGAATGCTCTCATTCCTCCCAGGAAATATTCCCAGTGAAGGTCTGCATGATCTTTCTCTTTACCATCAACCAATCTGTCCTCCGGTCGGATCTATTTTCCCTTTTCGGGTGTGCAGAACACATCTATGGAAATTCCGACTCTCAACGAGTTACTCAGCACCCTCTACGCACACGGCTCTCGACCACTCCATTAGTCATTATCTGGTAATTATCACACATCAATCACAACAACAATGTATTCATTTTCTGCTTCTACGCCACGTTAAATTCAAAATCAAATGACAGTTTGCGATATATCTAATGTGTACATTTGCACCTTCGTTTGATGACCCATGAGAATGAGGATGCCATGAGGAATTTATGGGACTGTATGCCATTTGTCCTTGTTGAAGATTTGAAGACCAACTTCATATTGCAAAATGACTCTGTACCCTGATCCATCTGCATGGGGTTTTAAGCCCGTAATGAGATCAGGCCTCTGGCATTGCGAGTAGTAGTTAAACCTTGCTTGCAGCATTGCCCCTTTACCGAACTGATGCCGGAAACGGTCTTCTTCTAGTTGCAACGACTTGGCCATCGTTTTGGAAGTGATCTCTGTTACTATCTTTGTATTGTCTGTGTATTCTTTCAGGGCATCTCTGCTATTATTTGCAGAGCCATGCTATACGGATGCAAAAATCTGTTATTGGGTGCACGTACGAGTTTATATATCAGATTCATTTTATTTCTATTTCAAGGACATAGGGACACCCCTTAATCTTCACATTCCTTAGTCTATTTTGTCCAATTTTCTGTGGTATATCATGTTTACAAGGTGCGCCAGATTGTACGGTAGGAGTCTATGCATATTTCGTACTAAATTTGAATCATACAATACGCTTGCAAGGTGCAAAACATGATGGACACAGATTCTATACCCATATGGGATCGACACTAGGAAGTAGGAATCCTCTGTCCCAGAATACTTTCTCCGTGATAAAATCCACTTACTTTAACCCCAAAACACATTTTCCACATCTTTTATTTTTTTTTGATAAGTGCGAATCTGATTAAGCTCTACCACAAAAATCACATTCTAGGGATAGAATCCTATACAACAACCAAAAAATATAACCACAAAAACAGCCAATATCTAACAAAAGAAAACCAAAAGAAAAACTATACAGGGAAGAAAATCCTATTAGGTAAGCCCCATTGCCTGCATAGGTGTTGATTCTTCAGAGATTGCTTTACGTTTCTCCTTGTGCTTAGGAAATCTCTAACACCATCTGCAATGCCTTCCATCACCTGATCATGCCCCGTAGCATAATTCCACATTATAAGTATTAAGACAAGAAATTTAAATCATGTGCCGCTACATAAAAGTGGAACGACACTCTACGCTGGGTCTTCAACTTCGCCAGGAAAGATTACCAAGTGCATTCCTTCAACTTCCCTGCTATCTCCCACCAGTAGGAGAAGTCCACCCATTGATTCATCCCTCAAAAAGTCATGCCAGTAAAGTGTGTGTGTGCGTCCTTATCTCCAGCGGTCAAACAAGGTTGCTATTTATTCCCGGGATGATTGTGTACGCCAGCATCTTCAGAAGCTCGTTTACCAAGGGGACCACTTCCTTTGCTGCAGCATCAACTGGCAGTTCAGCATCCGCATCATTGCAATTTAAAATCAGGTCATCAAACCAGGACCTGTAGCCGGCAGCCAAGTCCGCCCTTTTGAAGAGGGCAGACTTGGCATCCTTGTACTTCTTCAAATGGAAGTATGCAAGCCTGTAAACTCACAAAACAAATAAGTTTTCAATAAAAACAAATAATGTTTCAATAAACTCACAGCCAAGTTCGCACTTCTTAGACAGGAAGTCAATTTTGAACATTTGGTCTTTAGACGTTGATAATAAAAACAAATAAGGTTTCAAACATTCCTGAACATTTGGTCTTTAGACGTTGATAATTTTTGCAATACAAGTAACCCCTTCCAATTTGGAGTTCATAATACTGCTAGTAGCAAGGGATGCCAAAAACAATAGGGACACTATCCTGTGTGAAGGAACGAATATCATATTTTCAGCCATATAGAGGAAAAACTCTACAATAGAAAAGATTTGCCTATTAAAAGAGAAAGAACAACAAAAAAAGTAATGTACACCACCATCGCCTATACAAACCTCTAAACCAAATTCTGGAAAAGCAAAGGGGGGAACGTATGAAACCCTATGCAACAACGCGAGAAGTTCGCTTGTCAATTGCACACAATTAAATCTTGTAGTTTTAATTGAAGCTTGAAGGGCAGAAGATTGAAACTTAATGTGCATTGGGAACATGCATTGAAATGTTGGAAGCCCTTGTTAATAGGTGCAAACATTTGCCATTTTACATGGAGTAAAAGGTTCTGTATCTAATGTTTGCGGTCACAGAGAATATAAAGCTTATTTTGTTTTCACCATTTTTAACTCTCTAAAATGCTCTAGAAAGCAGAGGGTACCCTACCAGATACACAAATAGTTGAAGCTACTTATATAAGAACTCATATTTCTCTGTTAGCAAAAAGTCAAGGCTTTTTCTAGCTAGAAATAATTCGAGAAAGAGTGCAGGATCGTGAATGAAGCCCATGTGAGGAACACAAGGAGAAGGTGTTGAGTAGAGAACATAAAACTTATTGGTTGAAAGTTGTTCACAAACACCTCTACCCCATAATATAGCTGCTGTACATATCAGAAAATTATAGGGCATGCAATTCCTATGGAAGGGAGAAACTACCCATAGGGTACACCGACACCGCGACACATGCATATAAGGTCTTCCAATTTGAGGAAAAATAGTAGAGTCCACGTGCATAGGAAGTTTGCAAAATCTACGCCATTCAAAACTAGTAATATTCACTTAACAATCAGAGGTAAAATTCACACAGACAAATATTGCACAGATCATGCACTGATCTCGATGTGGGGCTCACTACGGGTCCCACACAAACGATCCGAACCGTTCATTAAATTTAAAACATTTTTTCAAGGGCCGCCGCAAAAAATCAGCTTAATCCGATGCCTAGAAATACTCTATCTAATTATCTAACTTTTCATTCAGGTTTGAAGCTGAATGAAAAGTTAGATGATTAGATCGAGTATTTATAGTTATCGAATTGAGCTGATTTTTCGCGGGGCCCTTGAAAAAATATTTTGAATTTAATGAATGGCTTGGATTGTTTGTGTGGGACCCGTAGTGGGCCTCACATAACAATCTGTGCACGATCTGTACACAGAAAGTCTGTGTGGGTATCATTTCTGCTTAACAATTGCCTAAAATCCAAATCCACTCTTTTGAAAAGCACAGAGAAAATTCATGACATGTAAATAGTGGACGAGGATTCCCAGCGCTGTTTTGTAAAATATAGATGCAAGTTCCTGCTCTGAAGATCAATCATTAGCCAAATTATGAGAATAGCCCCTAACACTAACGGTACATACTCAAATGCTAAACCAACTGATGAGACACTTACAGGAGATATTTAATTGCTAAATGGAGGATAGTACGATTCAAATTAAATCTTTTAAAAGAAAAACAGAAAAGAAACGAAACGACTAAAAATAATAGAATCATTGTCATTAACTTTTAGACACTTGCTAACATGTGCTTTTTATAACATCAGGAATCAGACTGTTACTTCTCAAAGAATTATACAATGGCTGCATCATAATTGAACAGAAAAGAAAATTGAAGTCGACTGAGGTGCCAACAAAAACTAAAGATGATATATACCCAATGTGCAAACACTAAGCCTAATCGATAACTTCCATAATAGTTTTCAGATAATACTGTTGCACCTGCCCAACAAAGAGTCAAAGACTATAGGACTTAACATTACACCAGATACTTGAATTGAAAATCACACAGTAATCCATAGAAGCATACAGCACAAGAAATAAGATTATACCTGATCGAAAGTATTTTGGTCAAAAGAGCAGTCTAAAGTTTTATGTTCTTCATTGAATGCAAAGGAAAAAATATGAAAAGAATACATGCAATATCCTACTCAACCACGTATTACTCACAAGTCTAACGTTCCACTACAAATAGAAAACTATGTATCTAACCCTCAAAGAAGCAATATATCTAACACCTTCCTTGCAACAGTATGTCCATGAAGCAAAGAGGAGCATTTGCATAAGAGCTTTGCGTGCCAAGTTAATAATAATAATAATAAAACAATCTGTATATTCATCTTATGCAGTAACTCTTTTTTCCCCTTTGGAAAATTTCGTCAAACATGTTTCATGGACCTATAAATATTGATCTTAAAAGTCCAAATTAAATCCCATTGTAAATCAAATGCTATTTATGTTTCTTATATTGTTGAAAACACTGAACATAAATTGTATGATTTTTGGTTCTAAAATGATTCGCTTCCATATCTCACTCGTCTCTCATTAACAACTTCACCTTGAAAATGTATGTGGACAGCAATCTATATATCCTAAACTGTGAAAATTGTGTAACCATAACTATTCCTAACCTGGGTGTATGTGTGTGTGTGTGAGGGCTATATTTGGCCCAAAATGCCTTGCCCTAGGGCCAGGCCCAAGAGATCCCCATGTGCGTTTATGCGAGCGTGAGCGTGAAAACTTCTATAAAGAGCACAAGTGTAGTGCGAGGATTGAGTGCGGGAATGTAAGACATTTTGAAGGATTATGTGACTAAGGTGCCACCACAGACCAAACAAAAGGCATTAAACAAAGAAATACTATCGTGTTGCTCACCCCATACAGTAATGCGGCTGCCATCTCGAGTCATCGAGCTTTATGGCTTGCAAACAGTCTCCAATGGCACCTGAACATCTGTGAAATTGTATCAAATTCATCACGCATATAAAACACTGTAATTTTGTTTACTCTCTAATATGATTGTTCCTACAAGAATATCTCGATAGAAAGGAAAACCAAAACTGGCCAAATATGCTGTATTTGCATGCAACAGACAGAAAAGTTCCCATCAAATAATTAGAGAGTAAACAGATTGAAGCAATGATTCAGCAACTACAGAAAATACAAATTATGGAGTAAGTCTTATCTGCAGGCGGTTGTCACAAAGAATCTTTTTTCCTATAAAATAAACCACTACTGTAGAAATTATAAACATGATTCATCTAAATAGAATGAAATTAAGTAGACGTGATCATGGTTTTGGGGGGCATATGCTACTCTATTCTTGAAATTTCCAGGTTTTAATATGTTGAGAATTTCGCATAAAATCGATCAGAACCAAATAGTATCCACAAATTAACCATAATGCCTCAAACTAACCATAATGCAACAGTGATCCACAAATAAACTTTACCTACCCAAAATAAATAAATAAATAAACATCGGTGAATTACCCTCGTAATTTTTCATCCCTATACGGGCCATTGCCCGGCACAAAAGGAGGACGGATATCTCTTTGATCGATTCAGACAAAAACTGTTCAGATGCCTGTAGCGCCTCACGGTCTTCCCCCATCGTAGAGTGGGAGAGAGAGAGAGAAGAGAATTTGGGCGCGAGAGAGAGAAGGGGGTTTTGTTCTGCCATTTGCGAGAGTGGGGGATTGCGGTAGGGCTTATGTTTATGTGTGAAATTTAACTACACCCTCTGTCCCGCAAAGATAGTCCGCTATTTTCTACATGTCGTTGCACCAAATTAAAGAATTAATTGAGATCTTTAATATAGTGGAAACAAATTTGGAAAATTATACACTGATGTACTTCAATTTTTGTCTTTTCGTAATACTTCAACTTTGTAGGACTAAGTTAGTATATTAGTACAACGGTTTGTCTTGGTCTTTTGAAGGACAGTCTTTTGAATGATGCATGAGAAACGACCCAGCTGCCTCTTCTATAATGCTTATATAGTAGCAGTAGATACATAGATCTTTGCGCATTTTCTTTGTAATTTTAGGCAATTTAGGAATTGGTGTTGGCAGATGAGCTCTCATGCTTTATTCTCATAGCTAATGGAACTTTGGCCAGTTCAGCTCTCGTGTGTGCCGAATACAAAGAGGAAAAAAACCTTTAAGAAGCAGAATTTCGTTTTATCTTAGATAAACTTCATTTAGAGATCTGTTCTATCGATGTTCGAAATTGAAAGTCCGGTTGGTTACCAGCAATCAGGACAACGTAGTAAAAAAACGTAGTTTTGACTGCTCAGGGATTGGAATAAAATCACCCAAAATGGGGTTACATTGACGGGCTAGTGGCATGCAGCAAGTTGCCTCGCTACAGAATTCCCGAATCCCCTAACCTGATAACCAAGCTTATGATCTATCTTCAAGACATACAACTATACAACACTCTAAAACACATACGAAACACTTATAACCAATGCCTGCCTGCTGCTGCACAGTAATCCCAATCGGCCGATCCCAATCAACAAGGCAATATACCTACTCTGCTCAGGTTCGCTTCCAAATCAAGCAAAAGTTACTACTCGCCATATTTTCAACTGTCCATAGTCCTCATGAGTTTCTGAACCTCTGCCTATAAAACGATAACTTATTGTTCGGTTAGTGGAATGAACTGGACTGGATAGGTACGAAACGTGGATTTGAAGGATAGGAGATCCAAGAAGTAAATTTACAGATGCAAACCATGGTATCATAGAATATCGTTGGAACTAAAATGACTTTTTTAAACACCCAGATAAGCGTAATGGACTCATAATCCAAATGTCCATAAATCACTCATTAGACAACGTTCACAATCAAAAGCGAATCAATACACCTATGCAGATGGCTCGACAGAAAGGTCTCGTACAAAGGAAATGCAGTAACAACTCTTACATAGAGAAAAGGGAAAATACCGAAAGGATATAAAAATTTAAATATCTCACAAGGAAAACAGATTTTCAACACAATTAAAGACACTTATGAAATCATCATAAGGAATCCCTGCGATATCGATCTTTCTTAAACTTCTTTTATTCCGACCATAATAGCAAATCTCCAAGCTGTGAGACACATCAGGGAGTAGATCATGCAGGAGGATCTCACCTGTCTGAATTGAGCCATTTGGATGAAAAAAGCGCTCTGGTCCAAAATGAATCAGATAAGTAATCTGCAATCACTCTCTGATCTCAACAATTCCAATAGTAAGAATCTCGAAGTTCCAGAATGAAATTCTTATTCCTCTCAAGATTTTTGTCATTCAAATTGAGCTTAAAAGATTTTCACTCCATTAGAAACTGGTAGTATCACATCTCAACACACCAACACAAGTTTTACTTTTCCATACACAGATACAAGAGGGAATGAGGGAGAAAAAGAGGAAGCAAAAGGTCTCCCTAAAAACACGACCATGAAGATCTTAAGACAAGTTTCTTTAGTTCTTTTGTACAAAGCAAAAACACATCATGATAACATATATAGATTTAAGCTTCTGCTGTATGGAGTGCTCTCATTCCTCTCTGGTAATATCCCCAGTGGATGTCTGCATAATCCTTCACTTTCTTGAACAACCTTGGTCTTTCACCGCCAACCAAGCCTTCCTCCGGTCCGATCTCTTTTCCCTTTTCAGGTGTATAGAACATAGCTATGGAGATTCTGTCTCTCTCTGAGTTACTCAGCACCCTATGCACGGGACTCTTATACACTCCGTTTGTAATTATCTGGTATTATCACACAAATATATGATCAGAACCACATTATACATCCTCACTTCCTGCTTCTACGTCACCGTTACTTTTAAAACGAAGGGCAGGTTACGATATATGTAGCGTATCTGTACGTACCTCCATTTGGTCACCCATGAGAATGAGGATGGCGTGAGGAACTTTGGGGACTGTATGCCATTTATCCTCGTTGAATACTTGAAGACCGATGTCATCTTGCAAAAGAGAAGTGTACCCAGATCCATCGGCATGGGGTTTTAAGCCCAGAATGATATCAGGTCTCTGGCATTTCGAGTAGTAGTTAAACCTTGCTTGCAGAATTGACCGTTCGCCAAACTGATTCAGGAAACAGTTTTCGTCCAGATTCAGTGACTTTGCCATTGCTTTGGAAGTGAGCTCCGTTAACATCTTCGTCTTTTCTGTGTATTCTTTCAAGACTTCCCTGCATAATTGCAAATGACTCCTGCTTATTGTTACCAGCAATTTGCTTGGATATGGCGGTAAAAATCTCTCGTTCCCCTCTCTTTTAAGATGCCCCGTCATCATGCATTCTTCTCAACTTTTGGGTGATTTGGGTAGGAGTGCAATGCGAGAAATCTTGAGGACATAAACTTGATGATGCTACTTCCTTTGGGATAGATACTTCGTCTTCATTTTGAGATTCAGTTTCTCCACCATTTAAAAGGGATTATGTTGGTTTTAGTTTCTTGAGATCTGAGGACGGTGCATGTTTTGTAGCTTGTTCTTTCGTTTGTTCTCTCTTTCGTGGACTACTTGTCCATGTCTCTTGTACTCATTTTGTCCATCAGCTGTGTTATTTTTATCTTCGTTTTCGAAAGACACAAAAAGAAAAGACACGGAATCCTTTGTCCCTAAATATGCGTCCAAATATCCCAATGAACTTGTGCAACTGTGAGTGGATTGAAATGGAACGACATACGTAGTTTGAGATAGAAGATCCTTGTCTAGAGAAGACGCACATGGGACAAAATCTTTGGGGCAAAGAATGTCACCTCGGATTTTGAGGTTTGGCAAAGGACCCTAATGCATTGTTAACTCTACGATTGTACTTTGAGATTCGTGTATCTTAAAACTCCTACCACGATAGATTGGAAGTGCATTTAAGCATGATTTTTTGAGACGGGATTTCTTGGTTCAAGAATGTGAGTGGACATACCTGAAGCAAGCCGGACTTTCTGGCCAGAATTTGAACTTTTGAAGATCTTTAGGGTCCACATCAAGAAACAAACGATCGGACCAGTCAAGAGATTGACCTTCTTCTGGGACAGGGTCTGCCCCATACCCTTCAAACTCCACAACTGTTTTTGAGTATTTCTTCTTCTCTTCCATTGGCTGTTCAAAGAACTCCCTAGCAACTTGAATTATCTTGTCCAAGAATGAACTTGAAATCCCATGGCCTATTGCCTGAAAACTCCACATTTAACCCCTTAATACTAAACCAGAAAAGGTTATAATTTCATGGTTTAGAAAGTTCATTTTGATTCACTTTTTTTCTTTTATACTCAAGTACGACTTTTGAATTTTGGTTCTCTCACCATTTTGTTTTTCCTGAATTCACAAGAAAAGAAAAGGGTAAACAACTGACAATATCGACATATTTCTGATCTCCTTAATATCAGATACTGGGTAGTAGAAATATCACTGGTAACAACAAAAGATATACAGTAGATCGAGGAAGTGTTCGAGTACAAACCTGAAAGCAGCCCCATGATTGAAGTGCTGATTTAAGTTTCATCAATTCCTCTTCATATTCTTCGGTGGATGCTTTTGAACTTGAGAGGATTCCCAAATCAATTACGGGTATCGCAGATACGGTTGAAGAATCGTCTTCAGTGGCATCGTAATCATATCTGGAAACATATGGTGCCGGCGGTTGCTCACCGTTGAGCGCCATTTCTTGTACGCGCTTCGACAGTAAGACCTCTACCGGAGGAAGAACTGAAGCTCCTGCCATGTTGTTGTCTGGTTTAGAGCACTTAGAGTTGAAGATTCAGACTTCTCTGATTACTTTAAAACATGAAGATGACCATAGGGTATATGAGAAGTTGCTGAAGTCAGTTTCTGCGTTTTAAGGTGACTGGTGACAAGGACAATGATGGGGGCATACTTTGGAATATTCTTTTTTGTTTGTGGCTAGAACACTAAACTCCATGGGGCAAGCAAAGGTGACAAGATAAGGACAACGATGGTTTACCCAATTACATTGATGATTTTTTTTTTGAACCGCATTAAATGTTGGAACATTTCCAAAATATTTAATGGATATTAAATGTGGATATTGGTGAAAAGTTGTAATCCAAGAGGCATGATTATTCAGGTTAAATGAATAGATGTGAACATTGGATTTAAGTACAAAAGGTGTGTCTATTCAGGTTAAATGAATAGACATTATCAGACCAAAAGGTGTGACAATTGGGGTGGAATGAATAGACATGACTATTGCATTTAATCAAAGAGGTGTAATCTTTGGCCAACGGTCACGATCTATGCCTATAAAAGGCAAATGGTTCTACCAATTGAAAGAGAAAAAGATAATCAGAATCATTTTGATTGTTGTAACTTGCAAACTTGATGTAACAACCCGGATCCACAACTACCACAAAACAATTAATTAACCGTTATACGCCACCCACTCAACCCAACAAATAAGAATCACCAAACCAGTTCCTTAGACAATTACATACTTTTCGTTTGCAATCTTTCACTAAAGAAACAAGTGGAAGCAATAAAAATTCTCAGATGGCTCACTTGTAGCACAAACCCAACTCAACCTGTGCACCGCCCCACTCTCTCCTCTCAAATCCGATTCCCTTCCTTCGCTTCTTTTTTTTTTTTTTTTAACAAAACCTTTTTTTTTTTTGGAGCAAATCCCGTAGAAGCCCCCTTGGAGGAGTCCTCCTTTCCTTGTTTTATACAAATTCATGAGTCCCTAGAATGGGTTCCCCGGTTAACACCTTGCACTTTGTCTTTCATTTTCTCTTTGTTCTTTCTTATCCATTTCCTTGACAATACTAGGAAACAAAACCACATGCCATGCCATTAAAGCATGTCACGTGCACACACCCCACCATTAACCAGCCACCACTCAAATTGATATTTTTCTTTTCCATTAATTTGACTTCTTTATACTAAGTACAAGTTATGCACTTAATTAAATGTAAAATTTCTTAATAGCCAAGGTACCATAACTAAACTTTTACACGTACACAAGCATGCACCACCAGCATTCTTTTGTTTTTGTCCCAATAATGAGTCTCACTTTTCAGCTCAATTTTTTACGTTCACACACATACACATCCAACGGTCCACGTGCATAGCCTCACGTTTTCAGATTATAAATGAAAAGATTAATTTTAATACACGTGTCAACCACCACCACCATGACTCAACCCAGTAGAAAAATGGGATACGGGTCTCACACTTGAGTCTCCCCCTGTCGAGCAAACCCAGGTGCAAGGATCATATACACTTCTTCATTTAAATCACCCTGAAGAAATGCATTGTTAACGTCAAGTTGATGAAGCGACCAATGTTTTATAGAAGCAATTGATAAGAGAGCACGAACAGTAACAAGTTTTGCTACAGGCACAAAGGTGTCGTGGTAATCAAGACCTTGTACCTGTGTAAATCCCTTCGCAACTTGGCGAGCTTTGTAGCGGTCAATGGTCCCATCAGATTGAAATTTGACCTTATAAACCCATTTACACCCGATAGGTTTTTTGTTGGGTGGTAAATGAGTCAGAGTCCAAGTATGGCTCTTTTCGAGTGCATTGATTTCTGCAGCCATGGCTTCACGCCATTGTGGGAGTTTAACTGCTTGGGAGAAGGACTTTGGCTCTTCGGTGGAGGTAAGTGAAGATAGAAAGGCTCGATGATTAGCAGAAAAATTGGTGTAGAAAATGTATTGTTCAAGAGGATAGAGAATACTTGTCCGTTGCGAAGACGTAGGAGTTGGGAGTGTAACATTAGCAACTGCAGAACAATGGAAATCCTTGAGATAAGATGGTTTCCGTCGCTCACGAGGAGGACAATTGGTATGACTGGTGTCATGGTAATTGTCAATGCTAAAGGAATTATCAGCAACATGAGGCATGGTGGTAGGTTCAGTTGTGGCAGCTGGAACTGAGGGAGATGAAGGAGTCTGGACCTCAACAGGTTCATTTTGGGTAGGTTGGCAGCGGCGTTGGTAAATTTGGGTGATGGGTGGTCTGTTCGGGCGAATCAAATTTGGTTTTGGTAAAGAGATGGGCTGAGTTGGTGCATAATCAAATTGTGGATGATCCTCGATAGGTAAAGGAATGACCACTGGTGGAGTGTAGTCTGATGAAATATCTTTGAAGGGAAAAATTGTTTCATGAAATGCAACATCTCTTGACACATATATGCTTTTTGTTTTGACATCAAAAATCCGGTAACCTTTTTGGGCATAAGGATATCCAACAAAAACTCCGGGCTTTCCACGTTGGTCAAATTTGTGTTTTATGTGAGCGTTGTGAGCAAAAACTAGACAACCAAATACACGAAGATGTGAATAGGAAACGGGGGTGCAAAATAGTACTTCATAGGGTGATTTGTTCTGAAGTAAGGGTGTAGGGATTCTATTGATTAAATAAGCTGCAGTGAGAATACATTCTCCCAAAAAGAAAGAAAGGGGCAAGTTGGCTTGAAATCTTAATGCTCGAGCAACATCTAAGAGGTGACGATGTTTGCGTTCGACAACACCGTTTTGTTGAGGTGTAGACACACAACTACGCTGGTGAATAATCCCATTTTCAGAAGAAAAAAAAAATGTTGCATTTCATTGGATAAAAACTCACTACCATTGTCGGATCGAATTTGTTGAATCTCTGGGAGAAACTCCTCACCTTGACCAGAAAATATGTGTTTAATTTGACAATGATATTAGGTTTTTACCATGAAAATATATGTTCAATGGGGTTACATTGACGGGCTAGTGGCAGCAAAGTTGCCTCGCTACAGAATTCCCGAATCCCCTAACCTGATAACCAAGCTTATGATCTATCTTCAAGACATACAAGTATACAACACTCTAAAACACATAGGAAATATAACCAATGCCTGCCTGCTGCACAGTAAGCCCAATCGGCCGATCCCAATCAGCAAGGCAATATACCTACTCTGCTCAGGTTCCCTTCCAAATCAGGAAAAATTTCAAAATGGCACCTGAACTTTGTATCAAATGTCACAGAGACACCTGAACTTAAGTTTATTTCAATTAAACACATGTACTAACAAAATCTCCATACCTGAACTTAAGTTTATTTCAATTAAACACCTGTACTAACAAAATACCCAAATTTAGACCCCCCAGGTTATACTCCGTCCCAAAAAATTGCTGATATGGCATCTCCAACCCGTTTAAGTTGCCCCATTGCACATGTTTCCAACAGGGGACGATGCACCCAAGCGAAACCCATCATTAGAAGTATGTCGAGTAGAAAGAAGAATTGGGTTTGGGCAAAAAAACATGTGCAATAAGGCAACTTAAACGGGTTGGAGGTGCCACGTCAGCAATTTTTGGAACGTAGTATAACGGCGGGGGTCTAAATTTGGAAATTTGTTAGTATAGGTGTTTAATTGAAATAAACTTAAGTTCAGGTGTCTAAATTTGGAAATTTTGTTAGTACATGTGTTTAATTGAAATAAACTTAAGTTCAGGTGTCTTTGTGACATTTGGTGCAAAGTTCAGGTGTAATTTTGAAATTTTCCCTCCAAATCAAGCAAAAGTTACTCCTCGCCATATTTTCAACTGTCCATAGTCCTCATGAGTTTCTGTACCTCTGCCTATAAAATGATAACTTATTGTTCGGTTAGTGGAATGAACTGGACTGGATAGGTGCGAAACGTGGATTTGAAGGATAAGACCAAGAAGTAAATTTACAGATGCAAGCCATGGTATCATAGGATATCGTTGGGACTAAAATGACTTTTTTAAACACCCAGATAAGCGTAATGGACTCATAATCCAAATGCCCATAAATTACTCATTGGACAACGTTCACAATCAAAAGCGAATCAATACACCTATGCAGATGGCTCGACAGAAAGGTCTCGTACAAAGAATGCAGTAACAACACTTACATAGAGAAAAGGGAAAATACCGAAAGGATATAAAAATTTAAATATCTCACAAGGAAAACAGATTTTCAACACAATTAAAGACACTTATGAAATCATCATTAGGAATCCCTGCGATATTGATCTTTCTTAAACTTCTTTTATTCCGACCATAATAGCAAATCTCCAAGCTGGGAGACACATCAGGGAGTAGATCATGCAGGAGGATCTCACCTGTCTGAATTGAGCCATTTGGATGAAAAAAAGCGCTCTGGTCCAGAATGAATCAGATAAGTAATCTGCAATCACTCTCTGATCTCAACAATTCCAATTGTAAGAATCTCGAAGTTCCAGAATGAAATTCTGATTCCTCTCAAGATTTTTGTCATTCAAATTGAGCTTAAAAGATTTTCACTCCATTAGAAACTGGTAGTATCACATCTCAACACACCAACACAAGTTTTACTTTTCCATAAACAGATACAGGAGGGAATGGGGGAGAAAAAGAGGAAGCAAAAGGTCTCCCTAAAAACACGACCATGAAGATCTTAAGACAGGTTTCTTTAGTTCTTTTGTACAAAGCAAAAACACATCATGATAACATATATAGATTTAAGCTTCTGCTGTATGGAGTGCTCTCATTCCTCTCTGGTAATATCCCCAGTGGATGTCTGCATAATCCTTCACTTTCTTGAACAACCTTGGTCTTTCACCGCCAACCAAGCCTTCCTCCGGTCCGATCTCTTTTCCCTTTTCAGGTGTATAGAACATAGCTATGGAGATTCTGTCTCTCTCTGAGTTACTCAGCACCCTATGCACGGGACTCTTATACACTCCGTTTGTAATTATCTGGTATTATCACACAAATATATGATCAGAACCACATTATACATCCTCACTTCCTGCTTCTACGTCACCGTTACTTTTAAAACGAAGGGCAGGTTACGATATATGTAGCGTATCTGTACGTACCTCCATTTGGTCACCCATGAGAATGAGGATGGCGTGAGGAACTTTGGGGACTGTATGCCATTTATCCTCGTTGAATACTTGAAGACCGATGTCATCTTGCAAAAGAGAAGTGTACCCAGATCCATCGGCATGGGGTTTTAAGCCCAGAATGATATCAGGTCTCTGGCATTTCGAGTAGTAGTTAAACCTTGCTTGCAGAATTGACCGTTCGCCAAACTGATTCAGGAAACAGTTTTCGTCCAGATTCAGAGACTTTGCCATTGCTTTGGAAGTGAGCTCCGTTAACATCTTCGTCTTTTCTGTGTATTCTTTCAAGACTTCCCTGCATAATTGCAAATGACTCCTGCTTATTGTTACCAGCAATTTGTTTGGATATGGCGGTAAAAATCTCTCGTTCCCCTCTCTTTTAAGATGCCCCGTCATCATGCATTCTTCTCAACTTTTGGGTGATTTGGGTAGGAGTGCAATGCGAGAAATCTTGAGGATATAAACTTGATGATGCTACTTCCTTTGGGATAGATACTTCGTCTTCATTTTGAGATTCAGTTTCTCCACCATTTAAAAGGGATTATGTTGGTTTTAGTTTCTTGAGATCTGAGGACGGTGCATGTTTTGTAGCTTGTTCTTTCGTTTGTTCTCTCTTTCGTGGACTACTTGGTCCATGTCTCTTGTACTCATTTTGTCCATCAGCTGTGTTATTTTTATCTTCGTTTTCGAAAGACACAAAAAGAAAAGACACGGAATCCTTTGTCCCTAAATATGCGTCCAAATATCCCAATGAACTTGTGCAACTGTGAGTGGATTGAAATGGAACGACATACGTAGTTTGAGATAGAAGATCCTTGTCTAGAGAAGACGCACATGGGACAAAATCTTTGGGGCAAAGAATGTCACCTCGGATTTTGAGGTTTGGCAAAGGACCCTAATGCATTGGTAACTCTACGATTGTACTTTGAGATTCGTGTATCTTAAAACTCCTACCACGATAGATTGGAAGTGCATTTAAGCATGATTTTTTGAGACGGGATTTCTTGGTTCAAGAATGTGAGTGGACATACCTGAAGCAAGCCGGACTTTCTGGCCAGAATTTGAACTTTTGAAGATCTTTAGGGTCCACATCAAGAAACAAACGATCGGACCAGTCAAGAGATTGACCTTCTTCTGGGACAGGGTCGGCCCCATACCCTTCAAACTCCACAACTGTTTTTGAGTATTTCTTCTTCTCTTCCATTGGCTGTTCAAAGAACTCCCTAGCAACTTGAATTATCTTGTCCAAGAATGAACTTGAAATCCCATGGCCTATTGCCTGAAAACTCCACATTTAACCCCTTAATACTATACCAGAAAAGGTTATAATTTCATGGTTTAGAAAGTTCATTTTCATTCACTTTTTTCTTTTATACTCAAGTATGACTTTTGAATTTTGGTTCTCTCACCATTTTGTTTTTCCTGAATTCACAGGAAAAGAAAAGGGTAAACAACTGACAATATCGACATATTTCTGATCTCCTTAATATCAGATACTGGGTAGTAGAAATATCGCTGGTAACAACAAAAGATATACAGTAGATCGAGGAAGTGTTCAAGTACAAACCTGAAAGCAGCCCCATGATTGAAGTGCTGATTTAAGTTTCATCAATTCCTCTTCATATTCTTCGGTGGATGCTTTTGAACTTGAGAGGATTCCCAAATCAATTATGGGTATCGCAGATACGGTTGAATAATCGTCTTCAGTGGCATCGTAATCATTTCTGGAAACATATGGTGCCGGCGGTTGCTCACCGTTGAGCGCCATTTCTTGTACGCGCTTCGACAGTAAGACCTCTGCCGGAGGAAGAACTGAAGCTCCTGCCATGTTGTTGTCTGGTTTAGAGCACTTAGAGTTGAAGATTCAGACTTCTCTGATTACTTTAAAACATGAAGATGACCATAGGGTATATGAGAAGTTGCTGAAGTCAGTTTCTGTGTTTTAAGGTGACTGGTGACAAGGACAATGATGGGGGCATACTTTGGAATATTCTTTTTTGGTAGTGGCCAGAACACTAAACTCCATGGGGCAAGCAAAGGTGATAAGATAAGGACAACGATGGTTTACCCAATTACATTGATGATTGTTGGACTATTTCCAAAATATTTAACGGATATTAAATGTGAATATTGGTGAACGATTTTAATTCAAGAGGTGTGATTATTCAGGTTAAATGAATAGATGTGAACATTGGAATTTATGCACAAAAAGTGTGTCTACTCAGGTTAAATAAATAGATATTATCAGACCAAAAAGTGTGACAATTGGGGTGGAATGAATAGACATGACTATTGCTTTTAATCAAAGAGGTGTAATCTTTGGCCAACGGTCACGATCTATGCCTATAAAAGGCAAATGGTTCTACCAATTGAAAGAGAAAAAGATAATCAGAATCATTCTGATTATTGTTTCTCTCTAGAATTATCTCCTACGATTATTCTTGAGGGGCTCGTAAAATCCAAAGGTATTTGGGTCTCTCTTCGTTTGTACATAACGCAGTTAGACAACAGTTGGAGACTGGGCTTCATTTTATCTTGGAGGGGGCTTCGCTGTAAGCCAGTGCACACCGAATTCTCTCTAATTGGGGGGGCGAATATCGTCTTAAAGACAGCGACATAGTAATGTGACTTGAAGCATCTCTGTTTATCCACTTTCATCAGCTACGACAACTTTTGCACCAGCAATGTGGCATCAGATGATTGCTTTATGGGCTTTTGCTTCTGGACGCACCCAGTTGGTTTTTTTTTTCTTGGCAATGTATATGGTTTGGATGGGAGATATTTTGTTAGCAGTCTTTGAAGATGTGTGTGACCATAAGAGAGTTTTCTTCTTCTTTGTATGTGTATAAGAGTTGCCTCCAAGGAAAAAACAGTTCCAAATAAAGGTCCCATTTTGGTCTTGTGGTATTCATGGTGGCCTATCGGCAATTGTTTGGATAGTTATGGGAATGATGAAAGACAAAAGTATAGGGAGAAAGAGAGATTTCGATGGTGAGAAATGGTGAGAAAATAAAAGAAATGAAAATCGTTTCACTTGTTTGGATAGCTAATGTTGGGTTTGTAAAGTCTGCCACTTCTTTGACTATGTCGGCGTTCGACCTACCCAGTCAGGTTGCGATGGTTTAGGGGATAGAGATACCGGAACCTAAATAGGAGTATTATGGTTGTTGGCGATGTAAACCCTATGAATATATTATGTGCTCTCTTTCTTCATTTTGTACATATTTGAAATTGATATGAGCTTTGGAGCGGTGGAGGTTTCCATTTACAACTAGAAAATCACTTAAGTAAAAATCTTCATGTCTCTTTTGTTTGTTCTCTCATCTTGATTTTTCTTCACGCGTTGTGTGTGATTGATTTCTCAACATAAAAGAGATGGAAAAAATGGGTAGAAAGGGTGAGAAATGCAGGAAAAATATGAACTCATGTCATGGTCCATTTTGTTTCTCACCAAATTTCATCACTTTTGGTGAGAAAACACAACCTTTTCTTTTTCCTCCCTTTTCCCACTATCCAAGGGGCCTTCAAATTCAAAATGTTCCCTATTACTAAGTTTGATGTTGTTTACACTAATTTGTGAAAAATTAGTGTAATCCACAGTCCACGCCACTTTATTGATTAAGAAAGTGTAATAATTTTAAAAATTAACTGCATGTTCCGGGAAAAAAAAAATTAACTGCATGTAAACAAAAGGCTGTTAGCATTCACCAATAAGGCCAGAAGTCTGCTTAAATGGAGCCAAATTTGCCCTCCAAACTTCAGAGGCAAGGCAATGCATCAGCCTTTATTACATCAGTTTCTGTATCTCCATAACAAATGCCTATTATTAGAGCCGCAGTTTCCTTCCAATGGCTTTCTAAAAGACAAATCATGAATGTGGACATCTATCTTTGCAAGTTCTAAGAACCTTCACACCAACCATCTCTGAGAGAGAGAGAGAGAGAGAGAGAGAGAGAGAGAGAGAGAGAGAGAGAGAGAGAGAGAGAGAGAGAGAGAGAGAGAGAGAGAGAGAGAGAGAGAAGCAAGAGAGCTTTTTTTTTATTATGTGTGTGTGACAAATGCTTTGGACACAAATTCAGACAAATTTGTATTCCCAGCCGTCCATTGCGTGTGGGCTCACTTGTATCGAACAGTTTTGGACACATCTGTATCCAAACCTCTGCGTTCGTATATAGCACTGCTCTTTGTGTTTTGAACAAGATTTCATCATGCCCCTAGTTTCTGCAATCCTGTCATGCAAGCAAACATCATTAACCTTTCTTGGAAACCAAAATACCTATGAAACATTGAAACTTGAAGATTGCTATGTAGAAACTAGAAAGGACTGATTGAGATGGCTAGTTTTGATAATAAAATGACATCAATCCTTCCATTAGGTTCCGGTTCCAATCTCGTGGCTGAAACATCATCCGCCAATCATTCAGAAGCTAAACTTCGCAAGGGTAAGGAGTTGATGCATGCTAGCGATCAAGTGCGGTGGCTAAGTGGTAGATTGAGATCTCTTGAGGAAGAAGCTGAGGTCATGAATCATGCTTTCGTAGAGAGCTTGGAAGAAAGGAAGAAGCTGATCAATGAAATATCTCACCAGTTTCGGGTTATAAGCCGTTATCGGGTATCAAGAAATCCAGTAACTACTGGTCTGTCTCAGGTCTTACATCAGGAAACCAATCCATCTCTTGTAATCAGAAATCGAAAAGCTACTTATGGGTGGATTTGAGGAATCTGCTGATATGTATGATAGGTATGAATTCTCACATACATGACAGCCTTTTTGCTAGATCCTGAGCATGTATCTCTTTTCCTCATTATTACTCTTATGTTATGGATTTAACTAGGAAATTTAAGTCTGATTGTGTTTTCTTCGGATTTGGTTTTCTCAATGAACACATTGACTGTTTCTTTTGTTTTCTACAGTTTTCCTGAAATGTCTGTCTGATTCAATGATAAGCTGGGCAAAGAATATGAATCTGCGGTCAAAACTCTCTACACTCACGATTAATGGTTAGGCAAGAAGCATGACACGTTAACCTGCCTCAAGTATCCATATCGTATACGCCCTAAACACATAGTATCGAACAAGGCCAAGTATGTGTCGGGTTTCTTTTCCATATTTCTTTTAACTCGACAAGAAATAAGTTGGAGACACGCTTAGCACATGTTAGGAGGGTAAACCCAATTATAACAAGTTAGGACAGAGTCAATATCGCGACGAATGCAGAATTCTAAAGACTTTAATTATTCGTTGTTCTTTATATCTTTATAAAGTAATCTCTTTTTTTGTGGTTTCAATAGTAATAGTAATACTTGATACGAACTATTTGAACACCCAGTGATCCCTTTTACTTTATGGAACTAATTTGAATTAAAAGTTGTACAGCAAGAGAACTAGTGGTACCGAAGAGGTGAAGACTCATATTTGAAACCTTCTATCAACTCTTGGTGGGGTCAGTCTTTACGAACTTTATCACAATTTAATTTGACTCTTAGTGGACGGTGAGATTAATCCTGAGTATTAGTCAAGGTGTTTGTAATTGTGTGCACGTAAACTGGCCGGTCCTTGTGAGTTAGTATCTGGAAAAAGGGAAGAATACCTCATTGTGTTTGATCTCTTCAAAATCACCACCACCACTCATCCGAGTAAAGACCAACACTGGCGCATATATGATACGACGATTAGCAAAACATATCAAAGTATCACAGCCACCACTGCTCCGGCGTCCCCTCCACCACCCACAACCACCACTCCACCAACCCCATGGAAGTCGAAGTCAAGCTCCGCCTCCCAGACTCCACCTCCCACCAGAAACTCACCCAACTCCTCTCCCCCTTCCACACCAAAACCCTCCTCCAAGAAAACATCTTCTTCGACACCCCCACCTCCCACATCTCCTCCACCCGCTCCGCCCTCCGCCTCCGCTTCTACACCGGCCACTCCTCCCCCCATTGCGTCCTCTCTCTCAAATCCGAACCCCACCTCTCCGCTGGCATCGCCCGCATCGAAGAAGACGAGGAGCCCATCGACCCCACCGTCGCCCGTGCCGCTGTCGCCGAGCCCTGGCGCCTCCTATCCTTATCCTCGTCCAGGATTATGAAGAGGGTAAAAGAGGAATTTGGGGTTGGGGAAAATGGGTTCGATTGTCTGGGCGGGTTTAGGAATGTGAGGAATGTGTTTGATTGGAAAGGCTTGAAGTTGGAGGTGGACGAGACAGATTATGGGTTCGGGACGAGTTATGAGATTGAGTGCGAGGCTAAGGGGATGATTGAGGAGTTTTTGAATGCGAATGGGATCGGGTATTCGTACTCGGAGGTTTCCAAGTTCGCTGTTTTTCGGTCTGGGATGCTGCCCCAGTAAGTGTTTAAACCCTCGGTGTTTAATGGTACAGTCAAGGTGCGTGCGTATATGCTGACCTGAACATCCGATTATCAACAAAACAAAACAAAAAGTTTGTTGTTTTTGGTCTGGGAAGCTGCCCCAGTAAGTGTTCAATGCTCAGTTAGTGAATTTTTGTTTCAAATTGGCAGCATGATGGATACATTTAGGGCAATTCTATAACTTACTCTGAATAATGTGATGTGATTCAAGGCAATAATCTGGAGTATTGATTTGGGATTTGGTGGTTCATGGGTTGAGATAATTTGTTGCTGTTGTTACGAAGACACTGCTCATTTTATTGGAATAAAACAGATTATTGCTTTGCGATCTGCTTTTCTCATATTTGTTTGTTACTGTCGTTTGTCTTGTTTACGGTCACATCCGCGGTCACAAAAGTTTCAAGGGGGATCTTCCACTCCTCCCGCTCTTAATCCTCAGTTTAACGCATTTTTATTTAAAAAATGGAATGATCTCGAAAGACGTTTTCAAGTTTTCGCTCAATCAAAAATACGTGCTTAGCTCGTACCAATAGTTTCGGAGTTGTACAGATAATTAGAAGTTGCCTAATATCAAAGCTGATAAAAAAAATAATCTGAACTTGAAGAATTCTGACTTGGCAGTGTCATCTGCCACTATGAACTTGGGAACTTTCCTAGTGTACATGAGAGAAATGAACTTTCCACGAAGTTGTGTCCCAAGAACCCCGTTTGATCTTGCATTGAACATGCCTTGCTATTGAGTTTGGCCGAACCTTTTGTTCTTCTGAAAAGTGGAAGACGCAAAGATGCCATGAGTGCCAAAGGGAAACGCGCCCTGGCCGCCTTCCCATGAGCAACATGAGAAGCAAGACAAAAGGGGTAAAAATTCGGAACGATTAGGTTTCTCAAACTTTTCAGACTTTTGAAGAGGTTGAGCTTGTTTTCCCCCATCTTCCTCGTCATCCTCTGCCTCATCTGCTTTAGCATTGTCGTCGTTGTCATCATTTCATCACTGTGTGCGTTAGCATCATCTTCAAAAATCCCTTCATCATCATCACCAGTTTCCTGACAAATCACTGTTGTCGTCATTCTCCGCATCGTCGTCGTTTGCTTCATCATCATCCTCAGTTTTGCCAGCGACCTTGTTTTCAGCATTCGGTCAATCAGTTAAGTTAGTGGAAATCTGTGGGGTAATCAAATAGCCAATTGCGAAAACTTCGATATTTAACCTTTCTGAAAGTGAATGTAGAACTAAAATCAGAAGAAAAAATGTTGAGAAACTCCCATCCTCCTGTTATCTGATCCAATGTCATCCCGGAATGTATCATCACAATCCAATCTGGACATGAACAAATTTGAAGTTGAGAAGGAAAAGTAAAACCAGCTAATTAAACACAGAATCCATTTATTTCAAGAACCACAAATTTGTGAACAGATGAGTTTAGGCCACAAAGCTAGGCCTATCAATGGATTGGACCCAATCCGAATTCGATAACGTCAATCCAATAATCTAATAATCCGAATCCAGTAATCCAAATACGGATTGGATTAAATCCATTATCAGTCTTATATTTTTTTTTTAAACTATAATTTTAAATTTTTTTTGGAAAATAAATTTGTATTTTTTTGAAAAAGAAAAATAATTTTTTTTGCTAAACTTTTTGAAGTAAAAAAGTTTGGATCCGATCAAATTTTTCGAATTCGAATTACCACTATCGGATTCGAGTCTTATCGGATTCGGATAGAATCCGGTCCATTGAAAAGCCTACACAAAGCATTACACAAAAACATGACTAGCCTTGCTAATTTGCGTAAATGTCTGTTTGACAAAGTGAGCCTTGTTGAGATGAACAAAGTACTTAAAAAAAGTCGAAACAAAAAAAAAGGTATAGAAAAGAAGGGAAAGGTGAATTTGATTTTGTAGGTGGATAAAAATAAACGTTATCGATGAGTTCGTATCTGAAAACACTTTTGGAAATGGATAAGAATCTTTATAAAATTCGAAGGAAAAGTTCTAGTAGAACACAGTTCAAGTTGTTTCAGCCTTCAGTTACTCTAATTTGGTAGTAGTACTGCAAATTTTAAACTTTTCCAAATTAATCTAGAAGTTGATCGAAATTATAGTAACTTAGCCAATTTGTCATTGCGGATCAACACTCGGTTTTGACTACTATTTTGCAGAGTAGTAATTAACTCCAAACTTTTATAATATATATTTGACACGGAACGACGCGGTCACATATATACATTCACACACTCACTATTGTCAGCCCATTGCGCTGATTTTAGAATTTTCCATTTTAAAAATTGCTGCAAAACTCAAAACGAAAGAGCCCATCTATTTGACTAGGCTCCGTCCCGGAACGTAAACTAAGTACTTATTTTTTAAGAAGGCAATTTCAAGCTCAAAAATGATGGGCTTATTAAAATCTAAAAATATGCAATATGGATCTTGTTTTAAAGATCTTTAATTCAGTGCAAAAAAATTTGAAAATTTATTTTTTATTTACATTATTTTTTGAGTTTAAAAATGTGAGATAAGTACTTATTTTTTAAAAAGGTGTTCTGGAACAGAAACTAAATATGAGTATCGGATTGGATTATATAATTGAAGCGACCCAATATCCAGCGGACCAACGAATTGGTTAAAGAGGTTATGATTCGCTTAAACATGCCTCACAAAATGTGGGATATAAATACCATGAGAGGAGAGGTACTATTGAACCGATCACTCTTAGTGTGGTACGGAGTATAATTTTTAGGGAAAATAACAGCTCAGTACATATTTTGATAATTAATATCTGCCAAGGATATGCTGGGAACATTTGTTAATATTGAAAATGTCTTTGGCGGGTATTTATTATCAAAGAGTGATGCTACAGGTACCGACGGGGTCGGTACCGAAATCGTAGGGACGGCCGCTCCGGGCCGTCTCCGGCCACCGGACGGCCGATCCGAGCCGTCCAAAAATTCTAAAAAAAAAAAACGAGGGGGCCTCGCGGGAATCAATGGCATCCGAGGTGTGTAAGGTGTTTGATCCAAACATCATTTTTTCGTGTATATATGTATATTCACAAGTATATACATATATACACGAAAAAAGGTGTTCGGATCAAGCACCTTATACACCTCGGATGCCGTTAATTCTCGCAACGGCCCCCTCGTTTTTTTTTTTTAGAATTTTTGGACGGCTCGGATCGGCCGTTCGGTGGCCGGAGATGGCCCGGCGCGGCCGTCCTTACGATATCGGTACCGACTCTGTCGGTACCAATATCATTTCTGATTATCAAAACACGTTCTTGGCTGTTATTTTCCCTAATTTTTATGTCGGGTGGGATTACTCTTCTGTGGACACAAGGGACTACTAATGTTTTGATTTAACCCAATGAAACTGATTTTCGCGTTTCACTTTTTACTGATGGCGCTCTAATTTTAACGTGAAATTACTAGTAACTTCATGAACAAAGTAGAGCGCTATTAGTAAAAAGTGGAGTGCGAATATCAATTTCCTTATCCCAAAAGTACTGATAATACTTCAAATTCAAGGTTCTCCATTCTGTTCAAGTAGATTGTGAAAAAGGGAGGAAACAAATGATGGAAATTATTTTAGAAACATATTTTTTTTATTTTGAGTGCGAATGTAAATTGATTTGATTTGGAGTCGTATCTTTTCAACAACACGTGTTTGCTCTAGACGGATGCATTCTTATGAAGAGATGTGTCAATTTTCTTGGTGACTACCTGGAATAATCATCGGTTGGTCTATGCATAACACGCCCCATATTCATTATTCTAGGTTGATTCAAAAGGTTAATCTTCTAGTAGGACTACTTCATTGGGTCAAGACATTTATTGTTTGAGAGAGTTCTAACACAAGTTAAGTTCAACAAACTCATCGATTGTAGTGTTACTCCTGTTGAGTGCTCTATTAAGTAAACATATTTTTTCTATATTAAAAAAAAAAAAAAGAATGGTGAGATTTATGAAGGGGGAAAAAACGAACGAACTATTCATCTTTCTATTATTTTTCCATCTTTTCTTCTAATTTCTTATCCAAAGATGACCTCAATTTTTTAGTTTTTATTTCATCTACATTTTTAGGGATTATTATAAATTAAAAAGAGAGAGAGAGAGAGAGAGAGAGAGAGAGAGAGAGAGAGCGCAAAACGGCCTTTTAACTGATCACTCGTCAACGGAACGCAACCCCACAAATCCAACTGTTTTTGTGGGGTCACGAGTCCCGGCAGCCAATCGTTGCTCTGCGACCATACACAACTACACTACACTCGCACCACACGATCTCTACTTTCAGCTGCTTTTTCGCAATAGACGGCGCAGAACTCCAACGCCCAAATCGTCCAATAAGATAGATCCGCTCCAATTCTCTCTCTCTCTCTCTCTCTCTCTCTCCTCGGACGTTATCGAAAGATAACAGTTGACTCTGAGATCTAGGGTTTCAAATTTCAATCTCTCTCCCTATTTTCAATCTAAATTACAAAAGTTCATCCAATCCATCCGTAAGTTATCTTTTCCGTACACCATTTCTATGCATTCATAGACATCCATTTGCACGCACAAATTTTGAATTTTTCTGTATCTGTTCACCAGCTATAGAAATGGAAAGTAATTATTCAGCTCTTCCCAAGAACTCATTTGTAGAATTACAATTGCAAGATGATAACTTTGGATCGAGAAACCCTAGATCTTCTCCCAAAGACACGTCTCTGAAACTCCTCCCTCTACATGGTGACCAAAACCATTTGAAACAACACAATGTAGATCCGGAGATGGACGACGACATCGATTTTGATAACCTGCCCCTTATTTTCGGGGGTAGCAACACCGGGTCCGGGATTTACGGGGCCGTTTTTAACCTCACCACATCGATTATCGGGGCCGGGATTATGGCCCTCCCCGCCACAATGAAAGTTTTGGGTTTGGTTTTAGGGGTTGTTTTGATTTTCTTGATGGGTATTCTTTCTGAGTTTAGTGTTGAATTGCTTGTTCGGTTTACGGCTCAGTGTAAGGCGGCTTCTTATGGTGAGGTTGTACAAGCTGCGTGTGGTAGGCCTGCTAGGATTTTGTCCGAAATTTGCATAATTGTGAACAATGCCGGTGTTTTGGTAGTTTACTTGATTATTATCGGTGATGTTATGTCTGGTTCACTGCATCATGTTGGGGTATTTGATCAGTGGTTGGGAAATGGTGTGTGGGATCATCGAAAGCTGGTGATTTTAGTTGTCCTTGTGATTTTTCTTGCACCACTTTGTGCCTTGGATAAGATTGATTCGTTGAGCTTGACTTCAGCTGCTTCAGTAGCTCTTGCTGTTGTCTTTGTTTTGGTTGCTTTCCTCATCGCGATTATTAAGCTTGTTGAAGGCACTATTGAGGCTCCAAGAATGACACCTGATTTTGGGTCGAAGCAGGCTATTTTGGATTTGCTTGTGGTGATTCCAATCATGTCGAATGCTTATGTGTGCCATTTCAATGTTCAGCCTATTTATAATGAGCTTGAAGGACGGTCGATTCAGAAGATGAATCAAGTTGGAAGGATCACTACTGTTCTTTGCGTTGTGATTTATGCTTCAACTGCCATTTCAGGTTATCTACTCTTTGGAAAGAACACTGAAGCCGATGTGCTGACTAACTTCGATAAAGACCTTGGAATTCGTTTTAGCACGGCTTTGAACTACATTGTCCGAATCGGGTACGTTTTCCACTTGGTTCTTGTTTTCCCTGTTATCCATTTCTCCCTCCGGCAAACAGTGGATTCCTTGGTGTTTGAGGGATCAGCTCCCCTGTCTGAGAGTAGGAAGAGGTCTTTGGGCTTAACTGCAGTACTTCTGTTACTTATATATCTCGGATCGACAGTGATTCCCAACATTTGGACTGCTTTTAAGTTCACAGGGGCAACTACGGCTGTCTCGTTGGGTTTTATATTCCCGTCGCTTATTGCGTTAAGATTAGGTAAACAAGGGCATGGTTTGACCCACATCGAGAAGCTTTTGTCTTGGTTCATGTTGGTATTGGCAATGATAGTCAGCATCGTTGGGGTTGTTGGAAATATCTATAGTCTCAAAAGCAAATCCGAATAACTCTCTCCTTTTCAAACGAGGGTATTCTTTACTTCTGTGTCAATTTGATGAACGCCCCAGAATGGAAGGGTAAATTTCACTAATTCTTATTGTTGCTGCCCTCCTTGTACGGTTCACTGAAGTGAAGATAATTTGGCATGAAGTAGACAGTTCACCAATGAGATGAATGTTGCAACACATCATGTCGATATGTGCTGATTTGATCAGGAACTGGTGATAAGGCCTTGTATTTCTCGTAACGTAACTACCACATGTAAGTTGTTTGTGTTGTAATTTTGCGTAGTCTGCACGAGTTTATTCTCATTTTCTCTCCACCCAAAGAAGTGAGATACTAGGTCTGTATAGAACAATACTCACACTCATTTTTTATGAGAAATTGTTTCTCTAAGTTCTAAGCGTGATCTATATAAATCCAGCTTATATTTCCTTGTTCATGCATTCTATCACAATTTCTGTGCAGTACCAATTAGAACAAGGAGACAGTCAGACAGAATCGTGTGAGTGAAAGAAAAACCATTTATTGCATGGTTTTCACCCTCTGGATATTGCGTACTTCACACCCAGACTAATTACACAAGATAGCAAGATTTTTTTCTTTCACCTTTTTTGGGCATCAGAGACTATAATTGGAAATCATCTATGTCTTAGGTTCTTTTACTTTCCTTCTTGACATCAACTTTTTTTCCTTCTCATAACTAACATTAAGATATAAGGTTTCGAGAAAATGTAAACTTCATAGATATCAAATAATATAGTACAACGTAACACACACACACCAGCCATAGCCATAGAAAACGACTCAACATCAAGATATAAGGTTATAGAACTTGTTACTGGGTCCAAGATGACAAAAAAAAAATCATCTCTGTCGTAGATAGCCATCCAAAATCTGATTTGTGAGAGAGCCATAAAACAGTTAGTGTTAGCACAAGAATGCTCAACTGGAATCAGAAATAGAAGAATGTCTTCTGGAACCAGAGAAGTGTCTGAGGAATGAAATATTTCCGTGACAGAAAAATCATCTCTGTCATAGATAATAAGATAACCATTGGGCATAAAAAATCTGATTCATGATAGAACCGTGAAACAGCTAAATTTTAGCAAGAGAATACTGAACTGGAACAGAAAATAGAAGATGATCTTCTGAAGTGTCTGAGGGATCAACTATTTCATGTGACAAAAAACAAAAATCTTCAATGTCGTAGGTTGCCATCCAGAGAATCTGATTCATCACAGAACTGTAAAACAGTTGTATGTTAGCATGAGAATGCTCATCTGGAACAGGAAATAGAAGATGAACTGCTGGAACCAGAGAAGTGTCTGAGGAAAGAAATATTTCCTTTTGCAAAATTGGAACGTTTTTGAGTATGTGGTTTATCAGAGATGTGCATCAGTTCGGTGTTGATGCCGCATGATATCCTATTGGGCTCGTTCCACTGAAACTGTTTACATCAAGCTAGCATAAATTACTATTGAGCTATGTTACATGGCCTCAGATACGGATATCAGGTAAGGGTATGTGTCCAAGCGTCCGCTTTATCCTATTCCATCTTAACCACTCAGGGATACACCAAAATATTCTAATTTACTTTTATATTTCTATCAATTCTCAGATACATGGTGTTTACATAGTGCCTTAGGGTAGTTCATGGATAATAGAGGAGTTCACTGCGTCGTTCATGGTGAATTCGATTCATCAAATAATGCTTGCTAGGCATATGTCCAACTAAGTATGTCAGGATCACACATCCTTATCTGAGGGTCGAGTGTCCGACACAAATATTTTATACTTCTAGGAGGATCATGGAGCATAGGGTTTTGAGTTGTCTCAGCCAGGAGCAAGGTGGTGTAAAATTTATTGTGTGCCCTGAGAACTGTTTTATGTGTCTTAAAGTATCATAAGCTCTTCAAACCTCATAAGCAAGAGGATCTGTATCCTTTAGTTTACTATTTACACTTGTTTCGAACGCCAATGTTAGGGAAGAACATAGTCACATTACTTCTATTTACTATTTACACTTGTTTGAAGAGGCTTCTTAGAAAGATGCAGCACAAGTGCTGCCAATTTAATACTACTATTTGGTTATTGAGCGTTCATTTTTTGCTTCTGAAATGCTGAGAAATGATGAAGGATGTGGCTTCCTACTGCGCTTCGGTATGCTGCCCATTTGGATCCTTCCCAGACGGTTGTCTTTAGTTTTCAGCCTATTACTGTGACTTCGTGCCTACGTTGTGGTCTTGTAGCTTAATTTTCAAATTATTTACGGATATTCATTTTCTACTGGGTTCTCCTTTTCTGCTCCTGCATATCTTGCTTCTCTGTGTCTTTCTCCTTTCATGAATGAAGTTCTTAAGATCTGGCAAACTATAATGTAAATCCAAAAACCCATGTTACCTTTTGTCGTAGGTATATATATGGTTCGTTTAGGCCCTGGTTCTCACAAATGCTCATTGTATCTCTTCATCTCTTTTTTCATGGTGTGTCAGGAATGTCTGGGCCAGCTTACGCGCACCTCAACTCTTTCCCTTTGTCCGGTCAAAAGACAAGTCATCAGTGCCGAAACTAGAGGATTTACAAGAGATTTCTCTATTGCAGCCCGACCCCAAGAGGTTGGCAAGTTTCGAACTCGCTAGGTTTACAGCTTATCCTTGTTGGCTTGTTGCCACTAGAACTACCTTGATATTTATGTGGGCATTTATGCCCACGTCAACAAATAATGAGTAAAGTACCTCTCTATGATATGGGCATTAATGATCAAGATAAAATAGTAAAGGGGCCTTTGTTTAGAGTGCTTGCAACTTGCAAGTGCGATACTCAAATGATAAGTTTGTGGTCCTATGGCTCACGTGCCCCAGTCTGAGGTCTATTTATTTCTCTTCATATAGGTAATAGACAAAGCATGTGTATTCTCTGCTATCTGTTTACTTGTTTATGCATTTCAGTTTTTTTTCGTAACTAGATGTCCAGGCCAATTTGTGCACGCCATGACTAATTCCAGGGTCCTGAAACTAAAAACCGAGCAAACCTCCAATGACCATAAGATTCGGAATATTTGGCTTTTGTGTGATTTGAACATGCGACCTCGTGGAGGCGTGGAGGCCAAACCTCGGGATTATGTATTCTGGTTTGTTACGCATGACAAACAAGTGTTGATCAAATCATCTCATTGTCAACAGTCTTTGTTTCTAAACAACTCTGAATTAGGTGCAGAATGATGAAGGCTTCCCCCTAGTAAACTCTTAAACACTATTATAATCTCAACAACTAACCACCTCACTAGGGAAACCGTGATCAATGTTTGTTGCGACATGAATACACGAAGGATTTAAAATAGGAAGCAGCTTCTTTGCACTCAATTGCAGGCAAAGCTGGCCCTGAGATAAAACTCGAGGTATGGTCGGCCTTCAAAAAATTTCGAATTTTAGGGGCTTCTCCTCATTTGATATCCCTTATAATAGTCCAACAAAACAGGGTCTCGACCTTTAATTTTCGGTTTTGGTCCCCCGAAAAGTCAAAACCGGCCCTATTTACAAATTGCCTGTTAAGAACTTACCTTGATCCTTGTGAGCGGTTCACATTGCAGGGCCTGTCCACGAAAGAAAATTCAAGTTGATTGAAACCCTAAACCACTCGATTGGAACACTAATTAAAAACAGGTGCAAAATATTCTATCAACTTGAATTTTTGTTTAGACGTTCTATTCGCCCACCCCTACAATATGAATGTGTCGAAGAGATCCGAGCGTGTCCACAATGGACAAGCTACAGAAAAGTTGCCTCCGTTGAAATTGGTAATCGATTCCAGCACTCCACTTTTTGATAACCACACTCCAAATAACATGACCATCAAGGCATCAAAAGACAAATATTGGAGCGTGATTATTAGAATTTGGAGTGCCAAAATCATTTCCCAAATAAAAATATTGTTTAGTCTTCTTAATCATGTTTTCTTGAAAACAGAGCAATTTTCCAGTTGCATTAAGCAACGACTACAGAAAACAAGGGTATTTAAACAGCTCCTCGTGTGCTGATACAGAAGCCACAATCATACTCTTTGTTTGTTGCAAAAACTCCAAGTGGATTATACATAGCAAATAGACTATTGCCTTTCACTTCTCACATGGGGGCATAGTGGGAATACTTCAGTTGTGCCCGTGATGTGTTTCTGGTCCGGGGAACACTTGATGGGGGCACAGTCTCTCACCAAATCAGGATGTTTTTGATAACTATTATGGACTTAAAAGGATGCAAATTTTTGTGATTTTAGCCTTTGGTTTGTAAGTATGATGGAAGCCATGAGGTGAAATTGCAAACTTTGGGAATGGTTTATTGAGCTCTGCAACTCCACAGTACTGAAGAAATCTATTTGGATGTGCCAAAACGCCAGTGTGTAAAGGAAAGTATGCGACTCGGGCACCCATTCGTGATGATAAGACCTCGGGAGTGTCTCTCCTACTGTTGTTATCGTTGTTATACTGTCCGCTTAGATGGTACTGCACATGAAGTTATACTTGTCCTTCAGTATTTCTTAAGACTTAGTTAACCCTAACTTCGTACATAATACTAGAGGATAATGGCTTCAGGCACATATATTTTCTTCATCATATTGAGCAACGGTAGCAAGAGCGGCCATAGCTCTAGTTGGGTGAACCAAGTAAATCTTGTTTGTTTTACGTGACGATCTCTCATCAGTACACTATAATCGGTTTTCTTTCGTATGCTCACGAGCTTAGTTAGGCCGAAACTGTACCTCTACAATCCGGAATTTAGTGCTTGCTAGTTGTATTTTGTGAGAACATTATCATGAATGAACTCCTATGGTAGACCTACACCATTGTCATTGATTAATGCTTAAAACAAGTCTGCAGTTCAGCCCAATATGAAATCATCTCTACTTTTGAATATTTCTTGGTATATTTCACAGATAGTAGGCAGAACCTAATACAAAATTTGGTATTAATCAAGTCAAACCAAGCATATTTTTCGAGCCTCCCCACATTTTCTATTGCCCAGAGAAAGTAGATTCTCAGTCAAATCAAGGAAAGTTGTTCTCTCTGAAAATATACTAGTTGTTGCAAATAGTGGTGGGATCAGATCAGGCATTGTGATTAAACAAATTCTGGCCAACTTATTATAGCCTAATTGCCCCCATCAGAAAGTGTAATTTCCCGTAAAATAAGGTTTTCATTTTTCCGTGAACTTTACATAACCCCTGAATTTTTCCGAGAAATATTCCAAAATAAGGAAACGTGTAAAATGAACAAGGATTCAAAACAAGTACAGTTAAGTGCAACTTATCAGTTAAATTAGGCCAACTATGCACGAAAATCTGATCCCATGGATAGCCCCACAAAAAGATTTAATTGGCTGCATAGTGAGAAAAAGACTTCAAAGAGGTTGCTTGCTTTTAGGCTAACTAACCCTGCAATACAAAGGAGCACCGAGAAGGAAAGGAATTGGTCAAGTAAGAGCATGACGACAAGTAAAATTTTTTGTTCTCTAAATACGAAGCTTCAACGCTCATCGCCAGAGAAAAAAAACCCTTGAAGTCTCATTAGAGGTTTTGTCTAAATGTCCGGTCGTTAATTTCAGGACCCAGAAATTAAATTGTCGGGTACTAGAAGCTACCCTTTGATTATCCACCAATTAGACACCCGACTGTTAAAACAAAAGGGCTACCTAATTTGAACTTTAACCGTCCATTTCCCTCGTTAACTTTTATGTTATATATATATATAGTGGGTGTGCTATGACCCAGAGAAACTTTTTCCCAAGCCGTGATTGATGGAATTATGTGGAGTATGTGGAAAAATAGCATGCCTTACTTCTCACTCCAAATTCAATTTAATGTGATCAAAATTACTTGGCCAATTTTTCTGGAGGGAACGTGACCTTAATACCCCACCACTCTTTTTCCTTTTGTCACTCTCAAGTCTCAACTACCATTTTAATGGGAAAAAAAAAAAAGCAATCAACCATAAGAAAAGTCAGGTTACCCCAGCAACTCCTCCACCCTCCATTGTTTCCCACCTATGTTTAGTATTGTTTATCGTCCTTACCGGTAAAGAGATTATAACAAATCGAAGCCATTTATTGTTTAGATGGACAACCGAGATTTTGGACTAGTGGCTGGTCTAGTCTACTGAAGAGAATCTTATTCCTTTTTCTTCTCTCTCTTTACCTCTCACTTTGTATACATATATGCATTCTCTCTCCCTCTCTCCCTCTCTCTCTCTCTCTCTCTCTCTCTCTCTTAACAAGCACATATCACAATTCTAAGCAGCCATGGACTGGTTCTCATGGCTATCAAAAACTGGCATAGACCCTTCACTTATCTACGAGTACGGCCTAATTTTCAACCACAACGAGCTCGAAGAAGATGACATAGCCTACTTCAACCACGAATTCCTCCAGAGCATGGGAATCTCCATAGCCAAGCACCGCCTGGAGATCCTCAAGCTGGCCCGAAGAGACAGAGGGAACAACCTGCGGTCAAGGCTCTTTGTCGCGATCAAGCGAACGAAGAGGAGCCTGGCCAAGTGCATCCAGACGTGGGTTCATCGTGACCGGGACTCGGCTTTGGTCCTTGTTCCCAAGAGGAGTCATAGTGCAAGGTGGAAAGGGGCAATGATGAAGAGGAACAGCAAGAGATTGGTTGTGCCTTCTTCTAACCAGGGGAACAGGCTTCTGCTAACAAATGGAAGTAGTACTCCAATGGTGCTTTCGGGTCCGAGGTTGAACAGCTTTTCGAGTCCGTTAATGGTTCGCAGTTATTACAACGACGACAAGGAGGAGAAGGGGGAGGAGGGGGAGGAGGATCCGTATTGGTCGGCCGGAGTCGAGGAGATCAGGTGGGATGCCATGTTTCAGGATTTGAAGCCTACTTAAAAGATTTTGTTTTCTGTTTTCTTGTTTTTTGCTGTGATTTTTGTTACTGGGTTTTAGTTGGAATGGTGAGAGATGGTGTTTTCATGGATCTTTTACCGGTTTAGACCCAGGATGCTGCCAAGCACCTCGCTTGGCAGCAGTTTAGACCCCATCCGGCCATTTATTTCGGTAATTGATGGTCTAGATTGTTATACACTCGAATTAGATTCAAGTCGTCTGTGCCAAGATGAGCGGCTAGATGGGCCGCTCGGCACCGCTACCAAGTACGGGTGCTTGGCAGCATCTCCCATCCCCAGTTTTTTGGTGGTGTGTTTTGAGGACTTGGAATTAGCTTTTCTCTTTAATGGTGGGTCAAGGACAAGCTTACTTTATTCTATGATGGAGTCTCCTTATTAGTGATGAGATTGTCTCCCTTTCTTTTTGCGATGTTCAAATCTTTGGGTAGAAAAGAAAGCACCAGGTGACAGCATTCATGTGAAGAAAATCCTTGTGATGGATCTGCCAAAAAGACTAGGCCTATATCCTCCTATAGGTGCTTTTTCGCTTTTGTTAGTCTTTGTTTTTTTTTTTCCACCTTGAGCAATTATTTTATAACATGGTACTTGACTCCACTGGCTGACTAATCCGGAAGATCAATCTCACCGACCGGCGAGTCGGCGACCCATAGTGTGAGATTTGATTGAAGTTAGACCAAAGTTTTGTATGAACAGCCCAATATATACGTTAAAAAATACATTGGTGGGCTTTCTAAGATTCTTAATTGTCGAATGACTACCACTGCGCTAATTGTTGGGGTTTCAGCTACACATGACTTCCTAATGTGGTGAAAGGATCTTTATTTAAAATCATCTTCTTCTTTTCTTTTTCTTTGTTGAAGAATTTGTTCAATATATTCTGCCAACTGGTTAGCCTTCTTATGGCTTTTCCCTCCATTCTATTTGGTTTTGTGTGCCTAGTTAAGGGAATCGGAGATTTATTGTGAAAATACTTTGGGAAACAAAGTGGAATGATTCAATTCCCACATGGTAGAGTGCTGCTATCCGTACTGACGGATTTCCCACCGAAATCGTACCGACGGCCTCACCGGACGTCCGATCCGAACCGTCCAATAATTCTATAAAAAAAAACCGAGGGGCCCTACTCGAGAAACAACGGCATCCGATGTGTGTGGGGTGTTGGATCAAGCACTTTTTTTTTCGTGTATATATGTAAATAGGGCCCCTCGGTTTTTTTTTTTAGAATTATTGGACGGTTCGGATCGGCCGTCCGGTGGCCGGAGACGGCCCGACGAGGCCGTCGGTACGATTTCGGTGGGAAATCCGTCGGTACCTATATCTTTTCCGTTAACGTTTTTTCCCCTTCCGGTCAAGGAATTAAATAAAGTGGAAAAGAATTGCAGAAGAAGAAATTCATCACCCAAGGAAGCACCTTGGTCCTTTTTCAAGTACAAAATCATGCTATGAATGGACATGTAGCAATGTTAGAAGCAATTTATGACAATTAAGTGCAGAGATTCAAGGCTGGAGGGGTTAGCCTCGTGGTAAGGCCGGAGACATAGGGATTTGCTTCTTTTTAAGGTCTCAGGTTCAAAATCTATCAAGTGTTATCAACTCCTTTGAGGCTAGTTCGTACGGAGCTTTGCTCCAATTTTAATAGGGCCCCTGAAATTGGGCAGTGGGATTGGGCCAGGATTATGTTTCTATGCTATTCGATCTTAGCATGTATGCTCTCGTAAAGCACCAACCTCGATGATTCAAACTATGGCTGCTAAACGAACCAAGCTACTCTAGTCTAAGCTCGTGTTCGTTGATTAAAAGCTTATTCAAGATTGGTTTGGTACATAAACAAACCAAGCTTGAACACATTTTTTAAGCTCGTTAAGATTTCAAGCCAAGCTTGATTAAGTTGCTACCGACTCATTCGGCTTATTATGTTATAAAAATTCAAGCTTACTTGAGATTGGCTTGTGTTTTGGCTTGATTAAAGCTTTGTTTACGATCGACTCGTCTTATAAACAAGCTAGACTTCAACATATTTTTGAAGTTCGTTAAGTTATCAAACCAAACTTGATCAACTACCTGCTTGGCTCGTCTATTGCCCCTAATTCAGACTACTGTATTTAGAAGAGGGATGGGCTATCAATTTCAGCAACTCTGTTTTTATTGGGATGTGCATCAGAATGGTGATCCTGATACCTGTCGACATTAGATAAAAAAAAAAAAAAAATCCCTATAATTGTAGATACGTTATAAATGATGCTCCATAATATCTCTTCCAATATCTCATTGTCGGAAATGTATCTTGCCTAAATAGATAGATACAAAAGCTTCATAAGCTTTGTCAATAAAACTATGAGCAGTTGAGCACACAACTGAAATACCACCATAGCTCAGTTATTTCACAGCACAATAGTAAGCTTTATAAGCTTTGTCAAAACTATGAGCAGTTGGGCACACAACTGAAATGCAATCATAGCTCGGTTATTTTACAGCACAAAAGTAAGACATACCGGACACAAGCCGCTCATTTTGCCCGGTCTGAAGAGTCTGAAACGGTAAAAATGTAGGACTCGGACTGGGTCTTTTACCTAAAGCTGAAATATCTTTATTAGATGCCCACTTCAGAATATCCATCCTTGATTTTAAGCCACAAGCTCAAAATCTCTGATCTCTGCTCTTCAATGGTCTGAACTTTGAGAAATACGGAAGGAACCCCCAGCGTAAAGCATTTGGTAAACCGGCTTTATTCTTATAGTCAGAATGATGCTCAAAATAGAGCCAAGTCCACACATGGAGGCTAGTACATAGAATGTGAGCCTAAAGCAATTCGGACCCAAGCACGATGACCCTCCTTGTTTAGCCTCCTCTATGTCATATACGTAACCAGCGAGTAGACCCGAGAAGAGAAGTGCGGCCAAAGGATTTCCTAGCCCCATAAAGTTGAAGATTACACCAAAATGTTTTAGACCAAAAAGCTCCGAAGCAACTGGAATCATTATCGCTATCTGAACGCCGTAGCAGATTCCAAGCAATGCTGTTGCAGCATAAAGGGTGCCGCTGATAGCTGATGCATATAGAAGAAATGCTACGATCATGATTATTTGCGCGAATGCCATCCAAACTGTGCGAGGAATCGTTTTTGACCTGCAATGATATATATATATATCATATACACTAAGTGGTATGACCATACAACAAAAAAAGAGAGCAGAAACAACCTATTTCGCAAACAAGAGGAATTCGGCATAAGTTTTTTTAGCTTTTGATCAGCAAAAAGAGCGGTACTATCATCTAATACAGAAAATGAGACAAAACAGTCCAGAGGAAAAAGTAAGACCAAACAATATCTCGAACTACATGTCACAAATTGCCCTCCAACAAACAACAGAATCCCCTTACAAGAGGAAGAAACCGAAGCACGAAATGAAGAAAATACCACATCCTGTCCCAGAAGGATTTGAAATCATTAACTTTATCCTCAAAGGTCCTTGCGTTGAGCTCAATCCCCAAAAACTCAGAATATTGAGAAGAAAACACAATCATAAAAAGCTTTGGCTTTCTTGTCTATAATCCAACGAATTAATCAAGGACGTTTGTGATCATAAACCAAAGCAACGGAACAAATATCCACCATTTGGAAGGTAACACTATTTGAGATAACATTCTAAATAAATACGGGAAAAGAGCTGAGGGACAAAAGTCGGGGAGATTTTGTAGGTGCCTGTTTCTATTAACTTAATTAAGGAGAGTAGAGCATATGAATTGCTCAGCAAATGAATTTGGCAATCCAATAATTCATCAATATGTTGACATGGTGTACAAATTTCCCAGCAAATCGACATATTGCAAATAAAAGAAAAATGAAATGTTCAAGTAGTACTCACCTGACAAAATGTTCAGAGACAGCACCAGCCCCAAGACGGCCCAAAAAATTGCAAAAGCTGAAGATACTCAACAATACTGTTGTATCATCCACACCCAATGCAACTCCTATCTGTGCCAAATTGTTTAGAACAGTTACTCCGGAACCAACCCCTAGGAAGTACACAAGCCATAGAAGCCAGAAATCAGCCTTCACAACAGCTTCACGAAACGTGAAATCTTCTCCCCTTTTGGGCTTCCTTTTCTTTTTCACTGCTCCTTCTCCCACAGCTAGAAGTATGTCAACCTCTGAAACATCTTCACTCTCATAAAAACTTCCAAGATATGGTTCCGATGAGGATGGTACCAACAAAGATCCCGTTTGGCTTGAATCGCCTTCTTCTGCTCCCAAATCATTGGAGGAGCCAATTAGTGGCATAGGTTTCTTGGGATTTGCCGGGAACAAGGTCATTTTTATGGGAATCGCTATAGGAGACATTAGAAGGATAATCATTATGGCAATAAGTACGTAGGAAATGGTATCACTTATAGATAATATATCTTTCAAGATTGTAGTTGTGAGAAGATAGATGGCGAGAGCAACGCTTGCAGCTTGGGTGAAGAGAAAATGGACATGCTCAGAGGAGTCTTCCCCGGAAGCAGGAGTACAAGGCCGAATAAAGTACATCATCGCCAAACATATAAAGGGAATCCCAAGAGTGAGGAATAACAAGAGTTTTGAAGCAGACTCGCCAAGAACCATAGTGTACACCTCAGTATAGACAGCTGCACTGAGACCAATATATCCTTTGAGAATGCCAGCAACTGTACCCCTACTGAGAGGGAAATTCTTCATATTGGTTACAAGCACAGCTGTGCCTAACCAAGAACTGCCATTGGTGGCAACACAAAGTGCAATAAATAACTGCCACAATTATAATACTTGGCTTAGTAATCTAATTGTTGATACTGGGATGGAAGCAGCATAAACTTTGAGCAAGTCATTCGAGAGCGGAAAGTAGGATAATGAGTTGTGTTCTCCTTCTACTTTTGATAGAATAAAATATGCCGATTCATTTTCATGTAAAACCAGCTTGAATTAGGATGGGGCGATTGTGCACTGTTATGCGACTTGAATTTTGTGAAACTAGAATACTCTTAATAAAGGGCTCAAAGACCTAGACAAAATTGGTCCATGGATATTACGAACTTTGAGAACTCTTCATCTCTCTCAATCCAAGATATCAAGGATTCGAATTGATGTCCTATTGATTCCTCATAAACTGCATTGATATATCCAAAAGAAGCTCCTAGTCCGAGTGGGGGTGTTGGGGTGGTGGTTAAGTACGGCTGCTTAGACATCTTGTAGACGCACTAGATTCAAACAAACCTTTCCACACTTACAGGTACTTGTATTAAGTCCAATAGACAAACATTTGCATGGGAAGCCACTGCCTAACGAGTAGGAACTCCAGTGAGATCAGAGTTCTAGGGAACAAGTAAAATGCCCCCTATTAAAGATGAGGTAAGCTCAGTCAATCCCATTCACAGGTAAGCTATAAACCCCACGTCTCCAAATTCCCAAACCAACCCAGTTCAAAATCTGTCACGGTCATCTACCCAAAACTTTTTTTTTTTTGGTAATTGAATCTACCCAAAACTTATACAAACTATTAAGAACAACCCACTTTTCTTCAGAGTTCACAGAAAATAGATGAGATCACCATCAAGTAGTTCGAGTGAAATCATACTGACAAGTGGGTATTAGCCAAAGTGGAAGAAAAAGGGAGAATTCAGCTCAATCACGGCAACTTATCAAGACAAGGAATTCAAACTATGATTACACTGAAAGGTGAAAAACCAGCTTAAGACAAATAAATTAAGAGAATACTACGAGATGGGTATTATCAAAAGTGAAGGAAATGAGCAGAATTAGCTCAATCACAGCAATTAATCCACAATTAAGGGTAGTCAACCCAATCAAATTAAATGACTACACTGAAAAGCAAGACTGAAGAGAGAAAAAGTAGAAGGTTACTACAGAAATGGTTAATGCCAAAAGCGACGGAAAGAAGCATAATTAGCTCAATCAGAACAGTTGATTAACAACAAAGGATAGTTCAACAACAAAGGGAAGTGCTACAATACAAACCCCTTATTTGGGTGTGTATCATATGCACCCTCATTGAAACACGCCAAAATGTTATGATTTCCAAAATGTTATGAATGTATTGCAAAAAAGTTGCGAATATTGATGAAAAGTTACGAATTTTTAGTATAAAAGTTACGATACGAAATAAAATGTTATGAATGACCAATCCTACAAGTAATTTTTTATGAGGTGGCACAATATGAACTACACAATAAGTGCATATGGTACACATCTTAAAGGGGTGTGTATTGAAGACTTTCCCTCAAATTAGATGACTAAAAATTGAAACGTCATCTTAACAGAGTCCAAAATGAAGTAGAACGATTTTGTGCACCCTTGGCGGGAGTATGCTCATTGTGTGACTCTCACTTCCATGACCAAAACTGTTCATTCTGTCAAGATTCATTTGTTATGAGACCAATCAAAAATTCAGCTCAATTGCTTATCGGTAAGTACTTCATCTAGAAGTTTATCATTTTCATCAAAATTCTCGACGAAAAAATTAAACTTTTACATCAAATACTTACTGATATTCAATTCAACTCCTATTCGCTGTGAAAACAAAAGGAAAGTGACTCCTGTTTGAATACAGGTTGTTCTGCTCTTCACAAAAGCAAGGCAATTGACGTCCATTGACCAATAGGTAAAGAAAAAAGTTTTGCCACCAGTTGGTCTTCCTTAAACTCAGGGCAGGCTGTAGTAGTATTTCAGGGGTTCAAGCAACACCACCGCCCCCCTCCCCAGGGTTAAAAACAAATGAACAAAATTTTTACATTTTTCTACATTAATTTGATTTTTGTTTTATATCGTTGGATTATTCATACAAAGCCGGAATGACTTTAATATATGAGTTAGTAGATCATATATATAGCTCAACAAAGCGAAGTAAATTAAGTCCGATAAACTTTCAATCATAATAAATATTTTTATTTTACATAGTATTTTATATTCAAAGTTTTTATTACTCTTACTATTTTGTCACAGCTAACTTAAAATCCTAGAGCCACCCCTGCAGTTAAACTTCAAAATGGTGAAAGAAAGAACATGAACGGAAACAGAAGCAATGAGCATACCCTCGCGAGGGGGAAGAAAGTTAGAGTGAACAAAATTGCTCCCAAAATCAAGTGAATAGTACTAACCAACCAGAAAGGCATAGACTGGACAGTCTGGCTAACAGCGAGCCAAAGCACACCGTAGCCCAAGAAACAAACACAGACGCCGATTGAAAGAACGATCCAAGGGGGGAACTTGTTGCACGCGATGCCGGCCGGAATGCCGATGTTTTCGCCGATGTCGTTGGCGACGCCGAGTATGGTCAGCTGATGCTGATTGTAACCCATGACTGTTTTGAGGGCAGCGGAGTAGAGGGGGAAGGTGTAGACGTTTCCGGTGGCGATTTGGACCCAGACGGCGGCTCCTAGTCCCACCCACGGCGGCCTGCTCCCTGCTTTCAGGGCTGACATTTTTTCTTTCTGTTTGATTTTTGAGTTTTGAGAAGAGGCAGTGGCGATCAGGTTGGGGGAGAGGATAGGTCCTTAGGTGTTACTATTACTGTTTAATAGGTGTCCGAGGTGACGCATAAAGACAATATAGGAGTAGGAGAGAGAGAATTTGACTGGGAAGTCGAAAGAGATGGAGAGGGAGATCAAAAAAGAATTTTTGTTCTCGAAAGGAAGACAAGGAGGGGGGGATCCGAGGTGTTTTTGTCAGGATTTCTGCTTGAGATATACTTATTTACGGATGTGCGGTAAATAGCATGTTTGAAATAGAATCATCTTCTAATCACAACTGTTCAAAAGTATTTTGGTTGGTTCAAATTTTAATAAAAAAATTCAAATAAAAGTTTAACTCTTCTTTAAAAAAAATTTATTAATATCCTGACCATCGAAAATGCTTTTAAATGATAAGCATTGAGTGTTGTAAACGACGATGACAAAATCTACTGTCCGCCCTTAGGGCTGATTATAAGTGGGTCCGGTAGCTTTAAAATTCTATACGTGTCCTCTGAAAATGAGGCAGGTAAAAGGGACATAGATTGTATGAATGAAAATGACGAACATAACCCCTCCCCTCCCTTTAACAAAACTAGAATGGGACTTTTACCACCAAACGACGACCACAGTTCCCAAAGCAACTTTTCCTCTTTTTTCTTTTGTAAATAATGTTTCGTTTTCACTAATAAAAAAATTTCAGCATTTTATTATTTCGTTTTTAAAAATAAAAAAGTTGTCAACAAACACTATTTTTCTACAGTAACTTTTTTTTAATAGCAAAAACTTTCATTAATCTTGAAATTGTTATAAGACTAATAGGAGTAAGAAAATAGCATCATGCTCAATGAACAATCATTTGCCCCATCCAAAACCTAAAACCTACGATTGGCAAGAAGCCAATCAAGGACATCCTTTGAGCCAAAGCCCGAACACTCCTATGAGTCTAAAAAACCCAGATATTACAATTACTACAGTAGCCTACTCATAATCCATCAACTTATTCATTACCGGAAACAATTTGATATTTCTCAACAATTTATTCACTACAAGAAACACCTAATAACTTCTCAACTACAAATAAAAATCTAAAAAATTTTAACTACCGAAAATACCCTGGTAAATTCCGCCAAGGAGTTTTTTGGTTTCTTGGGTTTTTTTTGTTTTGGTCTCCTTTAAATTTTTTTCTCTATTTGATAATTTTGCAACAAACTTTTGTAGATTATTGATTTAGCTCGATAAAAAAATCAAAAAAATGAATTTTTTTTATTTTTTATTTTTGTAATATCTAAGATAAGCTCAATCCGAGCCGTTCATTAAATATGCATTTTTTTAAAGGTTCCTGCGAAAAATCATCTCAATCCGATACCTATAGTTACAGTCGAAAATCTGAATAAAAAGTTGGATGATTGGATTGAGCATCTATAAGTATTGGATTTAGTTGATTTTTCACGAAAACCGTTGAAAAAATATTTTACATTTAATAAACGAATCGGATCGTTTGTGTGGGATCCGTGATAGACCTCATGATAAAATATTTTCACAATCTGTACACAAATGTCTGTGTGGTTAGCTGTGTTGTTTGGCAAAATAGCTTTATATTCAAAAGTCGAAAAAAAATATTCACACTGAAGCTGTGGAAAGAAAATTAATGAACCATTGGTCGTTGGAATGGTTAAAAAGGAGGTGCATCTCTTATGGGGAAAAAGGGTAATGGGGTTAATTTGCCTTACCAACTCACATCAGTCAATCACATGGGAGGAAAAGGCTGGCAATGCTTTGAAATTGGACGGAACTACAGACCTTTTTGGACGCGTGCAGGACACCATCATGAGCCCACTAGGTTGACTATAGATAGAGGAACCAAACAAATACGGAGTATTTATAGCTGTTTACAACAGCTCCCTAAATAAAATTTTCTCACCACTCCAAATAAATTGGTATGATGGATCCGAGGTCTTCATGGGACCTTGTCAATGTCGGGTCTCAGTCTCCCTCACACAAGAACATATGGGAATCGATGGTTTGTGCACACATGGACACATGGTGCTTAGGCCCCGTTCCAGAACTAAAAAAAAGCCCTTATTTTTTAAGAAGGCAATTTCAAGCTTAAAAATGAGAGGTTTATTGAAATCTAAAAATATGCACTATGGATCTTGTTTGAAAGATCTCATTGAGATCTTTTATACGATGCAAAAAAAATTGAAAATTTATTTTTCATTTACATTATTTTTGAGTTTGAAAATGTGAAATAAGCTGCTTATTTTTTAAGAAAGTTTCTGGAACGGGGCCTTAGGCCGATCTTCAGAGCCCACTGAGGGCATCCGCATCTCCCTTGTCATACCCTTCTGCAACTATACTAGCGAGGAAATCATGTAAAATTCGCGAGCATCAGACTCTTTATCACCATCGTTACTTCAACAATTTTGTAGTTTTGCTACAGTACCTCGCGTCTTCCCGCGAGTCACTGTTCATTCGGTAGACAATATTTTATTTCTTAATCTATTAGCTTCACCAGATCGAGACTATGAGGCGGTTACCTTCACCGACACCGACGACATGGTCTTCAACGACAGCATGGCCTCGATCGACGCCGGCAACGGGCCTTCTTTGATCGACTAGTCTTTATTCTTCAACGCCTTCTTTTGATCGCCGGCAACGGGCCTTCTTTGATCGACTGGTCTTCATTCTTCAACGCCTTCTTTGATCGCCGGCAACGGGCCTTCTTTGATTGACGGGCCTCCGACGCCTTCTTTGATCAACGGCGACAGGCCTTCTTTCTTTTCTTTGTTCTGCCTCTCAATCAGATAGTAAAGTCAGAGAGGAGGGCTTTTGGTTTGCTGTTTTTTTTTTCCTTTCTTTTCTTTGCTGTCCTTTTTTTTTTCTTTGCCGTCTTTTTTTTCTGGAATAAAGAAAGGAGTAATATTTGAAATGGGATAATTTTAATACAGAGAGTCTCATACAGTAGACATTTTAAAGTGAATAGCTAAAGTAATAAAGTGACTTTTTGATATGTAAGAGCATGTACACCAATGTGGAGGTAAATTACCTATGAACAGCAATGATATCAATCCCGTACAGTACCGGCCGGTACGTACCGGATTTGAGAGAAACCGGTACCCTAACCCCCCCAATACCGTTCCGGACCAAATATCGGTCGTTACCGCCCAGTACCGGTCATCTCGGAAAATACCGGCCGGTATCGGAGTACTGGGAATTCCAGCCGAGATTTTGCAGATTTTTTTTTTTACTGTCATTTAATCATTCTATGGTCCAAAAAAAAAAACGTTTCAGAATATTTTTTTGGGTTATCTTAACCCCAAAAAAAGCGTGAGGCTCAAATCCCAGATTTGCACTCCCCTGCACACGAATAACCCGTGACGCGCACCCGGTTAATTAGTTTCCGAATCAGTTTTTTCAAATTGCCGTCGGCCACAACCCATTTTGCCGAGCGCACAAAGCCTCTCCTTGAGTCCTTATTTACAAGTCCACTAGTATGCAAAGTCATTTAAGATGGAAGAGAGTTTTGTAATTAGGCAATGTGAGACAAGATGCAAACACATTGGTATTTTATGATGAATTGCATAGTATGGGGGATTTTTTTGAATTATGATTATATATATTGTAGTTGCGGTAAATTCGAAACGGTACCCGATATCTGACCGGTACCGATACGTACCGTACCAGTAGGAAAATCGGTACCTTGACCGGTACGGTATTCATAACATTGATGAACAGTTGACAATATTAGTTTTAGCTATCAACTTTTTTATTTGCACCTACACCAACAATGTCTATTTTGCTTAACCTCAATTAAAATATATATTTTTCTCACTCCCCCCCTTCTACAGTCCCTCCTCTTTCCCTTGCCCGAAAACCCACCATTCCATGGCCATGGCCGTTCCCTGCGCACCATCCGCTCCAACCTCTACCGCACCCGCTCCTTCCCGTCGACCAACCCCCCCTAATCAACCAGTTTCTGTCTCGAAATCGATTTTGTTCTTGATTTTAGGAGCCCAATCGAGTGTGTTCAAGTTCAATTTGTTGTTGCGAGCTTCGGTTTGTCGATTGTTGTTGTTGGGTGTTGTTTGTATCTACCTGAAATCAAACCCAATAATTACACCCCGCAAATGATCAATCATCAAACAAGAACTTGAAAACCCAGAACAAAAAAAGAGCAAATAAAAAAAAATCCACAACTTACTTCAACCTGGTTCCGAATGATTCATGAAAACCCTTGAGCTTTTCGTTGAAAACATTATGGGTTTTGAGCGATTTCTTCATACTCAGCTTCAGCAGGAGGATAAGATTTCTTGTATTTGTGATTGGAGGAGTTGGGTTGCCCGCATATGAAAGAGAGAAGTGAAGAACGAGAGAGAGAGGGGAGGAGGAGGAGAGAGAATCAATAATTGTTTAAAGGATGGCTATGAACAGTTCCTCGGTAATAATACCGAACCAATTCTATCAAAGCTATTTTACCTTTGGTTTTTGCTAATCTGGTGCAGGTCACTTTTGTAGCTTTCAGTCTCTATTTTACCTAATATTCCCTAATATTCTTTTTTATTGATTCCACTATTTTCTCTCTCTCTCTCTCTCTCTCTTCTTTATATTCTTCTCAAATTGCTTCCCTCAAAAAACAGAGTGATCACTGGAAACCCCAACAAACAATCAAAAATGAAGCAGTTGGGCAAATCTAAACCTTTCTCGAGAAATTCAAATATTAATCGTAAAAGGGGTAACAATCTTTGGGTTTATGTGTTTGAGGCCTACGGGTGGGTGGAAGATAGATGGTCTCCAATAATGGAGCAGAAGCGAGATCCCTATTCGTGGATCGGAGGACGACGACGGAAAAGTGAAACTTGAACAGAAAGTAGCGGTGGAAGATATTGGAACCATTAAAATTGCTTAAATAAATTGCAAAATAATGATGGAGTCAAGACGAGGATTGCGTAGCCGAAGGAAAATTTGTGCGAGAATTCAGAAAGACGGAGGAAAGAAAGATTTAGAAGTACAGAAAATTGAATAAAAAAACAAATAACAAGTGAACAGTAACTCTTTACCCTTTAAACTAAAGAGTCAGTGTAGCATTTCTAAAATACTGAGAGGAAAGCATGGTTTTTTGGGTTTTTTCTCGCCACTCTACCTAAAAAGAGCATTTGTAGAGCCTAGCGTGGATGCTCTAAGTGTGGAATCAACTCGATTGGAAAAGTGTAGGTGTTTGATTCAATCTTTCAAGTTTTCATTCAGATCCTATTGCGGGATAGGCCCACTTGAAAATTTATTTTGATAATATTGGACGAATTAGATTATCTGTATGGAACCCGTAGTGCTGAAAACTAATCTGTGCACCGTATGTGCACAATCCATTGGTTCCCATAGCATTTTCGCTCACACTAGCGGCCCCAGAAATACTAGGGGCCAAATATGGAGATGCATGCGTGTTCCAATTTTTGGAATTTAATTTTATTCACCCTCTTATTACCCTCCTTCTATTGATGGAAATGGAGTGGATCTCACCACAAAGTGATGTCATATTTATTAAAAAGTGTGTTGCAAGGATGTGACCTACACCATTTCAACCAATAGGAGAGAGGGTAACGTTCACCCTCTTTTAAGGAAGGTGGAAAAAATTGCACTCCAATTTTTGGAACCGAGGGAGTGTGCTGCACAGCCACGTGTTGTGCGGCCGCTGGAGCAGCCTTGCCGGCATAGGCCCGACGATCGGAGATGTCCACTACGTAGAACTCGTCGAGTACTATAAGTGTACCAAAAATCAATCGGATCAAATATTGTTAAGTATTTCATCGGAATACATATAACTTGGAAAAAAATGAATCCTAATAGATACAAAACACTAGATCAAAACCATTGAATCCATTCTTTTCGAATTATATGTGTTTCGATGAGGTACTTAACGATATTTGATCGGGTTGATTTTTGGTACACTTCTAGTACTCAACGAGTTCTACGCAGTGGACGTCTCTGATTGTCGGGCCGATGCCGGCAAGGCGGCGTCGACGGCCGCACAGCATGCTGCACAGCACGTAGCTGTGCAGCACACTCCCCCGGTTCCAATTTTTTCACACAAAGTAATCCGATTGTTCATTAATTTTGAAATGATTTCTTGAGTGGTCTTGGAAAAAATTAGCTCGTGGTTAGTACAATTTCTATGTTTTCATTCAGAATTCAAGATTCTAAATTCTAAATGAAAACTTGAAAGATGGATCAACACCTGTAGAGGACTCCGCTGCACCAGTATGGGACCCTGGGGAGGATTTGTCCCGTCACACTACAACACTATTTATAGAGGACCATACTGCACCTATATTGGGATTTGGGACCGAAGCTAAGTTTTCAATATGTGTGGTGGTATTAGAAGTATGTTTATCCTCGATAAGAAGCTATAAAAACTTGAACCTAGGCATTTTACAACGAAATCTAAGTTTCTAACCACTCAACAACTCATGCCATATGCAAGTGAAGATTACTCTGGAAATAGCTTTTGCGTCCATGATCTTATAATTGCAATGGATATTGATGTCCGCTAGAGGGAGGGTTCTTCGAACCCGACCTCGGTGGCCTCCTAGGCCCCCTCAATACTCAATCACCAGACGGTTGAAGAAAGAGGAACGCAAAAGCGCCATTAACATATTCAAAGATAATGGGCCATTTAACAACAGGTATTACTAGAGCTTTGCGAGCAAAGTGAATTGTGGACATAGGATCTGCAATTGGGGCCGACTATAAAACTAGTCCTAGCCCAAAAAAGAAAATGCCCCGAGCCCAGATTGGTCCATCACCCTAGTCCCGAATGAAGGGACATATACCTCTCATCCGTGTTCGTCCAGCCCCAGGCCCGTCCGTGAGAAGAGGCGAGGAAAGCTTGCACCTTGAGTCGCCAAATTTCATAAGGTGTTATAATAGGTACTATAAATGGTAGCCTGTTATGCTAGCATAATTACTACGTTTGCTGTCAAAAATGTGAGTAAAGCGATACTTTTTACGTTCTAGTAATGGTCACTACTTTAGGAGATTTTATCTATCTTATTACTACATGTTTTTATTTTGTCATTTTGAGATTGATTTACTAATTATTTTGTTTGCTCGTAAAAGTATGCGAAGGGCCGAAACTTTAAAGTTCGCCTTGAACCATTATTTAGGGATGACCCTGGTCTAGCATAAGGGCTCATTTGGATGCATGACTGCCGGTTGCAATTGTTTTACGTACTTGTTGCGTATAAATAAGCCAACTAAAACAAAAAGATTCGGTACCTTATGGGTTGCTTAATTTCTTGTTTTTTCCTTTTATAATCGGATCTCCAAATTAGATTGCGCACAATTCGAATAATTCCGAATTTCCGGGACCTTGAAATTAACAACCGGATAAACACTCTAATGTTTCCATGATTTGGAATGTTTTGACCTCCATGAGATTCAAAGGTGTGAACTCATGGTGAACAATCACTTTTTATTGCTTTCCTCTTTCTCATTTGGCCATACCCTTGGGGCTTGCTTAATTGCTCGTTTGGAACATAATATCATGTGGGGACGTGGGCTTTTTTGACCAAAAGAGCTCAGTTCGGCATCTCATATGCGTGCAGCTTGGTTAGTGTGATTGTTTGTGTCATTTTCATATGGTGTAGCGGCCTCATTCGGCTAAGAGAAATAAATAAGTACTTATTTTTTAGACTAAATATAATGTATTATGAGAGAATGATATATCTCATAAAACAAAAAATAAGTACCTAAAATTGGACTAACTAAACCTCACTGGACCTGGATGGTGTTGAAAGCATGGAAATCCCATGACATTTCGTGTTCCACACATTTTACAAGCAGTAGCTTTTCTAGCATTCATCAAACTAGCTAGTCGCCACTTTTGGGTGTTTGTCCGAACATTATTTGATTGTCCTGCGGCATTACTCTGCACTATTTGTCACATGGTATATTGTTTCGTCCAACGTAAAAGACATGAGTCTTACAATATTAATCGGATCTCGTGGTGCTTAAAAAAAGTCTAGTAATGCGTAAACAACATTGAATAATTATCCGTCCCTTCATTTTTACGAAAAAAACAAAAGGAGAAGAAAGTTATGCGCTGCAGCTGCTGTCGTGTGCAATGTATAGAGTACCCATTAATTAAGGCCATCTCAAATGTTGAATGGCATATTATGATCAGAAAAATAGCCGAGAAATGATTAATATACACAAATAGGAGTACTCTTTCAGAGCTCCAAAGGTGTTGCTCCTAACATTTTTCAAGTGTTTTGTCAACTGTAGTAGGAATATCAAACAAACAAAAAGACAGGGAGATGGGGTAGGGTAGGTGAGGGGGAGAGAGAAATAGAGGTGGGGACTGGGGAGCTCTGCTGTGTCAGAGTGATTGGAGACGGAGAACCGTTAGAATTGTGGCTCATATGTTAAGTATGAAAAGATACAAAAGAGTTCTAGAAATAGGACAAGTTGTCCAAACGGAGCGGAGCGGCCGGATTGATCGCTCGACACAACATCTCCTAATGGTTACAATGGGACCCGAGAATGCTGTCAAGCAAAGTACTTGTACAACTCTACTACTATTGGATATGAATAGTGGTGTATTTGGACAGGTGTAACCGAAGCTTTGGAAGAGGGCCCGCAGAGAGCAAGATAACCGGTCGATGATCCCCTCCTTGAAACATGGCCACATGCACATGGAAAGAAACGTGATACTTTCTTCTTCCCAACGAATCCACGGTTTAATTAAACAAACAGCTGAATTAAGGCCAATTTTCCCTGCACTGGGTGTTTAGTGCCTCCAAAACCTCCAAAATTTCTAATCTTAAATTCCTGAAATTTCATGTTTTAATCTTTTGAAATATATATATATATATATATATATATATATATATATATATATATAGAGAGAGAGAGAGAGAGAGAGAGAGAGAGAGAGAGAGAGAATTAAATGGGGTAGTGGGTTGGAAGTGTATGACAAATAAAATCCAAAAAAGAAACAAGAGCAACTAAAACAAAATTCCTTCTTGAAACAAAAGAGTGGCACGTAAGAACTAAGAAGCTATCTTGCTTGAATGAAACAATTTTTCTCTTGTACTTTTTTTTTTTTTTTTTTGATCCGCAATTTTTCTCTTGTATAGGTTGAGCACTTTAACCACTCAGCCATGGATGGAAAGAAATTTCTAAGGTCTTCTTTTGTGGAGGAGATTCGACAGGTTTGGATTCACCAATAAAATCGAATACTGAGAAAACAGAGACAATCAAAAAGCCAGAAAGAAGAGTTTGTTCTCCTCCTTTTCGAGAATCCATACATACCTCATCAGTGTATGGACAACTATTCTCTCAAGCATAGGTTTAGATAAATACAATGTATGCGATGAAAAATTATGTCTAGAGCTTCCGCACAGTGCAAACTTTTACTGGAGTACTTGCTAGTATACTAGTATTAAAAAACCAAAAACACTATCAAGAAAATAAAAATTACTGTAAATCCAAAGCTTCGGTCCTGGATAGTATCTTACGTAGCAATCTGGCCCTGGATAGCATCATAAGCTTTTTAGGTCATGTTCTGCTAAGATTCTTATTTTTTGAGTACTTATTTTTTTTATTTTACGAGACAGATCATTCTCTTATAACACATCACATTTAACTCAAAAAAATAAATAAGTATTTTAATTAGTCAAACACACCCTTAGGCCTTAGCATATGCTGGAGGGCCTCGGCTCCTCCTCTTCGTAACAATAAGAAAAAGAAAAGACCAAAGAGAACAAAACATTATTTGAACTTTTTCCGAAAAAAAGTATAAACCCCTCCGCCATGCCTTTACTTTAAGTTATGCACCAGCTGTTGGTATCATATTTGAATGTTGATTTGTCAACTGAAAACCGAATAAGGGAACATGAAATGACCCATACATTTATTTTGAAAATAGTATTTTGCTAACCACCATACCATTTAAAATTTAGGTGGTAGCTAAAAGGACACAAAAAGCGTGCCATAAATTGAAAAATCAATCTGCATTTCACAAGTTTTATTTTCTCACCTTTTTTCAGCACAATTCTTGCTTTACATTTCTTTTTGCATTTCAGCTAAGTTCTGCTAGAATTTCTGGAGCTTTTTCTTGTTTTCTCTTTATTCAAAAAAAAAAAAAAATTTGTTAATTTTGTGCCTAACTTTTGTGAATTATTGATTCATTCTAAAAAAAGAAATCAGAAAACTAAAAATTATAACTTTTACCCAAATATTTTTAAAAATATCCCCAAAAAAATTAAAAAAGCCGATTTTTTAGATTTATCTTGAATATTTTTAAAAATATTTGAGTAAAAGTCATTTTTTTTACTGTTCTGATTCAAATCAATAATCCACAATAGCTAGGTGCAAAACTAACAAATATATAAATAAATTAAATTAAATTAAATTAAAAAAAGCCTCAATAATCTTAGCAGTACATCGTCTTCTTATCATTTCGCCCATTTATTTCCTTTTATTCCCCCTCAATCCAATTTTTTATTGTTGTTTTGGGCATTCCCTTGCCCTTTAAGTGAATCAAGCCAAGGTGTCCTGGAAGTTTCAATACTCTCCAGTCAAACTGATAATCCAACCGGTCCAGCTAAACCGCATACTTTTACATACAGGATCCTTCACATTATTTAATTAACAGCAATTTTGGTCCCATCATTCCAAATTTCTACTGTATTTTTTACAGGTTGAATTTCCAATTCTTACAGAGTATCTGATGTGATATTCTTCTATGGACGATTTTTCCCTGTAAAACTCCATAGAAAAGGTATTACTGTACTAGATTTTCCATCATCTGTCGTCGATATACCAAACCTGCCAAAAACAATCCAGAGAAACAAATCATCAATTTCAATCAATACAACGTCAAAAACACTCAACCTGAACAAATATTAGAGGAGAGAGAGAGAAGAGAGAGTGTTTACAAGCACCACTCCCAACAGTACTTACACAGGAGATCCTTACACAGACTCCAGAAAAATCCACAATCCACCCAAGATTTGCCAAAAACGCACCCATCTCTCTGCAATAAAAGAACAGAGGACGCACATCACAAACCCCACCATACAAAACAGAACAAAGCAACAAACAATCAACGATGCGGACACAATTTTAAAACATAACTCCAACCGCAACTGTGTTTGGGTTCTGAACACAGCCATGTCCAGAGCCGTAAGATGCACTTGGGTCTGCAGTCCACGCACACGGAACTGGGTCCGGAATTGTGTTTAACAGTTTTTTCTTCCTAGACTTTTCGGCAACGAAAACAACGATTATCGCCTGCGATCTACTCCGGTAACATCTTAATTTGTAGCTTTAATCCTTTTTTTATAAAGGCAACAAACTTATGGTACAAATAATTTGAATAAATCTATCATACTATGAAAATTCCAAAAAAAAACCCCCGGATCCATCAAAACTGATCCGTCGACTTTCCCTCTCATAATCCTTCGGCTTTCGACATGACCGAAAGCCGGCTAGGCCTGGGCTGGAAATCGGCCCTCCTCCGCTGCTGATGCGACGACGGCCGTATCAAGGCCGCCAGAGCCCTCTTCACCAAATCCCCCTCCACCGTCCCAATCCTCACCAACGAGTTCGTCATCGCCGATCTCCTCGCATACAACCTATTCGAATGATACGACACCGTGTTGTCCTTATTAAACCGATTTCGACTGCTAACGTTCTTGTGGAGGCTGCACCGGAAGGATCCCGGGTGTGTCGTCGGCGAGCACATGCACGTCTTTTTCTGGCCGGGAATGGAACGGCTGCTGTTGTTGATCTGTTGTTTCTGGGTGAAGGAAATCGAACGGCTGGGAGACGTGGGTCGGTCGAGCGAGAATCGGACGGATGGGGAGGAAGACGAGGCGGGTTCGGTTCGGGTCAAGAACCTTCCATTAGAAGAGAAGTTGGAGATTGAGGAGGAGATGGAGGAGGAGCAGAACCGACCCGAGGGTGAAATCGACCTCTGGAAACTGTGGAGTGTCGGTCGGCTCGATTTGGTTCTGGACCATGAGTCCGCCATTGTTGTACCAGTAGAGAGAGAGAGTGGAGAGAGAAGACGGTGGTGGTGACGATGATGAGAGAGAGTGACAAAGGAAATTGATTTTTTGATTAATTTAATGAAAGCCGATTGGGTCTCCAATTCGGCAAACCTAGCTAAACTCAAGCACGGTATTTATAGGGGAGTTGAAGGGGAGGGCAGCGTTGTGGTTACGGATGTTGATTGAGGGTAGTTTGGGAAGTTCAGTTTGATTAAGATAATAGACCGGCCGTTGGTTGGACAAACCGGAGGTGGGGATAGGGGTTGCAAAAGTGGGGCCAGGCATCCAGTGGGCTTGAAAAGGCCCACCACAAGCTATGGGCTGTCGGGGTGGAACTCTACCTCCACGCTCCTTTTTGCCAGTGCAAACTTTTTTTTTTTTTTGGCGTATACGGACCGGTTTACTTGCATCTTAGCTAATCACCTCCCCGTCTAGGAAAAGGTAGGCCTTCTTAAGACTAGAGAATTCACAAGAGATTACTTTCTTATAGCCAGACCTTATGAATCAAACTCTAATTAGTTGTTCGAGGATTAAATGTACCAACCAACCGAACTTGCCCTTGGGCTGCTAGTGCAATTACCTTCTGTGTTAAAGAATTTATCGTATGTTACCTGGCGCATATTTGAGTTGTTTAAATGTGTTTTGAACAGCTCGAATTCGAGCATTCTCTCTCCTCTTTTTCGGCCTTTAAATATTGACCGTCAAAAACACATTTGAACGGCTCGAATGCTCGCCTAGGTACCAAGTAAACTATACTATTTGCACCCAAAAAAATTTACTATATGGTTGATAAATAGGGAAATACATTGGGCGCGGAATTTGGCGCCATTTGTCACTGGAAATTTGATGGCCGCTCAACCGGCTGACACGTGGGGTTAATCTATTATGTGGTGGGGCCCGTTTGCTTGATAAAAGTAGAGAGAGAAATACACCTATCCTTTGGTTTTTTCGTTGTGTTGTCAGACGGCTGACATGTGGTGTTCCTTCATATGGGGAGGGAAGATTAGATTGGCATGAATTTGCCAAAATACTAGTATAACTCCATTTCTCTTACTATTAGAATTACTTTCGAGATTATGTATTTATCCTTATTTTTTGTTTTCCAAAATTACTTTTAAGAAGTTTATTTTTTAATAATGTTGATGCTCTGTTTGGTTTGTGATTTGTAGTGTTTTTAAAAAATGAGTGAAGAGATAAATGAAAGTAATGATTAGAGAGAGGTAAAAATTAGAAAGAGATAGAATGAGAAAAAAGAGTAATGATTGAATAGTTAGAGAGAGAAATGAGAGTAATAATCGAGTTGATAAATATTTTTTGAATAGAGTTGTGAAGTGAACAAGACATGAGTGTCTTGAGTTAGCTTTGCGAAAATCTGATCTAACTAACAAACACGAAAAAAATCTGAATAATGATAAAATAAAAAAATTATTGTCCAAAACTTTGAAGTTAGGCTACACTTGTTTTGATGTAAATTTTTTTTTCAGTATTTAAATATTTTTCTCACTTTCCGTTGTTTGGTTAGACAAAAGAAAGTAGTACTAAAACATTTTTTATCATATGGGCACAAATGATTTCATCCCAAATTTTCAAGTAAGCTGTTTTACGACAATGGATTGGAGTCTTCCCCGTTATCAAATCCCAACAGGAGAGTGTTTTTTTTGCCAAAATGTTTGGAGTTTCCATTGATAGAAAAAACAGTACATCAAGAAGAGCAAGATCGTCACAACACAAGGGCGCGAATCAAGCCACAAAGGAGAGGCCAGTAAGAAAGTACCCCACTCCCACACACAAATCTTCTGGGCACAACATTGACCGCGGAAAAATGCATATTCAAACCAAAGAAAACCCCAAAGGGGAGGAAACAGCACCATTAGGAAATCCAAAAAACAAATGCAGCAGAGAAAAACAAACCAAAACCTACAGAAACAAATCTACACTCCTAAATTCGGTCACTGGGATCGCAGATCACCGCAGCAACCACACGCCACCATCCAGCAACACCAACAGCTATCTCCGTCCCACAACAACAACCTCGTCAGGGTTCGAACAAGCGACACCCAAACAACAAGGTCGGGTCGGCTTGATAACACCGACAAAACTCTCATGGTGAGGAAGATTGGAAAAGAGAGCACATAGGCGGACTTCACGCGGACGATTGACGCCATTGACGGGGAGCACCAAACTCAGGGAGGCACAGATTTGGAGAGAGAGTAGGAAGAAACAGAACCACAGCCGTCACCATGTCACCGGACAAACCGCTGCTTCGGTTCTAAGGGCTTATTCGCCGAAGGATCTCAACAAGCGGCCCAACAACCCATCATAGCAGGGAGTGGAGGGGCGGTGATGGAGGGGTGGGGTGGGGTGAGGCGGCAGCCCCTGGCCCCCTGTTAAGAAACCCTACCAGTTGTATGTAGAGAGAAAAGAAAAGAAAAGTTTTGTGGGGGGGGGGGGGGGGGGGGGGGGGGGGAAATTCAAACAAGAGAGTTGAGAGGTGTTAAATTTCCAATTGCCTGGGTTTTGGGGATTTTTTTTTTATGAAAATATGTTTTCAACTGCTACCAAACACAAGAAAATAATAACATGAAGATTATGTGTTGCAAAAATATTTGACATGAAAAATATTTTACGTCGTAGAATATTTATTTCGAAACAAACAGAGCCTTAGTGAAAACACCCTTCATCATCTCATATCTCATGTAGAAAAAAACTCGCTTCTAAATTCTAAGGTAAGAGCGGATCAAAAAAAAAATTATAAGGTAAGACCACCAAATCCAATCTCTGGTGTTACTCCGGCGTCTTTTCATTTATTGATTTCTATCACAATTCTAACAAGAAATGGAAAGAGATCCCACCACTTTAAGAAATTTTCATATTTCAACATAATTATACATCATTGAAAACCATTGGCTCTTCATTGTCGTTAAACTTTGAATGAAATGTTTCCTTCTTTGAGGGGAAAGTCTTAAAACACATCCCAATTTGCAGGGGTTCGATTTTGCCTGTCCCGAATACCCTATGTTTCTGTGGCGAAAGGTTTTTCAGCCATTAAAGTGTGTGATTTTTTAATATTTTAAATTCAACGGCTGAAAAATCTATCGTCGCAGAAGTACTGGGATTTTCGACACAGGAATCCTACCTCCAATTTGCATACATAAATGTACAAAATGTGCGATGCCCACGCGCTTGTTTAATTGTTTGTGCAATTAATTATTCTACAATAACAAACACTTACATAAATACTCATATTAACATAGGGATCCACACACACCATATTTCCGGTGCATGTGAAACCTACAAAAAAATATATATATAAATATGTGCTTAAAGTGTTTGTGGTTCCAAAATCAATTTTTGTGCATAGTGTATGCAACAGTAGAATGATTGATTTCAGAAACGGAAATTCTAGGACCACATCCACTTGCACACCCATATACACACCCACACACACAAGTGTGTGGGGCACACACTTGTGTGTGTGGGTGTGTATATGGGTGTGCAAATGGGTGTGGAGGTAGCACAACTCTTAAATGTTCAAAACCATTTCAATTGAGTAGGTGTCTAGTTTTCAATGATGACACATGGTAGTGGGCAAGTGATAGCAGGCTCCCACCCACTTACATAAAATATGCCACCTACAAAATTGATTGAAAATACTTGCTCCATCTAATGTAGGAATTGTTTTGAGAATTCATTTGGTAAAAATGTCAGCTAAAGTTTATCACTTTATTGAGTGTTGGTTACGGTATAGAAAGTATGGGTTTGTTCGTTTGAGAGATTCAAAATTATGTGCACTTTTAATAAAAAAAATTATTTATTTTTTTCATTCATTATTTTTAAAAATTTCTTTCAAAACTCAAATCAAACAGGGTCACAATGTTTGAACGTACTAAAGCTTAAAGTATATTTAAGGTGACTTACTGCACTCCCACGGAGAATGCGGAAAAGCAATATGGAATTAGTTTTTCGCACCCACCTTGGAAATGCGGTTAACAATTTGGAGAGTACGAAAATCACTCCCCCTATATTTAACTTTCTAAACTTATTTAGAGTATTGAACACCTTAATGGCTTAATTTACATTAATTAATTGAGAATTCCCAACACAAGGTTAGTCTACTGCCTCGCTGTCGTAATTATGATGTTGAAATCTTACCTAAAAAATACATATGTATATATATTTTTTAAATGAATTTCTGCCGTACAGTTTCTCTCTTAGATATTCGGAATGGATATGGGGCATCATGCAAATCGTAACACTAGTGGATTTCAGTGCCTAAAGGCATGTCGGATTAATGTAACATAGTCTTAATTTAAATAGATTATATATTTAACCCAATTACTCTACGCGATAAATGGGATATGCACAAATCGTCAGTTGCTACTATGAGATATTTTCTTATTTGATGATAAAATGCAACATGTACGTAAAGATACATTACTTAAAAAGAGAGAATAGAAAGGGATCAATTTATTAGGAGAATATTCACTGTATCTTCTAAAATAAAATAATAAATTTGATGGCTAAAAATTTAATAGGAAGTGATCTAACTGTTGTTAGGGCTGCAAACGATCCGAGCCGCTCGCGAGCGGCTCGGAGCTCGGCTCGATAACGGCTCGGCTCGGCTCGGTTCAAGACAAAAACGAACGAGCTCGAGCTCGAGTTCTGGGCTCGTTTCATAAACGAGCCGAGCTCGAGCTAGTCGAAACTTGGCTCGAATTGGCTCGCGAGCTCGATTATATTATATATATTTATATATATTTGTTTCATAAACGAGCCGAAAGAGCCGAGCTCGAGCTCCGTAAATACATATCGAGCCGAGCTCGAGCTAGAGTCCTGCAGCTCGTCACGAGCTCGAGCCGAGCTCGAGCCAACTAAATTTTTGCCGAGCCGAGCTCGAACACTCTAAAACTCGGCTCGGCTCGGCTCGTTTGCAGTCCTAACTGTTGTAAAGATTGTTCTCATTTATATACCTATATTCTTTTATACTCCAATATATAAATTTTTAGAAAATAGCTATTGCATGACATACCAAGACAACTATTTCCATGTGTTGTGTTTGGAACAAATTTTGGAGAAAAAATTAATAAATTCCAAATCCTTCGCCCTACTCCCATTTGACATCTTAAAGCCATACTTCAGACTTCATTATTGGATGGAAATATTTATTCGGTGCCAACTTTCAACATGATTACAAATAAGAAATGAGTTTTCCCAACCATTAAAAGGAAAAGTGACAACTCTAGTCAGATAGACACGAGAAAGAAAATGCTCTGGATGTGCTTGCACATTTGAATTCAATAAAGGCAAAACATTTCAAATCTTGGGGTCACTGAGAGTTTGTCGGTCATCAATTTCAAGACTGCAGAATTGGTCGAGGAGCACGCAAATTGATCCGGACCTCCGGTGATCGAAAAGGTAGCGATACTGAGACAATGACATGTGAACCCGGGGAGGTGCAAACTACTCCCTCCGTCCTAATTTAAATGCTCCCTACGGGAGACCGTATAACTTTGACATTGAAAAATAAAGAGGAGTGCTAAGGACAAAGAGAATAGGCAAAAAAAAACCCTTAAAGCGTACATGAAGGGCTCAGATTCACTGTGCAGTGCATCTGAGGTGCATCTGAGCTGTTCATGTACACTTTAAGAGTCTTTTCTTTATCCATTTTCTTGGCACTTAGCATTTCTTCCCAAATAAAATACTTACGGAATTAATTTTTAACTTTGTTTTGTATCGTTCAAAAGATCTCAATGAGTACTTTAAGACGGTGCAAAAAAGTTCCAAAAAAAATTATGAACAATACGATTTTTTTTTAAAGTCAAAATGACACGACTTTACGTAAGAAACATTTAAAATAGGACGGAGGGAGTACGTAATTTCGCAAGCTCTGGTTTATCATTATCTAATTTATCTGGTTTATCATTATCCTTTCCTTCTTCGTTGGGCCAACGGCTCGTGTAACGGTCATCTGACGACACCCGTAAAGTAATTTGGAATTTTCTGACGGTCCGTTTCAGCCCCCGTTTCGCAACAACGCGCCACGCAGCGACGCGTTTGTTGCCAGTTGTTGGTGGAGCCTACGGGTCGACCCGAGAAAATTTGAGAAGTACCCTTCGGGTTTGGGTCAATGTTTCAAAATAATCTTTGTTCTTGCACACAATTCTCGCTCTGCGCTCTTAATCACCACACTCCATGAATTTTAGTTGTTTGAGAGGCCTTTGGAGAACGTTTCTTTACTCGCGCTGGCGCTTCCGCACCTTATTTGCCAGCCTAGAACGTTCTCATTGGTTTGTTGCCACAAGTTTTGATAAGTATGGGACTGTGGGTTAGTAGCATGTCAGAACCGAATTTCCCGGTGTTTGTGGGGTTGTGTACAATTCATGTTCTATCCGAGTTCCCTTATCCGGTTATTGGACCAATTTGGTCTTGTTTTGTTTCTATGGTTCGGTTCGTTAAAGTTTTTATTATTTTTGAAGTACTTATTTATCATTTTACGAAACAGATTATTCTTCTACAATATATTATTTTTAATTTAAAAAATAGGTACTTATTCTTCTTCGTGAAACACACCCTATGTCCTCTCCTCCACACTAACAAGTAAGAGTTTTAGCTCAAATTATGACTTCAAAATCATTTGCTCTTTTTGCACCATCAAATACGACAAGGTAATGTGAGGTTAGGCCAAAGACTATTGACCCTGGCAAGTCGGCAACCATGACCCATAGCTGTCTCTCTCCACCCTTGTAAATCTGGGGACGAAGCTAGAAATTTTGGCCAATCAATTAAAAAACTAGTTCGATATGCAAGATACTTTTTCCATTTAGTAATCCAAAAAATAACTATATTAAGAGGTTAAACAAAGTATATACATAACATTATAACCGGTCCTAAAGATTTATTATATCTTAAAAACGATGCATGATAAATTCATTCATAATATTATCTAACTCTATCCGATTCCAAACTACTACAAAATATCATCGTGAGAAATCAAAATTAGTGGGGAAGGTGACCCCACCTGTACTTTGCTACCTCAGCCCTCGCCTAAATTGCACATAATGTGCTATGAACTAGGCCCGGCCAGAATAGTGTGGAAGTTTGAGCTAGAAAGAGTATTTGTATGGAGATTTGAAAATTTTTGGATTTGATTTTTTGGGTAAATAGTAGAGAAAGAAATAAGCGTAAGAGAATCTGTCGACGAGTTTGTACGATGCATCAACTTGCTTCTGCGTGGTCACAGCCCAATTTGTATAGGAGTAACGGCAGACTAAGCCTAAGCTTTATAACTGGTGACTCCTCCACTTGTATGTTAAAGTCCAATTCTTTTTCTATTTATCCAATGTAAGACTTAACATTCATGCATGTTCTGACAATATCATTTTTTTTTAGTTTGTTTTGACGGTCAAGGATGTCCTTGCTAGCTTAGGCACTCCTCAACTAATCCCCTCCTCGGTTCGATCAAAGGCAAGCTATCCACGCTGAAATTAGAGAACTTGCAAGAGATTAGTTTTTTGCAACCTAAATCCAAGAATCAAACCTTGATAAATTGGGTGGAGGGCAAACCCACCAACCAATTGAACTAACTGTTGAAGCTAAAAACATCATTTTGCATTCTTTTGGCCTTAACTTAAACTCAAACTTAAAATGAGAATTTTGTCCTTATTTGAATTTTTTTCGCATTTGTTAGTTTTACGCTAAACTTTTGTAGGCTATTGATTCGTCTCGACGAGAAGAATCGGAAAAGTAAAATTTCTTTACTTTTATCTAAGTATTTTGAGAAATAACCACTTTTCTTTTTGCACTAAAAACTGATTATTTCTCAAAATACTTGTGACTTTTTGCGCTAAAAATTGGTTATTTCTCAAAATGTTTGGGTAAAAGTGAATTTTTTTTTACTTTTGATGAGACGAATCAAAATACTTGGCCATTATGGTTTTGGCATATGGACGAGAATGATGAGTAGTTAGATGCTTTGAACTCAACTCATTCGTTTCAATTGTTCGTATGAATATGAATTAATATTTGAATTCAATAAACAAGTGATTAGGTTACTTTTGTTTATTGCGTTAACGTACAATACCTAAATTGAAGCTGATTATACATGGAGTGTTTGTTAAAGAAGAACATTGTTCACATAATCACATGGTAGGGATGTCCTAAATTGTGTTAATCACTCAAGCCAAAAATACTGGTCAATCGGCTCAATGAACCTCACTTATTGGACCAATGGGCCTCACATCCATTGACATGGTCCTCGGATGACATGTGAGACCCGTCAAACGAATGCACCTAGCCACCTACATATTCCATTTTAAAAACCTCTCTACTTTACATAATTTATTTCTTGCAAACTTATATATGTGTGACGCCTCCCTAAATTAAAATACTTTACCTCTCTCTATACGATATAGTATTGCAGGATGACTTTTCACGAGTATTGCGGCCTACTAGTATGAAAGGAAAAAATGCTTGCAACGTACACGCATCTTAATTCCTAACAAGGTACCATCTTATTAAGGAGCATACGTGCACTTGTTATTCAACCTTTAGCTCATTTTCCGCAAGCGTTCAGTGGCCTAAGTCGGCAGTGAATAATTTCCACAAGTTGGTAATCACACAAAGTTGATAATGTGAACTAACTTCTTGTTTTTTGGTAAGCTAGGTGTCCAACTCCCTTTTCCAACTATCAAACCCACTTGCACCCATCATACTCCATAGAAGAAGAAATTATAGAGACGCATTTGGCATTGAAAGGACAGGGCAGGACCACAGGGGGGAAAACAAAAAAAATCAAACTCCACTTTAAACACTAATGCGTGAGGAGTCACTTAATTTGTACTCTTCGAGATCACCAAATACTTTTGAGAATCACACGTTTGGGTTGGGTTCATCTATGAAAATCGTATTCAGATAATCCCGCGTTGTTTTACAGCATGTTTGATCTATAATGTAGTGTGCTTTTGGACAAAACATAAAGTGACATATTTGACTAATGTAGGCTTTGTAACGTGGGTTTCGCACTGAATGGAATCTAAACAATTGGGTTGAATAGTCTTCCCTCCAAAGAAAGTTGGGCTTAAATTTGAACATCTATTGCACTGCGAAAGTTTTTTTTTTATTATTCAAAAAAATGGTAGGATACATGAAACTCATCCATGGAAATATACATGAAATGAGAATGAATAATTCAAATTCACAACATTGTTTACTCCCCTTTCATATACACTTTCATGGATGAGTTTCATGTATCTTATCAAATCTCTTTTTGATTTGGCAATTGTGCAAGTTGAGAAAAGGCCAATCCCATGCCTCCAGGCCCTTGCGGGCCCTCAAAAAGTGGACTTCTTTTCCCAAATTTGAGTTTATCTTTAGTACCCATATAAATTTTTGGTGCCCACAAGTCAAAAGGACGCATAATCTAGAATCTAGATAGAATGAAAGACAATTGGACCACTTAAACCCACCTCAATTTCTAACATGGAAGAATTTTAGGGTGCTTTAATGCATACAAGTTGGGAAGTTTGTGCGCAGATTTGTGCACAAATTTGAACACAAATGATCAAGTGCGCCTTTTGTTGTCTTGCGAAACTCACTAGTATCAGACAATTCGAACACATCAGTATCCGAATCTGTTTATGCATGTTACACATGACATGATTCTATTCAGATCGAACATGCAAAGCTAAATACTTTATCCGACACCAACCACCAAGCATGAATCTTGGACACACTTCATTGCAGTTTATCAGGAGCCATCAGGAAGGATATTTCGCTTTCTTATCCTTTTACCCTGCTCTCTAGTCTTTATTTAGACTAAGATAAGATAAGAAAAGGAAAATATAAAGGGAAAAACAGCTTGAATATGAAGGAATTAATATACTCTTTTTTTTTAACGAAGAAACAACCCTACAGCCACTATATGGATTTGACTGTGCAACTCAAACCTCCGAGAGAGCTAGTATAGTCACACCAGTCACAGCCCTCCACCTACTTCAGGATACTCACCCGATAGAAAATTGAAAACCAGACTTTGAAGAGTACTCTCAATTCCCAGCCTGGGCATCCGGGGTGTGTAATATACTTTATTTTCTTCATATGTCTCTCCCTTTTTTCACTGCGCGATTTCCCCAAATCCAATATAAACACTACCACAAGCTCCTTTGTTATAGCCAAAAATCTCAAGCTACTGGAAAACAATTGAAAGAAAAATTGCAAAACTGGAAGGTTGTCATAGCTAATATTAGCTACCAAGATTAAAGCTAATTAATCAACAGAGCAATCCCACAGACAGAGGGATTTCCTAATGCACCTACAGCCACAGGCCTCACAGAATATGTACACCTACATATCCACTAGCCTTCACCATATATATACACCTAATTATATACAGCATAACAGTCCCACTTTCTCATAATCAACATCCTACAATCGAGAGAGAGAGATAGATTTTCTTGATCAAGAAACAGGGACCCCATCTCCAGCCCTATTCATGGCAGCAAACCTGGTGGGCCTCGGCCGAAACTTCTTTCTCCTCTGATCGTGGCTCGACGGCCTAATAATCTGCATCAGAAACGACTTCAGAACGCAAGCCTTGGATTGATTTGGGTCGAGGCGATTGATACGGGCCGTCGATCTGCTCAAGAGTCCCCGGGAGTTCCTGTGGAGGCTGCACCGGAAAGAACCCGGGTGGGTCGTCGGAGAACAGAGGCACGTGCGAGCAGAAGAAGAAGAAGAAGAAGAAGACAGCGGCGGCGGCAGCGGTGGTGATTTTGATAGAGATGTGTTTTTGGAAGCCATTGGAAATTCCTTTTGTGCTAAGCAATGCAAATGGAGTTATGTGAAGAGTCTTCAGTTATTTATAGCTTCTTTAAATGCTTGATGCATGGTACTTTAAAAAGGAAAATGGTTGGGAATATGGGATTCTCTTCCCCTGGATTTGGGGGGTTAAATTCAAAACGCATGAGAAAGGCTCACACCGTTTAAACACGGCAGAAGTGCTACGTACACAGACACCGAATAAACATGGCCGTGTAGCTGTCCGATTAATGTAGAATCCACATCATACGTACAGTTGCAAAGCCATAAGTGGTTGGTGTATTTTTTAGTAACATTTTTGTAAGCGCGGAGTTACATTGTGGCAAGTTAAGTCATTTGACTTCGTCGGATGCTGCCGAGCAGCCCTGCCGTGTAGCTGTGTAACTGTCCGATTAATGTAGAATCCACATCATACGTACGGTTGCAAAGCCATCCGTGGTTGGTGTATTTTTCAGTAACATTTTTGTAAGCGCGGAGTTACATTGTGGCAAGTGAAGTCCTTTGACTTCACCGGATGCTGCTGAGCAGCCCTGCCAAGCGGGGTGTTGGCAGGGCTGCTCAGCGGCATCCGACCGTTCATCTTGGCACAGATGGCGCGGATTCAATTTGAGCATATATAGATCTGAACCGTCTATTACTCGGTTAAAATCCTAGCCGGCTATTACCGAAATGAGCGGTCGGGGTCGGCCGCTTGGCAGAGGATGCTAGGCACTTGGCAGCATCCCCGTTCCACCACCTTCTATCATTTTTTTCAAATACGTATTGCGTAGATGTTTGGTTGGATCGTTTTTAGAGATCCTGGCTTGGCTCCTCTACACGTTGCGAATTCTGTTGTGTTATTTAATTTATTTTTTTATAAAGAGAAATCAAACCTCCCACATAACTTAGAATTTATTTGGTAAAAAAATACACACTTGTAAGTTGATATGGCAGGTTAGTTGGCAGCAAAAAAGAAGATAGTCTCACAGAATTGCCGATACGAAATTCCTGATTAGAAAAATGAGGCGGTGATCAATAATATGATCACCGCCTCAATTTTTAAACTTAGAAGGGATTTCATGAGGGAAAAATCACTGATCATATATTGTTAAACTTAGAAGTAACAATCAAGAATTCTATGTTGTGTTAATTAACTCATAAAATCCTCCCCTCCTACTTTTTTAATTGGCTCTACATTGATATAATAAGATGCAAAAATTATAGAGTTTTATTAGAACCAGATGATAGATAGAGGGTCAAGCCTGTCGAATAATTTTACCCCATATATATACAAGAACTAAATAAACAAGAACTATCCAATGGGTCCACGTCAGGTCGACTTTCTTGTTGATTATGAGAAGTGATGGAATCGGAATTTTAACTTAGGCTTCGTTTGTTTGGGCGTAATAAGATATTTTTTTGAAAATGTTTTGTTTATTTTTTGGTGTTTGGTTGTGTAAAAGACAAAAAAATATTTTACCAGGTAAAACATTTTACTTCATATGGTTGAAAATGTTTTTCGCTTGAAAATGTGGTAAGTTATTTTCCGGACTTGGCTTCGCTGCTTGACTAATAATTACGTTAGTTTGCTGAGCTCTCCTACAGCCCCAATCTCATCCACCTGTGACCTAACCATGTGCTTTCTCATCAAGTCAAAAAAATTTTGTATTTAATACATACGTACATACATACATGCATCATTTTACAACTATCAATGAAACACTGGAAAATAAAAACGAAACTTTTATTTTTTGCAAAATCATTTTACATGGAAAATTTTTTACATCGAAAAATATTTTACTTTGAAACAAACAGAGCCTTAGTGATAGTCAAGATGGATATTACAAGTAAAAATAGTAAGATGAATTATAATAATATTTATTTACCGCTTTTGAAAAAATCAAAATAACATAATAGCACTACAATAAGCGATAGTTCTCATGTGCAGTCTTGTCTTCACAAATTTCGTAATTGAAAATACACGCTTTGTTGTAGCCGTTGAAACAATCGAAATCAATACGAGAGGAATTTACAATCTACCAGCAAGAAGATAAATTGTGGATTTTATTGTTGTGTTCAACGCTCAACACAACCCTATCACGAGTTTCTTATTTTGTGGATTTTCTGTGGTTAGCCTCTTTGATTTTCTTTCTTTCTTTCTTTCTTTTTTTTGAACGGCTGATTTTCTTTCTTTATGTATTGACGTATTGTAGTTTCATTACTTCTAATTTAGTCCTCACAATTTATCATATGGGGAGTAATATATAACATAAATTAGTACTAGAAAAATGTAGTTATGACGGCATCCATATATAGTTTGGTAATTAAAATAAAATTCTAATATAATAAAAATATTTCCAAATGGTTGAGGTGGCCGTCGTCAATACTTGCCACCTTTGACTCCATGCTTAATGAGTCATGGCCAACATTGCGATTGTCCACCTTTTCCTATTTTTCCTTGGGCGGTTGATTACGATTTTGTCCAACCTTCTCTCATGTAGCCTACACTTCTAGGAGGATTGGTTCAATACGCCAATAGATTCAAGACGTGTGTTTCACTAATTAAAATAATTTTTTTTTATTTTTTTAATTAAATGTGATTATTTTTCAAAATATTTGAGTAAAAGTAAAAAAATTTAACTTTTTTGATTCGTTTCGTCAAGACAAATCAACAATCCACAAAAAATTGGTTGCAAAACTAATAAACGCAAAAAAAATTCAAATTAGGACAAACGTTAACTTTTAGAAAAAGTTGAGTGGAACAAGGCCTGAGTATGCAACTGCCCTGCTCTCTCTCTCTCTCTCTCTCTCTCTCTAAGTTTTGAAGTCATCGTTGCACCACTCATCAGTTCCGTCCATGGTCAATACCACTAGGATTTCTGAGAATTTGCCCAGCCGGTATATATCTTCTTCCTTCTTGTTTTCGACAAAATCATGGCCATCAGATGGAATAGGGAAGGAGAAGAAAAGAAAAATGGAGAAAAATAAATAAATTATCTTATACCGTATGATCTCAAATAAAACCCCTATGTATTACAAATAAAACTCCAAATATTCAAACTCACCATGTACATAAAACTATGAATGAACAAACCAAACCTATAGACAGAGACTTCAAAATTCCATTTATGGCCTTTTCTCTCCAAAAGAACCATGCTGATCCCCATGTCGAGCATTGACGAGTTTCGTATATTTCCGGTGTCGCCTCTCCCTGGCATAGATTACCCAGAAGATCAAAGAAAGCATGACTGCAGCTGAGACCATGGCCAAGCCAATGTAGACCCACATACTGTATCGCTTCAGGCCAGGGCAGTGATCCTGGGTTATGCCGGCAAAGGTCTCGCGCACAAAGCTGCAATCAAGTAAATCTACGAGGAATGGACCGTAGTGATACAGACCGTAGCTCACATTGGTTGCATTAATCATCTGGGAATACATAGTGGGAGTCAAACGGCCCACTGTAGTGCAAGTGTTGTTACTTGAAACTTTGCACACATAATTCTGCCAAACCTGCAATAGGAATGAAAATCTGGACTGTGAATCTCCACTAATTTGCTCGACATTGAGCTTAGTTTTTGCGAGAAAATAATAACAAAATTTGCGGTTTTCCTTGTGGTTGTCACCAACCAAAAAGGCACAAGCAGCTACAGGGGTATGTTCATAAGTAGCAAATCCTGTTTATGAATATTTGGTTCTAACATCAGCTAAAACAGGTGCGAAAGTAGATAACCTCTAATACTTTCTTTTCTGGAATTAAATGATATTATTTTCGAGGAAAGCTAAAGCACAAGATTGCCATTTCTAAATACTACTAATCAACAATCTGAGAAGTTGAATTTACAAGAAAACTGAAGAGAAAAAAAATCATCTGTGGATGAATTAATAGGCGTTTCACGAAACATAACAAAAATTTGAATGAATGCTTCTCTTAGGCCGTGCTTGGATCAAGCATTTGTAGGGGGATTTGAGGATGGAAAAGAAAATGTAGGAAGTTTCACTTCACAAATTGAAGTTATGCTTCCCTCACCTCTTTTTACGTCAACAATTACTTCCACAAATCCTTGATCCAAACATACCCTTATGAAATACCTCACGGCACATTACGGAAAAGCTTAAAAAGGGAGAAAAGCACAAGTATAACCAGAACATTATGGAGAAAAGCTTATATAGTTAATTCGCGTTTTAACTTGGTGATCAAAATGTTAAGCATTTCATAAACTTACCTGTGTTGCATTTTCGAAATCCAGTTCACCAGCTGCGCAAGTTCGATTAGACAAGTCAGCGTTAAATGGGTTACAGAGGAGAGGCACAAGAGGTCCAGACTGATTGAAATACAGAGGTTGAGGAACACTGGGTGGTACATTAACATTGGACACATTGGCGATGACCCCGTTCACGATTCCGACCAATTGGTAGGTAACTTCTTGGCTTTGAGACAAGGTTGCTTGCGCAGTTGCATTGTCCACACATGGGAGAATATCGTCTAGAGCTGTATGAGCTGTGGGATGCCGGACCCACTGGTCCATTGCAACACAGGTGTCCCCTACCATACTTCAATTCACCGGAAAAAGATGTTAGATGTTCATTCAAAAGATACAAAAAAATTGGCAAAACAAACATTCTAGATATGAACAACAACTGACATAGGAAGAACACATTAGTTGCCAAAGTCATTTCGTATGGTTTTCCATAGCAATCTCTTTTATAGTATAACCAACTATGAAACGACACAGTGATCAGATTACACTTATCTTAAAAACGACAACTAACATAGGAGGAACGTATTAATTGCCAAAGTCATGTCGTATGCTTTTCTTTAGCAATCGGTTAGCTTTATATAAACAAGTATGAACAACACAGTGTTGAGATTAGACTTAAATCAACACATAGCGGACAGAATGGTACTTATTTAACTCTAACGCATGATCAAGACTGTGTACAACTTCTCTCTTTGTACGAGAAGCTACTGCTTCAAAATAAAGATTAACAAATCTGAGCTGCATCTGAATGAGATTCATAAGAATCAATTTTACAACACCTAATCGTGCCTCGATAAGCAATCATTTTACCAAGTCAAAGAACTTACAAACATTTTCCCTCGTAATTATCGTGAAGCTATTCTGACAATTGTCTTCAAAGTTCAAACCTCTCTCATCATCATTGCATTAGGACAACAATGTAAGAATCCAACGTGAACAAAAGTTTGGGTAACCAAAAAAAATTGCAAAGAAGAAAGAGTCCATGTTGGTGTGTTTTGGGAAAGCAATCAAGTTGGGACTTAGCGAACAAAAATCGTTATTGTAGGTTGACGTGGAAAAAAAGGGGGAAAATTGAGCAATGGAATGCATGGTCTATAAATTACGATGGACAAATAAAAGAATGTTGGAACGCATGGTCTAGATATTAAGATGGACAAATAAAAGAATGTATTCTGGTAGAACATACTTATGGACTACAAGAAATACCCCAGCCAAGATAAACGTGCCAGCGATGAGAATCCACCCAACGATCACCAAGCTGCAAAATTTTGATACGCGCTTAGTTTTACAAAATTCCAAAACAAGATCTTGAAGATGAAAATATCAGAATATATTGTATAGTGTTGAAACCAATAAACCAAAATGTCAAGGCATGCCTTCTCCTCACTTACACGTATACAAGAAACTGCAATCCGAGAATTGAGAATACTGCACCAATAATAAAAACCACACAGAAAGGAAATATCAACATTCACATAAAACTATGCCATTTCTCGAGAGGATCAATGTACTTACGGAAACCCAACAAGGCCAAGAGTAGCATTACAGCAGCAATAATGATAAGTGCAAGTCTCCTGCACAACACGATGAGATATTTAACCATCGTTAACAAATCCCCCTCAAAAACTAATTCGCATAGAAGCATCTACTCACACTGTATCCAGAACATCCTCTATTTTTTTCTTGTTTTTCTTTGTCTCACTTTGAAGAGTTGTGGCAGCAGAACTAATCTCGTTGTCAACATTGTCAATGTTGTTTTGAACGTCAGTAGGCAAAGAAACTTGGTCAATTCCTATGCTCTTAGCTGCAGCAAGATAATCCGATACGTTCTCAAGATTCGCAACAGTTGTGTTGGCTTGCGACACAACATAGTCCAACGTATCCGATGTGGTGTTGTGAAACTGCCCTTGCCCAGTGTACAAAACAATGCATCCGATGCTGAAAATCACAACATAGAACAACAAAGGAGTCATACATAGTCAAATGAAAGAGACACCCTAAACTCATATGTGGGTGTGTGAGGGATACATACACTGCGGCCACGGTGAACAACAAAAGTAAAATAAGAGAGAGTGCATAAGCAGCTCGAGAATAGCCATAAGGTTCGCGGCGGCAGCAGCAAAAACAGCAGCAGAGGAGGAGCAGACACAAGCCAAATCCGACAAACCAGATTGCAGCAATGAGAAAAAAGGTAATGCCAGTAAAGCCCACGGACTGCAGTCAGAGCAACATTTTAGAAACCATTGAGAAATTTGATAATAAACAGAAAACTTATATTGGAAGGAGTTCCAAAATACCAATTATGAGAGGAAGCCATTGGAATGCACATAATAAACCAAGAAACTTTTTTTTTTTCATATTAGCGTCAGTGGTATCTAGGAATTTAGAGTGCTAACTGCTTAGAACCACATCTAAATGAGAAGAACGGCAAATTCAGGTTCAAAATATGATTCCTCATTCAGATTTTTTTTGGAAGTTCATCTTAAATCTTTTAAATCTCTCTTTTTTTTTTTAAATCTTTTAAATATCTCATGATTATAGTAGTATGCTCTACATATTGCTCATTTTTCTAAAACGATAGGAGAATTGAATTCATATTTTTCAAGAGAATTACAAGAACAGGATGCAATATCAACCACGAGAGACTTCAAAAAATTCTGCAAAAAGGTATGCCACCCATTTTTTTCCTGAAAATATAATATATGCTACCCCAAAATTAATATAGTGAGCAATCCCATCGACATGCGACTCCCTAAAGTTAATGTCCTGTGTCCGTCCATGTATCTAACAACTACATAGCAAAAAGCCAAAAACCAATCCAAGACGACAAACAGGCAAAACATCCAGCAGAGCGATAAACTTGAGGATCCCCACATCGCATATAATGTAAAAGAAAGAACCAAATTGGAAGAACAAGGAATACAAATCCCACAGCATATCACTAAGCCAGCTAAAACCACATTTGCAGTACCGAATTTGTTACCACCGGGGTGGTAGCCTAATGGTAAATGGCTAATTCCCACAGGATTTGTGCACAGGTGGTCGCAGGTTTGAGGCGTGCAGACAAAGCCCCTGTCTTGCCCTCTTGCAAGTCCGGCTGTGATCTACAAACCCCTAACTCTCAGTGGGCACCGGGCGGTAGAAACCTATGAGTGATTGGTCCTATGATCCACTAACCCATAGTCCCTTTGATCTCCCCTCCCTTGTCCCCTCCCTTTAGGCACAGCAAAAAACCCCCCCAAATTTGAAGATTCAAATAGACTAAAAAGTCAATACTAAATGAAACTCAAAACCCATATCAAACAAGCAATCTAGAGATTTCAAAATGATTTACCATTAAAACAAACAAACAAACTTCTAAATGAAAAAAACAAGAGTTTAAGAGCACAAAATCAGGGGGGAAAAAAGTATATAGGGTGAAGAAGGCTTACAGCGAAGTAATGTTTATTACGGATATTCCATCCACCAATATAGTAATTGAAATTGTTAAGTGGGTCTTTCCTCCTTGTTCTCTGAGCAGCCAATGTTATAGATGAATTTTCAAGAACAGACCTCCTAACACCCCACCCAACAACGCCGTTTTCGCTCTCATCGACTGCTCCTACAACAAATTTGTTTTTATTTTTCGATCACCACAGGAATAATCAGAAAAGTACAAAAAGAAAACCTTTCTAGAAACAGACGGGATGTCTTTTCATGGAAGAAAAAAGAGAGATGAAGGGAAACCCAGTTGACGGAATTACCTGGAATGTGATTGGTTTGAGAGTGAAGATCAGTGGAAGGAGCCCCATGAGAGATTGAATGCAGGGTGGAAGAGAAGAGGATGAAGATGATTGGCAGGAGAAGACAGGGTAGTGGTTTGATCAGGAGCGACATGATTATGGGGTATTGACTTTCGTTTCGTCTTCGGTTACTCTTTCTCCGAACGAATATATATGGAATATGGTGGCTCTCTTCTGCCTCTGGTTAGAGGAGAGAGAGAGAGAGAGAGAGAGAGAGAGGTGTTTACTGTTTAGCGTGTTGCCGACTTGGGCACTCAAAGTGTGTTTTTTGAATCGTAACTTTAGGCGAGCTGGGCGTCTGTTGGAATGCCGCGTTTTGGTTTCCGTAAGTGATAGGATATTTGTACCGGCATCGATGAAGCCTGCGTTACCAATCAAAACAAGAAAACTCTCGAAATTCAGACAACGCAACACTCTCCGTATTTTTCTTTGCACAGCTCGAATCAGTTTACGCGCATTTAAAATTAATTTCTTTCTCTGTCCGATTAAGGGTAAGGCGTACATGCCGAACCTAGTGAATTCATAATAAAAATTGTTCTTACTATCGAACTCCGAAAATCGAACCCTACCCTGATCAATTGTGCACAAAGCAAACCCAACAATCAATACTTGGCCCCAGTGCTCCGCCCCCAGCCCAGTCCCTGCTGTTTCCGAGTTTGAGGTGGATTTGGGATCCGGGGACCCTGCCGAGCAGCACCACTACCAAGCGGGTGTCGAGCGGCCAATCTCGCCGTTCATTTCGGAATCAACGGCCCGAATCGAAACATCTTTTTCCTTTTCCTTTCTTTTTTTTTTAAATCTGTTTGGTACCTTTACATCTGGACCGTCCAAAACACTTTTGGACGGCCTAGATGTGCTCGGCACCCCTGCTTGGCAGGGTCTCCAGGTCCGTGGATTTGGGTATTAAATTCTTACCAAAATTTGAATTAGGGTTGACCTATTCCAAGGCATTGTCCTCCATGTGGAGGTAACACTGTCCCGAGTCCAACCTGAATAGATTTATTTATAGTATTCGCAATTTAAATCTAAAGTCAGTACTACTATAAAATGTAAATATTTTTTTTAATCACAAAACATGCTATAAAATATGACTCACTCCTTTATATAGTCATTTAGGTAATGGAGGTATTGATTAGGGAATTTTGAAAGGATCGGACTAAATTTTTGAACTTGGAACGAGTCCCATATTAAAGGGACAATTGTTGTATCTCAAGGCACAATGGAAACGCTTTTCCGATAAAGGACGCGTTTATGTCTTAGACACGAGACCCTATAGTCATTATCAACTTGATTTCTATCAATTTGTTAGATTTACCAGATTGGATTAGGTGGAACTTAATTTTCTTTAGTTTGTCGACATAAAATGAGCACTCTTTTTTTTATCAACCTAAAATGACATTTCTCAAAAAATAATTTCCACTAGTTTGAAAATCGATATTTTATTCTATAGAAAATTACATTGGCAAATATTACAAGCTTCAACAACCCGAGAGAAAAAATTACTGAGTGGTTATGGGACACTGCTATGTGGTATTCCAACACCATTATGTACCATAATTTTGTGGAGCTAACTAGTAAGTATATGAATCTTTAAAAGATGTACAGTGAAAAAAAACCGTCTGAAACCACCACACAATAGCCCAAGACTACTGAATAATTACTCAAGCCCAAGGCATTAAGGCCTAACTTTTCTAAAACAACCAAAAAACAGGCCCAACTTTTCTAAAACAACAAAAAAACATCGAATCATCAATAATAATCATCGTATTGTAGTATATATCGTTTTTTCTTTGAAATTATACAATAGTCCAAGAGTACCGCCAAGTAATACTCTGGACCACTTTACTACCACACATTTCTGTGGGGCCTACAACTAAATGTTTGGACTCTACAAAAATGTGTAGTTAGAAAGTGATCTAGAATACCACGTGGTGGTACTTCTTGACTATTGAATAATTACTCGCTTTCTCTACTCGTTTTCTTACACATAAACATAGCTTTCGGCTTCCGATAAAAAAAACAAAACACTTAGCTTTCAGCTTGAAAACGTATAATGAGGGCAAAACTCGTATGCAAACGTGTGAGCTGTTACCAATAGCATAAAAGTACAGTGTTTCCTTGAGTTCACTGGCGGACGATTTTTGATTGCGGGGGATCGAATTACATATATTCATAAATTAAGAACAAACTATCATACTCATATAATAATAATACAATTTTGAAGGGACCTTTTTTCATAATCTTTACAAACAAAACCTAAAATACGATAAAAATATTGCAATAATTGGGGAGGTGTGCGGGGACCCGAACCCCGCTTGCACCCCTCAGTTCACCCCTGCTTGCGTTTATTGGCCAGCAAAATATCAAGAGAATTATGTGGTGTACATGTCGTAAAATTTTTCTTAGAGATTTCTGTATGTTTTTTTTTGCTCCGCCCCGGCAAATCTTTCAAAATGCATGTGTCATGGCTTGACCGATGACAAGTAGCTGGTACGTACAAGAGATTTTCAGCTTCTTTATTTTTTTTTACCAAAAATTAAAAATGTTCCGAGTTTCGTCTCGACTAATCTTTCAAGATGTCATGCCCTTATTGATTACATGTGGGTGATGCATGAGATTTTCAATCCTAAATTGCATTGTGGACTTTTTCTTTTGTCGACCTAACCATAAACCTAATAAAAAAAATGGAAAATTACAGAAAAGAACCGTTAGTTTGGATTGATTTTCACATTATGCAGCTACTAATCCTGGGAATGGAAACCTTGTTCGTGTGCATGTTCCTTATAGTTAGGATTTGTATCAATTTACCTTCATATTTTCTCGGGTATATTCGTTGGAATTGGTCAAATTGAGTTTTATAATTTGTACAAAGAAGAACATGGAGCAAAACTTGGGAGGGAGGTTGACAACGCTTTTGTCCTGATTCCTAAATCCTCCATTTTGTCTCCTCCTTTCATGTTTTTGTCCTAATTCCTAAATCCGCCATTTTGTCTCCTCTTTTCATGAAACTTAGGTTTATGGAGTCTAACGTGAGATCAACTTTTTTTTTTTTAATAACTCAGGTGTTCGGGCCAACTTACGCGCACTTCAAGGTCCTCGACTATTTCTGAGGGGCCCAATCCCACCGCTCACTTGCAGGGAGTCCAATTAAAGCTGGAGCAAGGCTCCGCAGACTAACTCCAAAGGAGTTACAATACCACCAGTGAGATTTCGAACTTGAGACCTTAGGAGGTAACAAACTCCTAAATTCCAAATCTTGACCCGTTGGGGTTAACATGAGATCAACTTTACAGGATCTCACCTGAACTTGTCTCTGTTTGATTCACATAGTTGAAAGTAAAAGCCCAACATTACTCATTACATAAACGTAGTAACATTTCCGTAGTAACAAACGTAAGCGTAGTAACATTTACGTAGTAAGAATTTTTTATTATTATTATTTTTTACCAAACGCAATAGTTCAAAAGTTTACCAATCTCACCGCTCACTTGCAGAGAGTCCAATTAAAGCTAGAGCAAGGCTCCACAGACTAGCTCCAAAAGAGTTATAATAATACCAGTGAGGTTTCGAACTTGAGGCCTTAGGAGATAGCAAACCCATAAATCTCAAATCTTGACCCATTGGGGTTAACGTGAGATCAACTTTATAGGATCTCACCTGAACTTGTCTCTATTTGATTCACATAGTTGAAAGTAAAACCCCAATATTACTCATTACATAAACGTAGTAACATTTCCGTAGTAACAAACGTAAGCGTAGTAACATTTACGTAGTAAGAAATTATTATTATTATGTTTTTTTACCAAACGCAATAGTTCAAACTACAACAATAGTGTGTCCTCCCTTCCCCCACCCAATATATATATACATACGGGACGGTTTCGGGGACCCTTAAAAAAAAACCCTCAAGTTCCCGATCGAATTTTGATGATCCGAGCCGCTCAATGGAATCAGAACGTAATTTTAAGTGCGTTTGTGAGAAATCAGCAAAAAAAATGACCGGAAAGGGTTTCATCCGAACAGTTTTTTATTGAACTTTATTGAACGGTTCAATAAAAAACTGCTCAAATCAAGCCCTTCCCGGTTAGTTTTTTTGTCAGTTTCTCGCGGGCACCCTTAAAATCATGTTCTGAACACATTGAGCGGCTCGGATCATCAAAATTTGATCGGAAACTATGAGATTAAGATTTGGAGGATTTTTTTAAGGGTCCCCGGAACCGCCCCGATATATATATATATAAAGAAAAAAGAAAAAAAGAGCTACAACATTAGTGTTAATCGCCATGCCTAATGCTTTGAGGATCCAAAGCAAATAAAGAAGAAAACAAAATCACAACCAATCCGATTAACAATAAGAAAATGCTCAATTGACTCATTCTGAAAAGGCATTCAAGTAGTTGATCAGCAACAAAGCACAACATAGCAAAAGGCAATTACACCAATGGCCAACCTCAAAAATTATTACAATCCCACCTCCTGAAAAGATTAAAAAAGTAGTTCAATAGAAAAATCACAAGGTTCGGTTGATACGAATCAATCGAACACATCTATACACTGAGCAAAACGCCTGCAGAGTCGTCAAAAACAAGAGCAGAATGGCAGCCAGCAAAGTTAGAAACTTCCATGAGCTAAACACATACAACTTGATGAACTTCAAAATCTTAATCTTCCACCTACCATTGTAATACTTGTTCACATCTTGAATCACTTTATCTAAGAAGGGCACTTTGGTCAATCTAACAGATTTGCTCATCCCATTCCAGAGATTAGCTACCTCTTGATCGCTCTTCAAACGATTCAGAATGATCCCTTTCTCTCTTAGCAGTTTTGCGTCTTCGTTAGTGTCGATGATCCCATTCATTAGTTCTGTGTAACGAGTAAAAACCAATGGCCCTGATGCATTGCAAGCTTCGTATGCTACTAAGTTTCTCAGGATAACTTCTGTGTTCACATCTAAGCTAACGGTAGGGAGCCACATTGTGGCTGTTGTAACATCAAAACTAACAGTCAAGATGCTACCATTTGTGGATAAGAAACGTACACCGGCTTTTGATAGCTCAGTGACGGAAGGGATTGTGATTTCCTCTACTAGTGGAGGTTTGCTAATCAAGTTATCATTTGAGTGGGACTTCACATTTCCAGGATTAATTTCTTCTTTTTCTTCTGAAAAGAAGAAAGAGTCAACAGGTTGTTTCAAGAGCTTAAATCCAGGAAGGCTGGAAATTATTGTCCAAGGCAATTTCAATACAACTTTAACCGGTCTAGACAATATTAGCCTTTTGATAGTACGTACCGGACCTCTGTTCAATTTTGTGACGAGCTTCCAAACTTCATAAAGGAATTTTTCCACATTACTTGATTCTGCAGCAAAAGATGTTTCTTTGTTTTCCGCACCTTCACTTTGGTCATCAACTTCAGTAATCTCGGAAATTTCTTCTGATTTTTCTTCTGATTTGGGCACGATCATGCAGTACAAGAAGTCCAGCAAGTGGGTACACTCTGGCACTTGAATATTTGGGAATTCTTCCATCATCTTAAACGGAGAAAGCTCTTTACACAGTGCCATTAACATGGAAAGCAACATTGCATCAGCTAATTCCAACGAGGAGAATTGGAATTCCAACATCTTTCGCTGTAGAAACAAAGGAATTTGATTTTCCAGCATCACCATGTCTCTAAGAATGGCATTATGTGCTGATTTTCTCCCTGCAACATCTACCAAATGCGACATTCTTGAAGAAACTCTTGTCAGAATCTTACCTTCTTTGATCGTGTAAATCTGAAGAAACTCGAGCAAAAAGGATGCATCAACGGCCATCATCCACGCCATGGTTTCGCCATTGAAATCAAGGTACTTGTGATAACAAGCTCGAATCCTTGACTCAAGCTTTACTAACTGATCAACGAGATGATGGAACTTGATGGTTTGGAAATGTTTCTGGGTCCTTTTTGCCGCAGCAAGTTTGTATCTCTCCATTTCATAGAGCTCAGGGCGCCAGTGATGGTAAGGGCCTAATGCCACTTGTTGTGGTACATAAGAATCAGGATCACTGGCTAAGAGGCTTTTAGGGACACTGAAAATGCTGACGGGGATTTCGGTGTCCTCTTCTAGCTCTTCATCTAGGGTTCGCCGCATATGAATGATCCATCGATCCTCATCAAAACTTGAGTTGGAGGTGGAGGTCATAGTGGGTTGAGGAGAGGGGAGATGGTGTTGTTTTAGGACAAGTTTCTTTTGGGGAGTGACAGTTTTTGTTTATTGAATGATGGTGGAGTTTAGAGAATAAGGCCTTTATGAGAGCATAAATGGAACACTTCAGAAGAGCTTTATTAGGTGTTACGGGACCTTCCTCACTACATAAATGCCTCATGAATGTAGTTTCATGTTTATATGTCGAGTCTCTCACCATTAATACACCCGTGCTATATAGTATGTATTTCAAAAGAGAGAAAAATAATGATTTCATCATATATGGCAGAACCATCTAAGAATTTTTCCAGTTCAATACGTGCAAAATGCTCAAGGAAAAAATGAAAATTTTGACCACAATCCAGCTACTGCCTCATTCCCCCCTCACTCCAAATTGTTCACACACCCACACCCACCTTCATACCACATTCCAGAAATCAGAGAGAGAGAGAGAAAAGGATCCAATTCGACTAAGAATTTATAGAGAGAGATAAAAAGAGCCAAAAAAAAGGGTTTCATCTCTGCACCCATCCGAACCCCAATTTTGCAACCTGGAACTTCAAATTAGGTGTAAGGAAGTCGAAAACCCACCACCAATTTTTAGTTGCATCAATCAAATTCAGCCAGACCTCTCGTTTTCCCCAATTTCGGATTTCGATCAAATTTATGTAGATAATCCCAATCCTACTGATAGCATGAAATTTTCTCTGATCAGTTTATTAAGAATATTTAATAATTCAAACTGTACCACGGTACAAATGAACCAGAGACTTACCATAAATGGGATGAGAAAAAGGTCGGGAATTTAGAATTCTTACCAGCAGTGAGAACGAACTTGTCTCAGCATATTTGCATCAAATTTTGGTCTCTCCAACCAGAAGCCAACTCTAAAATCTTAACTTCTGAGGGTAGAACCAAACTTCTTCAGCTTAAATTGAGCCCCTACCCCTTCCATTTTTCAAAACCATACAGCATAAACTGCAAATTTAACATTGAGATGGACAAAAACACCACTCTGACTAAATTTTCTTCATCATACTTCTGAGCCACTCTTGCTTGATTCCCATCCCAACAACCAAATCCTGGCAAGCTCACCCCACTATCCCAATCTACGAACTATGCATTGTGAAAGTGCCAACCTTTGATAAACCACCGGCATGACAGCATCAACCATTTTCAGATCCTCCACTCACTAGCTTTGTCCCCAAATCTGCCCTTGGTTTAGCCGAAAGCCCTTTTTCCAGCATCTCTTGATCGTACTCCCGAGCCATATCAATCATTCCCTTCTGCACCAAAGCATCAATCAGCGCATTGTAAGCATGCTCATCAGGACTCAACCCATGCTCTTCCATTTTCTTCCACACAACGAATACCGGTCGAAGAAAGCCCCATCTCCCAAATTTCCTCATAAGCATCACGTAAGTGTCCATCCTCGGACGAACTCCACTACCCGTCATCCTGTCAAACAACCTAAGAATCTCCCTGGGCTTTTCAAGGTACCCGAAAACAGAATGGTAAGTTATAACATTCGGAGCACAACCCTTCACCTGCATTTGATCAAGCACCTTGTATGCTTCCCTAACCCTCCCATTTTCACACAAAAGCTTTATGATAGTATTGTAAGTCACAACATTTGGTTCACAACCTGATTCCATCATTTCCCGATAAAGCCTCAACGCAAATTCAACACCGTCTGATCGACCCATTGCGTTAACAATCGTATTATACACCACCACATCCAATCTAATCCCCTTCTCCTTCATCTCCTTATACAATTTCACAACCTTCCATGGCTTCCCACTCTTGCACTGTATATCCATATATATCGAGTATGAATATAAATCTTTCTTGACACCCCTCCGATCCATTTCTTCCCAAAACTCCCTACACTTACTCCACCACCCCATCTTGAACCACCCGCGAAGAATCATATTATAAATCTTCGTATCCACACACAAACACAACCCAACATTAGCATTCTTCCCAAAGCACATTTCTTCAGCTTCAATTACATGCTTATACTCGCACAACGCATCAATCAAATTCAAAAACGAAACCTCATCCTTCAAACCAAATTCGTGAGCCTTATGATAGCCACTTACTGCCTCGTTAACAAGGTGTGCCGACACATAGCGTTTGAAAAGTATTCTAAACGTGACATGGTTCGGCATCGAATCTGCACTCTTTCCCATTTGAACAATTAAATTCCAGGCGAGGTCGAATTCGAAGAACTTACCGAGGACGTCGATCATCCGGTTGTAGCTTTCGGTGGTGTGGCGGAACCCGCAGCTGGTGGAAACCCAGGTGAAGAACTCGAGGGCTCGCTTCCAGTCGTTGGCGTAGCACGAGAGGGTTTGGAGGACTGCGGTTTGGTCGAAGCTGGGAGAGTCGGGCGGGGCTTTGGGGTTGTGGAGTGGGTTGAGGTGAGGAATGGAGATGGGTGGTGATTTTGGTTGGAAATAGGACCTGGGTTTGGAGGGTTGTGTAGAAGAAGATGGGTGAGAGTGGGAGGTGAGGAAAGATTGGATTCGGAGGAGGAGGAGAGAGTGAGGAGAGAGAAGAGAGTGGCGTCGGGAATGGACAGGGGAGAGCATCATTGATTGGTGGTGTTGTTCCTTGATTCTTTGGGACGACGAAAGAGGTTGAGGAGCGAAGAGCAATGAGCCATTGACGCTCTGCGTGTGTGAGTTTTGGAGGCGGTTCTTTTTTACGAGAGCTTCAGCCGCAAACTTTGAAAAATTGAACGCAAACTTTTACATCAAGTAGCCGCAACATTTTTACGGGACGCGAAGTTTGAATCATGTGGCCGAAAGACATGCATCCATGGTGGCTTTTGGGTGAGAAATTGGGCCTTCAAATCGAGCTTCCTTGAGCTCGATTGGACTTGGCCTACCTCCATCCTACAATTGAAGGGAATCAAAAATAATCTTGCAAAACTTTTTTAATTAGCCCAAAACAACTTTCTTGTAAAAGCAATTCAAGATAATTATTTTTTAAAATCATTTTCTTTTTTGAAAACTAAAATTAGAAGAAATTGCTTGGAGGCCCGCAATTTCACTCAAAAAGGCAATCCAAGCACGTGGGTTGAAAATGTGATAGAAAGGAGAATTATCCAAATCTTTTGAAGACAATATCAATTAAAGAACTTGTTTAGGTTTCGTTGACATTATTGTCGTTGAAGATACACACGGGACCAAGTTTATAATATACAGATAGTAAAAATGGGATGTTTTTTCACGTTCGGATATAAATTGAAACATTATGTTGAATTGCGAAGAACATGATATTATTGATCTCTGAAATAAGTGTACAACGATTAAAAGGGCTCGAGCGTGGCGACATCATAATAGAAAAACATTTCAACAAGATATTAGTTAAGACATTATCCTAATGCATTGATTTTGAGATAAATAAGTTCTAATCTAGCATTTCAATTCACTTTTCTCAAAAATAAATGTGTTTCAATCATCGAGCTTTAAAAAATGAACTGCCCTCAAGTACAGTAGTACACTATCAAAGTGGACAATCCAGTCCCTTTTTTAGGGATGTGAGAGAAGCATAAACTATATTGGCAATCTCATCCGAACTGATCCGCATCGATAGAGATGGGTTTTTCCCAATTTTTTAACAATGCGTTTGGCTTTAGTTTTTAATTTTAAAAGATCGACAAATTTTAGTTCGGGTTTGCTTTTATACAATTATGAGAACGAAATCAAAATTAAGCCCAAACTCAAACCGTAATTACACAAACACATGTGCATAGGCCCTAAGATATCTTCATATCTATATACGCACGCATAAAAACCTGGATCAAGGGAAATTTGGACCAAAATGAGCCCTATCTCCAATGGTTTCTGTTACCCAAATTATGCAACCTAGAGGGGGGTGAATAGGATTGCTAGTAATAATTACCAATAAAAATTTATCTCTAACAATATATGCAAACAATAAGTATGCAATCAAAATAGAGAGATAGAGAGATAGAACCCGTTTATAGTGGTTCGGTCCGGATTTGTCCACGGTCCGGCCCTACTCCACTTCTCCTCAAACAATTACTTGAAGGTTAGACTAATCTTTAAAAGATTACAACTTGTAAGTCTTGCGGGTGCTTACAAGAACCGAATGCCTCTAGCTTTCCCGAGGAGCTAGCACAACCGCAAGAATTTTCTCCGAAAACTTCTCAAAAACAATAACACCCAAATTCCAACCCGAATTTGGTCTTCTAAGCTTTCAAGTGTTTGACTCAAACACTCACTTAGGAAATACAAGTATGTGAAGAAGGTATGAAAATTATCGCTCACGACTTGTACAAATTTTCTCTCAAGAATAATATGAAAGTGGAAGAACAATGAGAATTTTTGGCTTTGATCTTTTGAGAATTTGCTCTTGCAATAATATGGAATGTTGTAGCTTGTGTATGTACTCATTAATGAGTTCTTGATGCCTTATATAGCCATCCATATGCTTCCTAGCCGTTGGAAACTAGCCGTTTGAAACTAGCCGTTGGAAACTAGCCGTTTGAAACTAGCCGTTGGAAACTAGCCGTTTGATAGAGTGGACATCCGGGTGGTCGTCCGGTTGTCACAGCTTTCTGTTCAGACAGCCGGCTTGTCAGCCGGTTCGTCAACCTGTGGCTCACAATTTCATCTAAATAAACCGTTAAAGCATGTATTGAGCTCAATAAAGTCTTTGTAAATATAAATCATGAATCCAAGAGACTTTATGCTATATTTCAAGGTCACGAAAATATTTAATTCGGGAATCGACTTTTCGATAATTTTGTATTTGCCGAATAAAAATATCATTGAATTAATCATCAAAATAATTAATAGAGATGCATATAAATTTTCACAAATTATAATGCATACATTTTTCAACAATCTCCCCCTTTTTGATGATGACACAAAATGATAGTTTTTATTCAAGTAGGAGTTATGCCAATCTCCCCCTTAATACATGCACCAAAGCAGTTATCTATGATCAACGAGTAATAGCAATAATCATCAGATCATAGCAAGCAAAATTTTTTTTTAAATTTGCCCAAAATGGCAAGATAGATCAATTAAAACTTGGCTTTTTCTCCCCCTGTGACATCATAAAAAAAACTAAAAAGAGAAAAACAATAGGGCCATGGTTCCAGCACCATGCCGCTCTTGCCCTGTAGCACTCTATCTTCGTTCATTGAGAGCTTGGCGTCCTTGATTTTCGTATTCTCGAATAATGGCTGCTACAACGGCAGCTATAATGCCAATCCAATACCACGGAGTATCCACATTTACATTCCATCCGAACCATGGTGGTATTCTCATGGTAAGTAACGCACACAGCAGAATGAAGATAAAGAGTTGCATCCAAATGGTTTGGATAAACAACCTGAACTCTGCTCGTTCGGCATCTCTTTCGTAAAACTCAAACGGTAACCCTTGCGGTAAGTTTGCCATTGCTCGATTTGGAAGGATAGAGATTTGGAGAGATTTAGGCCGAGAGAGAAGGAGAGATAGATAGATGAGGAGATAGAGATTGTGTTGTTGAATTTATAGAGTATGAGATTGCCGAATTGTTTGAAATGGTGCGCCGAATTGTTTGAAATGGTGCGCCGAATTGATTGAATTGCTGCGCCGAAAGAGAGATAATAGGGGATGCGGCACCGAATAGAGATAGGATAGGGGATGCGGCGCCGAATAGGACAAGAATAGGGGAAGAAAATTGTGTTCCGGTGTTTATTGTTGTGTCCCCTTAATACATGCTCCCCCTAAAAGAGAGCTTTTTAAAGAATGCGAGGGGTATTACCGAGAATGATTATCCCTGCAAGCTTAGAGACAAGAAATTCATATCGGCGAAGTATATAAGAGACAATTTAAGCACTAAGCCATGAAGTTCATACAAACTAAGTGTAACAGACTTAATAAATCAGAGTTAGCAACGCAAAAGCTTGAATAAGTCTCAACCTCACGGTCGTCCGGTTGGACATCCGCTTGGACATCCGACTGACAAATGCAGGTTAAGTCCAGAAAACGTTTAAGAGGAGTAGCATTAAAGACCATAAAACTGATTTTCTGCATACCAAACACAGGAAAATGAAACATATGATAAAATGTTTGGAGGGTGATTTCTTTATCAAGATCATTTGTACTCTCCATCAAGTATGATATTTACGAATTCAATCAACTCAACATTGAATCCAAAAAAAACTTTTGACATCAAGAACACAACTTTTTCATAAATGATTAGACATGCCGAGTTCTCGTCGAATGAAACAAAATTGTTCTTCACCAAGGGGTTTTGTGAAAATGTCCGCCAATTGCTTGTCGGTACTAATAAAGTTAAGTTCAATATCCCCTTTTTGAACATGATCTCTTATAAAATGATGTCTAATCTCAATATGTTTTGTTCGAGAATGTTGAATCGGATTCTTGGTTAAGCTAATTGCACTAGTATTATCACATTTAATAGGAATATGATCATATTGCAAATTGAAATCCTCCATTTGTTGTTTGATCCACAATATTTGGGCACAACAACTTCCGGCCGCTACATATTCCGCCTCGGCGGTAGATAGAGCTACGGAATTTTGTTTCTTGCTATGCCAAGACACTAGAGAGTGCCCTAGAAATTGGCAAGTCCCACTTGTACTTTTACGATCAACTTTGAAACCTCCAAAATCCGCATCCGAATAACCAATTAAATCAAATGCAACTCCACGTGGATAAAACAATCCTAAGTCATGAGAACCGCCAACATATTTAAAGATACGTTTAATAGCTTTTAAATGCGATTCTTTAGGACATGATTGAAATCTAGCACACATGCAAACACTAAACATTATATCCGGTCTACTTGCAGTGAGATAAAGTAATGAGCCGATCATACCTCGATACATCTTTTCATTGACGGCCTTACCATTCTCATCTTTGTCTAGCTTAGTTGATGTGCTCATTGGTGTGCTCGTTGGCTTTGATCCTTCCATGCCAAACTTCTTAATAAGTTCTTTCGCATATTTGGCTTGGTTGATTAGGATCCCCTCATTAGTTTGCTTGATTTGAAGTCCGAGGAAGAAGTTAAGCTCCCCCATCATACTCATTTCAAATTCACCTTGCATACACTTAGCAAACTCTTTGCACATATTATCATTAGTGGCACCAAAGACAATATCATCAACATATATTTGAATAATGAGCATATCTTTACCTTTGGCTTTAATGAAAAGAGTAGTATCAATTTTTCCACGAGTAAAGCTATTGTCAAGCAAGAATGAACTAAGTCTATCATACCATGCACGTGGTGCTTGCTTCAAACCATATAGAGCTTTTGAGAGTTTAAAAACATGATCGAGGTATACATGATCTTCAAAGCCGGGAGGTTGTTTGACATAAACTTCCTCATTTATGAACCCATTCAAAAATGCACTTTTCACATCCATTTGATAAAGCTTGAAATTTTTGAAAGATGCAAAGGCAAGTAATATGCGAATAGCCTCTAATCTAGCTACCGGTGCAAAAGTTTCTTCAAAATCAATACCTTCTTCTTGATTATAACCTTGAGCAACAAGTCTAGCTTTATTCCTAACAATATTTCCGGATTCATCTAGCTTGTTACGAAAAACCCATTTAGTACCTATAATAGTGTGATCAAGAGGCTTAGGTACTAATGCCCAAACTTTATTCCTTTCAAATTGATTTAACTCATCTTGCATGGCCAAAATCCAATTTTCATCATCTTGAGCTTCCGGAAAATTTTTAGGCTCAATTTGAGAAACAAAAGCTTGATTTTCACAAAAATTTCTATGAGACGAGCGAGTGGTTACCCCTTTTGAAACTTCTCCAAGAATCAAGTCCTTTGGATGGTTTTGCACGAATCTCCAATCCTTGGAAAGATCTTGGTTGTCTCCCATGGCATCTTGAGGTTGATTAATTACTTCATCTTCTTTGATTTGAGAGCTTTCTACTTGAGTATCACCATCAACTTTTTCTTGAATTGTCAAGTCATGAATCTTATGTGTAATCTCTAAGTCATCATTATCAACAACATCCTTAGTAGCACAAGGATTAGATTCATCAAAGGAAACGTGAATAGATTCTTCAACAAGATTAGTGCGCTTATTATAAATTCTATATGCTTTGCTAGTAAGAGAGTAACCAATAAAGATGCCTTCATCCGATTTTGAATCAAATTTACCCAAGTTATCTTTTCCATTGTTTAATACATAACATTTACAACCGAAGGCATGAAAGTAATTAATGTTGGGTATTCTACCATTCCAAAGCTCATAAGGAGTTTTCTTGAGGATAGACCTAATTAAAACTCGATTCAAAATATAGCATGAGGTATTAACGGCTTCCGCCCAAAAATATTTTGGCAAAGAGTTTTCACAAAGCATAGTGCGGGCCATTTCTTCCAGAGTACGATTTTTTCTCTCTACTACTCCATTTTGTTGAGGAGTACGAGGTACGGAAAAGTTATGACCAATACCATGTTCATCACAAAACTTTTCATATAAAGAATTGTCAAGTTCTTTTCCATGATCCGTACGAATGTTAGAAATAACAAAGCCTTTTTCATTTTGAACTCTTCTACAAAGTTTAGTGAAATTAGGATAAGCCTCATTCTTATGAGCTAGGAACATCACCCATGTATATCTAGAGAAATCATCAACAACAACAAGACAATAATAGTTTCCACAAAGACTTGGAGAGCGAGTTGGTTCAAACAAATCCATATGAAGTAATTGCAAAGGTCTAGTAGTTGAAACAACATTTTTGGACTTAAAAGAAACCTTGGTTTGTTTTCCTTGTTGGCAAGGACCACAAAGTCTATCTTTTTCAAATTTGATTTTAGGAAGACCTTTTACCAAATTTTTTCTAGAGAGTTTTGAAATAGCATCCATACTTGCATGTCCTAGGCGCCTATGCCAAAGCCAACTATTTTCACTCAAAGCGGAAAAACATTTTATATCACAATTACTTAAATCATTGAGATTAAAAACATATACATTTTCAAATCTTTGTCCAACGAAGAGTGTCTTGTTGCTTTTGTCATTTTCAATGATACATTTGGATTTTTCAAAGATAACACGATTTCCTCTATCACATAATTGACTTATGCTAAGAAGATTGTGTTTTAAACCATTAACAAGTAAAACATCTTCAATAATAGGAGAATTACCTATATTGCCGATTCCTATGATTTCACCTTTGTTGTTGTCTCCAAATGTGACATGTCCACCATCTTTAGACGAAAGAGAATTGAAAGCCCTCTTGTCACCGGTCATGTGTCTTGAACATCCACTATCAAGGTACCAACTTCCTTCCTTGAGAGAACTTTTGAAGCATACCTACAATAGCACATCAATTCTTGACTTTTGGTACCCAAATCATCTTGGGTCCTTGAAGGTTAGCATTGATACGGTTCTTAGGAACCCAAACCTTTTTTGCATTAGAAGATGAGTATCCTTTCATAGGACATGTAGGAGAAATATGACCAATTTTACCACAATAATGACATGTCAATTTAGAATGGCTAGAAGGAGGAACATCTTTTTCAAAAAGATTTTTGTGTTGAGTGGGATTATAACCAATTCCGGCCTTGTGAAAAGAAACCATTTGTTTTCCAAGAAGAATGTCTAAACTTTCTTTTCCATTAGTGAGTTTTGAAAGAGAATTAGTTAAATCATCAATTTGTTTTTCTAAAGATTCGTTTTTGGAAGTATCCTTCAAATACTCTTTTTCTTTTTCCAAAGAGGTTCTTAAACTTTCATTTTCTTCCTCCAAAATATCTTTCTCTTCAATTAAATCATCTATTTCTAGTGAAAGATCTTTAGCAACATTTTTAAGAAATTTGTTTTTAGAAACAACCTTTTCAAATTCTACTTTCAATTCTTTATAGGCAATAAATAATTCATCAAAGGAATAGGATGAGTCGAGATCTACCTCGTTTTCTTCGATGGCCATGAAACACAAGTTAGCGACCTCTTGTTGCTCATCGTCCTCATCGGAGCTACTATCGTCACTATTGTCCCATGCGGCCATCATAGCTCTCTTTTTGTCCTTCTTTGAATATTTTTTTGCATATGGACATTCACTTTTGATGTGGCCGGGCTTCTTGCACTCGTAGCAAATGATTGGATCCTTTTTACTATTTTCTTCTTTGCCTCCATCTTTTCTTGAAAATCCTCTGCCTTTGTGAGATGCTCTATTTTTGAGGAGTTTCTTGAACGTTTTTGTGATGAGCGCCATTTCATCATCCTCACTTTCGTTGCTTGAATCCTCCTTGCTTTTTGATTTGCTTGTTGTACTTTTGAAGGCAAGATCCTTAACTTTCTTCTCTTTTTCACCCTTGAGGTTGTGATGCATTTCCTCCGTCATGAGAGATCCCATGAGCTTGTCCATCGTGTATGTTGAGAAATCTTTGGATTGTAGGATGATGGAGGTGGTAGTGTCCCAATTGGTTGGCATGGAACGGAGCACCTTCCTTGTCATTTCGGATTGACTGTAAATCTTTCCAAGAGCTTTTAAACCGTTAGTAATACTAGCAAATCTAGCAAACATTTGAGATATAGATTCATCCGGTTTCATTTTGAAGAGCTCATAGCTATGCACAAGAATATCAATTTTGGACTCCTTAACTTGACTATCTCCTTCATGTGACATTTCTAACTTATCCCATATTTCTTTAGCCGATTCACATGCGGAAACACAATCATATTCATTGGGAGTAATAGCACAAAAAAAAAGGTTCATAGCTCTATAGTTCTTTTCTATTGAAGCCTTTTCCAAATGACTCCACTCATAATCTGGTTTAGGCATAGTCTCTTCTCCAACTTTCTTAGTAGGAATAATGGGACCATTTTTGATAATTTTCCATAGATCATAATCCGTGGATTGAATAAAGATCATCATTCTATTTTTCCAATGAGAGTAATTTTATCCGGTGAACAAGGGAGGTCTATTGGACGATTGACCTTCGATACAAGAAACATTACTAGTGGTTGCCATGGATCTTAACTCTTAGATGGTTAAATCTACAAACAAGAGCCGAGGCTCTGATACCAATTGTTACCCAAATTATGCAACCTAGAGGGGGGGTGAATAGGATTGCTAGTAATAATTACCAATAAAAATTTATCTCTAACAATATATGCAAACAATAAGTATGCAATCAAAATAGAGAGATAGAGAGATAGAACCCGTTTATAGTGGTTCGGTCCGGATTTGTCCACGGTCCGGCCCTACTCCACTTCTCCTCAAGCAATTACTTGAAGGTTAGACTAATCTTTAAAAGATTACAACTTGTAAGTCTTGCGGGTGCTTACAAGAACCGAATGCCTCTAGCTTTCCCGAGGAGCTAGCACAACCGCAAGAATTTTCTCCGAAAACTTCTCAAAAACAATAACACCCAAATTCCAACCCGAATTTGGTCTTCTAAGCTTTCAAGTGTTTGACTCAAACACTCACTTAGGAAATACAAGTATGTGAAGAAGGTATGAAAATTATCGCTCACGACTTGTACAAATTTTCTCTCAAGAATAATATGAAAGTGGAAGAACAGTGAGAATTTTTGGCTTTGATCTTTTGAGAATTTGCTCTTGCAATAATATGGAATGTTGTAGCTTGTGTATGTACTCATTAATGAGTTCTTGATGCCTTATATAGCCATCCATATGCTTCCTAGCCGTTGGAAACTAGCCGTTTGAAACTAGCCGTTGGAAACTAGCCGTTTGAAACTAGCCGTTGGAAACTAGCCGTTTGATAGAGTGGACATCCGGGTGGTCGTCCGGTTCTCACAGCTTTCTGTTCAGACAGCCGGCTTGTCAGCCGGTTCGTCAACCTGTGGCTCACAATTTCATCTAAATAAACCGTTAAAGCATGTATTGAGCTCAATAAAGTCTTTGTAAATATAAATCATGAATCCAAGAGACTTTATGCTATATTTCAAGGTCACGAAAATATTTAATTCGGGAATCGACTTTTCGATAATTTTGTATTTGCCGAATAAAAATATCATTGAATTAATCATCAAAATAATTAATAGAGATGCATATAAATTTTCACAAATTATAATGCATACATTTTTCAACAGTTTCAAAGTTCATTTCACCAACACCAAAAGTATTTCACCCAACACGTGATGTTAGCAAAAAATGGCTTATATTGACAAATTCATTCTCTCTTCTTCTTTTTTTGAATTGGAGTAATAAAATTTGTCCTTTTTTTGACAAAATATGATTCTTTCGAGTGGTAAAAAACAAAATATTATTGATTAATTTTTTTTTTATCTAAACAGCTATTCTAATGGGTAAAAAAAATTGATTTCATTCAAAAGAAGTAAGAATTGATAACTGTTTGTTATCAGAATGGGATAATCCGTAGAGATAAGACACTTCCAGCTCATTTCATCACATGTCTTGATAAACATTTGTCGACTATGATGTCTGTAAAACGCACGTAGAAATCGAAATCATAGTAACTCGTTACTTCTCATAACCTAAGAAAACCTACAAATAGTTTAGGAATAATGGAATTGGAAAATGGAAGAAGATAATGCCACGATCTAAAACTCTCCTCCCACGACAATGTGAATGCCTTATTTACCCCTTCCACTCATTTTGACCCAGCAGGCCTCTCTCTCCACCGTCTGCTATTCTCTCAAACAAACTACAACAGTACAATGGAGAAAAAATGCCCTTCTTCATCATGACCACTCTTTTTCCTCTCTCTTCTTCTATATTTGACTCTCTCACTCTCTCTACACGCCATTTCTCCCCAACCCACCTTTCTTCTTCTTCTTCTTTTCTCACTCTACATGTTTTTTTATCATTTCTATAGATCCAGACCGACGACTGATATTCCCGCCTAAAAATTTTATAACCCATTTGATTGCCGCTCGTTGCAAGTCCTTGCGTGATGCATACACTGATGGGTGTCAAATGATAGCACTCGTAGTCTAGTACCATGCATAGTCTTGTTGTCAAATACCTTGAGATTCTACCTAATTTTTACATAGTAGACTTTCAGATAAGAGAATCAGAAGAGAATCATACCAACACGTGAGAAATTCGATTTATAGTCACTGCTATAATCGATAATAATTCCATTTCAGAGGAAGGTAATCTCAAGAGCAAAGCAACGATGAAGACTCAAACTCATAGATATAGCGTTTGTTTCGTGATGTCGATGATTCGATGATCTAGTTGACGATAATTATAGAGATTCAAAAGATTCATGCTTTGTTTGGAACACTTTAAAAAAAAATGAAAAAGTGATAGGGATAGGGATAATAAGTGGAGAGAAAAAGAATTGGAAGTGGGAGAAATCTTTTGAAAAATATTTTTCAAAAAGAGAAGTAAACGCAGTATCAGTTTAGAGAAAAGATAATTAGAGGGGCGGTGAGTGATAGAGTTGTCGAGTTAGTGAAACTGGCCAACGGCATTCAAAGGGGCAAATAATGCATTTCTTAGTTTTTGTCGTGGCAGGAGAGTTTTAGATCGTGGCATTATCTCCAACCGTACCAAAAAGTTAGGGGAGAATAGCCTATTGCAAGCTTCTCTCAAGTCTTAACTACGCTTTTCTGAGCATTCGTAAATCGACCATGGCTGCTTCTCTGCAACTCAATTTGAGACCATTCAGACTCCAACAGTTCCGCTCCAATTCTGTACCCAGACAAGCCCCCAAATTCGCCACAATCTGCTGCTCCGCCAACACACCTAAAAGGCGCTACACCATCACCCTGCTCCCCGGCGATGGAATCGGCCCCGAAGTCATCTCTGTCGCCAAGAACGTCCTCAATCTCACTGGCTCTCTCGAAGGTACCCTCTTCTCAAAAACCCACATGTCTGATTTCCCTTTTAGTTGCTCGGAAAATAGAGAAGAAATAATAGTTTGACATTATAGATTTAATCCCAAAATCTTGGTGGGCTGAAGGTAATGATATGTTTAAGTTTCAAATCTCCCAGCTTTTTTACGAAACAAATCAAGCTGATATTTTTCTGGGTTGATGGTTTACCAGTTTGCATATAATTGTGAGGTTTTAATCTCCTAATATTGTGGGATGCACGTAAGGATAAGTTTCAGTTTCAAATTTCCTAGCTTTTTTTTTACAAACCAAATCAAGCTGATATTTTTCTGGGGTTTAAAGGTTTACCAGTAGGATACCATTGTGATGTTTTAATCTCTTAGTATTGGTGGGATGGATGTAACGTTAAGTTTAAGCTTCTAATTTTGTAGCTTTTTTACAAACCAAATCAAGCTGATTTGTTTCTGGGTTTAAGCTTTATTTACCACCTGGATATGATTGTGATGATATATTAGGTATTGAATTTGGGTTCAAGGAGATGCCTATGGGTGGGGCCGCCTTGGATTTGACTGGAGTTCCATTGCCGGAGGAGACCCTTTCGACTGCAAGGCAATCCGATGCTGTTCTTCTCGGTGCAATTGGAGGGTGATTGCCTTTGATAATCTTTCAAATTGTGTGATGAGCCCATTGGTTCTAAAATTTTGTTTTGATGAATGGTTTTGGGTTTCCAGGTATAAATGGGATAAGAACGAAAAGCATTTGAAACCTGAGACTGGATTACTTCAGTTGCGGGAAGGTCTCAAGGTCTTCGCTAATTTGAGGCCAGCTTCTGTTTTACCACAGGTATGTTACGCCGTTGTATTAGGCTTAAGGTTTGCAGATTGCTGATGACTTTCCCCATACTCTAGTGCCAGTTTGTTTGATGGGACTGAGCAATCCTACTAGATTAGTAGTGATTATATTAATGGTATATCAAACACTTCGTGAGATTATATATCTGGGATATATGTTATCCAGCCAAACACCAGATTTGGTCACTAGAGATATATAGTCTAATCTGATGCTCATGTACGGTCACACAAATAGGCTGTAAAGGTGTTCAGCCGGAGTTGTATGTAGAAAATTGTTAAACTAACAATGGGTGAGTTTTGTTTTTCCTTTTTTGCTCTAAACTATTGCTTACTGAAAGGTGCTAACTTTATTGTCAGGATGTTTCAGGGCTTAATTCCATCTTTCATTCCATCACTAGGGCACATGTAGTTCTTGTAATAGTTTTGAGATACAAGCCACTCATTGAGTTTATTTCAACGTTCAGCCTCACATATTTTAGAATGACTGTATGTGACAATCTATGTAACATGATGAGTCTATGAAACACGAAACTATGCCATTCGTCACTTCTACAAGCTAATTTGCCATTTAATCTGTTCCAGTTGGTGGATGCTTCAACTTTAAAGAAGGAAGTTGCTGAAGGTGTTGACCTCATGGTTGTAAGGGAGCTTACGGGAGGTTAGAGTCTTATCCCAACTGAGGTTAATACGGTTGGATTTGTAAAGCTGTATTTGGCTTCTTGTAATTTTGTTCGGTTGTATTTTTGTTTACGGGATTGTTATGCTTCCTTTCTGAATGTAGGTATCTATTTTGGAAAGCCAAGGGGTTTTGGCATGAATGAAAATGGTGAGGAGATTGGTTTCAACACTGAGATCTATGCAACCTATGAGGTAGTTTTCTGATAAAACTTCCAATAGCTAGTTGGCTTTTATGTAAAAATGTCAGGTTTCCTTTCATCCCCAATCCACTACCTGCCTGGCTTGCGTATGGAGAGGAACACATAAAAAGTGATTTATAAACAACTAGTGTTGAACATTTGTAGAGATTCGAGAGTCCTCCGCCATAAAATACCACTGGATAAACCTTCATCCCCTAATAACGAGGTCGCCCAGGCGGCTGACAACCGATCACTCACCTCATAAGGGAGCGAACTCACCATTCATCTCCATTAGGCCTTGCGTGACTCCTAAACATCTAGAGCTCCACAAGCTCACAATAACATATAACCACTCCAACATCACCCTAAGCCGGGAGCAAGGCCTAGGTAACTTGCTCGGGACCATAGGAGGTATGTGGCACAGAGGCTAGAGCAGTGGGATTAATCAAGCTCCATCTTGACCGGCCATAGCGAGAGAGAGTGTGTGAGAAGATGTATCACAACCAGCTAGCACCCAGGAGCCCGTATTGCACCTACCACCTGTCCTATGATACAGGGTTCCATATATCATCTAAACCACCTCTGAGAGTCCCATGATACAGAACCAAAGTTTTGATCACAAGACTCAAAGAGAAACCCTGTTAACCTGCATTTTATTGCACCGATGAGAAGTTGGCTTCTACCTCCACCAAGGCTCCTATATAAAAGGGGTTGGCGTATCATTGAGGTCATGCATTACCCCATTGAATACACACTTAGCATAATCTCTGGCTGACCCACTCTCTCAAATTGGCTCCCATATTCCCAGAAGACCGTACACTTCCCACGCTATTTTCACAGCATTCATAATTTTTTGTTTTTCTATGTCTTCAATATCATTCGTTTTATGACCAATTACTGTGGTCCAGACCACATGAAATTTTTATTAGGTGAATTGTTTTTAGCTTTTTGATGCATGGCTACGTAATGGGTGATTGGGGATCATGTAACCTATGGTCTTGGTAAATGAAATCTCTCTTTGAGTTCACTCGGGACTGCATGCTTTTTGCACTGCAGATGATATATGGAGATGGCTGATGAAGGTAAGACAACAGGATATTGTGGGAAATAACTATGTTTTGCTTCAAGAGAAATAAGATAATATCTCGTGCATAATTCAAAATACACCTCGGTCTCTTGTTTGACCATTTCTATAATACTACCTCTTATGTAGTTTTTATTTATTTTTGGATCAGCTATGGAATTGTAAATTGCACCCCAGTTTCTTCTTTCAGTGTTTCTTTCTTTATCTTTTCTTGTCTTTTTCTCTCTATAGTAGGTTTATACATTTCTTTTGAAAGTATTTAGGGAATATGGGAAATTTATAGGTTAATTAGGTTGGTACACACTTGAAAGGAAGAATAAGTGTGTTTAGACTATTTTAATTAAAGATTTAAGGATTCTAAGCAGTCCCTTGGTCTCAAAGACTTCCATTTCTCCTTGTCTTTCTCTATTTAGTGTATGCTACTTATTTACTTGGTCTTTTGTTTGATGGGAGTCTTTCTTGCTAGATTGATCGTATTGCTCGCGTTGCATTTGAGACTGCTCAGAAGAGGCGCGGGAAACTCTGTTCTGTTGATAAAGCAAATGTCTTGGAGGTATCTTCATAGCGATAAAATTCTTTTGCCCCCTATTTTATTATGTATAAGCTTTTCCATATCTGCAGATTGTGGCCCTTTTTCAATTTAAGCTGGTATTTTGGAAGTTGGAACTGAGCACTATTAATTCAAGTAGCATCCGCAATAGCACATCCCCAAAGATAGGGTGAAAAATAGGATAATTGACTGTTTGTTCTACTCTTTTGTAGTACGCACAGTAATAAGCTACTTAAATGAATTCTGTAATTTCACCACAATATCACCAGAAGATTTTCTTGTTAAATGGTTCTATCCCTAAGCAAAACGTTGTCATAATTGCCGAAGTGATGCCAAAATTTCATGTAGAATACTACAGCTAAAGCAATGAAACTTGTGCATTGGTATTGAAGTTCATCTTTTGTTCTCTGAAGTTCATGTAGAATACTACAGCTAAAGCAATGAAACTTGTGCATTGGTACTGAAGTTCATCTTCCGTTCTCTGGAAACTTATGATAAGGGTAAATACATGCTGCTAATTCTGAACTTCGTCCCTTGTTTATGAAGTTCATTATTTTGTGATATTGACCAGGCGTCAATGTTTTGGAGGAAAAGAGTAATGGCAATTGCCTTGGAGTACCCTGATGTTGAACTCACCCACATGTATGTTGACAATGCTGCAATGCAGCTTGTTCGTAATCCAAAGCAGGTTTGCTTCATCTTTTGCAAAGTTATGCAATTGTTTTCTCTTCTCATCTTTTACAGCTCTTCCAGAGCACATTGATGAAATAGGAGGTCTTAAAACACTAACTAAAATTTCTTGCAGTTTGACACAATCGTGACAAATAATATTTTTGGTGATATTTTGTCGGATGAGGCTTCTATGATCACAGGAAGTATTGGGATGCTTCCGTCTGCTAGTCTTGGTGAAGCGGTATAGGCATTTTGCTTTGGATGCTTGTTTCCAACAATTCTTTGTGATATTCTTGATTTTAGCATTATTGGGCTGTCATACAGTTGAATGATTGTTTTTTCTCGTTTTTCTTTTGGGCAATTATTCATCTATAGGGACCTGGACTATTCGAACCCATACATGGGTCTGCTCCTGACATCGCTGGACGGGTTAAACTCATGACAATTCTATTTTCTTTTCCGCTGGTTACAAATGTTATTGTGTTCTCATGAGTGGTAGTGAACATTTATTGGTCATGTGGGTCTAATATGCAGGATAAAGCAAACCCTCTAGCAACCATTCTCAGTGCTGCTATGCTTTTGAAGTATGGCTTGGGGGAGGAGGAGGCTGCTCTGAGAATTGAGACTGCGGTGTTGGATACTTTGAGTAGGGGGTTCCGGACGGGTGATATATACTCGGGAGAAAATGTATGTAAATTCTTTTTGTGGATCATTCACTTCAGTTAACTATTTTTCGTATTGTCCCATTTCAGTTATCAAACCTTTTGTTTCATGAGCTCTTTTTATAAATACTGGCTACTGAACTTATCTCATTTCAAATGGGTGTGTTTTTCATTGAGGTTTCATGGGTATGCTCACTCTTTTTTTCCTTCAGAAACTGGTTGGATGCAAGGAGATGGGCGATGAGGTGCTGAAGTCCATAGAAACTGAAGTTCCCGCCACAGTATAAATTGGAACAAGATGAACCCTAAAAAAGGCGCTCATTCACATCCAACAATAGCTCGTGTACTCCTATGAGGATTTTGAGAAGGCGGAACTTGTGGTCAAATTGAAGTACATTGTGCTAAATATTTATCCAGGGATGTTAGATACCCGAAAATTCCTTGCCTTTTGCTTCCCTGAACCGCTAACCTTGCAATTGTCTGCAGCACTTGGGAGTTTCTGTAGTTTTATTTAAGAATTTTTCCGGAAGGACTGTTGTAACAATGACATTGTGATGCTATCATAGTTCAGATCTATTGGGAATTTGCTTATTTCGGCACATTTTCTTCTCACCCCGCTCATATTTAGTAGCAGCCATTGTGTCCTAGTACGTAGTTGGAAAGGAATAGACAGCTTGCTTGCTGAAAGCTGGGCAAATAAAACCAGGACTTAAAGCAAGGGTTTGACTTCTCTCCCGCCATTGGAGCATTGGGCGGTTCGGTCTATTGGCTTCTGTCACGAGGGTCTCATTAGCATGCATCCAGTAGGAATTGAAACGCTCCAATTATGAGTTTGGCACTTTAACTATTCAGCTATAGATATCTAGTAGAGAACCTCGTACATGGTGAATAACCAAATTCCAATTGAAATGAAATCTGTATATTAATATTTTTATAGGGTGATTAGATTCGAATCCATATTATTTTAGAATTGATTATAATAAAATAAATGATCGATCATATATTTGACAATGCCCATATAAAAAGTTTAGATTATTATTGTTATAATAAAAGAAATAGAATCGATATATTTTTATCTTATATTATATTCATAGGAGAAAAATATGACTCAAAATTTGGTTTTGCGAAAGACTAATTTCTCTTACTCGCCTAGCGAACAAAGCTACTTATTCGAATATGGGAAACTAATTTCCTTACATGAAGAAAAAATGGATTTGTTCTTGGAAAAAGCCGACCTCCAAGAGGAAAAAATGGTCTTCGAAACGGAAAAAGCCGACCTCCAAGAACAAGAAGAAATGGATTTGGAACAATAAGAAATCGACTTCGAAGAAGGAATCGAATGGGAAACAGAAGATTCCGACTTAGAAGAAGAAGAAGACTAGGAAGAAGAAGGAATTGAATACGAAATTTTGGAGTGTGAGAGGAGCCTCTAGATTGGGCCGTCCAAGGATTAGTGGAAAGTTGTGGGCCAAAAAAAAGAAAATAGAATAATGAGATGGATTTTAACCTTGTTAAAAACCCAAGGGTTGGAAATTGGAAGCCTTAGCTCTTATGTCATCTTCAAGTTTTGATAGAGTTGATGTTCAGGCTCATGGTAAAGCAATGCATAGACATAAGAACATGGCGCTGGTATGTTGGTTGATTGATGACACATGGTGCAAGATTGGGAGAATATTACTACAAGTTATGGGCTAATTTTTTTTTTAAAAAATGGAATGGGAAACGTATCTAAAAAAATATATTTTATTATACTGTACTAGAAAGAGAGTTGTAAGATTTTTAATGGAATGCGAGCGACCGCCCACGTTTCAGATATCCAAAGCTTGTTGAACTAAGAGTTTTTTTTTATAAAATAATGTTAATTTTTTGGCAATAGGATTTTTTTGCTTTTTAAACGGATACGGATGCATATGATTGCTGATAAAAAAGAAAAAGAAAAAGGATGGATATGATTTTATGCAAGTATAATACTAAAAGATAACTATGTATTGGTAATTGAATAAGGTTATTCAAAAAATATATAATTTTCAATAGCGTGTTTACAATTTGTAGTGGCGAAATTAATATTACCTTTTAATAATTTTATCTTAATATTCGTCCCATGTTTATTTTTCATGGAAAATGACACGTAATGCCACAAAATATGTCCCTACAAAGACCAGAAGAATATTAGGCCCCGTTCCGCTAAGAAAACTAATAAGTTAATGAAGTACTTATTTTTTAAATAAATGCTTATTTTTTGAATTAAAGAATTGTAAAAGAATAACTTGTCTCATAAAACGAAAAATAAATACCTAAAAAACAATAGCCTTAACAGAATGGGACCTAAAGCTCTGTTTGGAACTCAAGAAAAATTAAAAGATTTTCTCTTCCATTGTTTTTTGTTTTGATAATCGAAAGGGTGGGAGGTAGGAGTATTATTTGGTTGGAGAAAAAAAAAAAAAGAAGAAAAAAAAAATTTCATTCAAATTCACTAGATAATAAATTTTCTCCCCCACTTAACTCTCATTTTTCTTCTCTCTTCTTTTTCTCTCTTCAATTTTCCCGTTTGGGTTTAGCCTATGCCTCATGCAAAACGCCAACCTGTGGTATGGAAATTGCTTAACCGTTTCCTAGTACTAGAACTCTGCAATCCCCACCAAACTCGGTCTTGATTCCCCGTTAGGGTTTCTTTCTACTCTCTCACTTCCCCATCCCTATACAAATCAATTCTTCTCTCTGCGTTCTTGTTCTTTCTTCTTGAACACGCTCACAGGGATTTCTAGTGTTTTTACTCTCTCTCTCTCTCTCTCTCTCTCTCTCTCTCTCTCTAGAGATCAAACATGTATTGGGTTGCAGGTCCATCAGAGATCCTAGCCATCACCGGCTGGGGAATAGCAGACATAAGTCTAGCAAAAAAGAAGTGGGTATGGCCAGGCCAGAAGGTCATACAAGTGGACATCTCCCCCGTCAACTACACCTTCCAGGTCCAAGCCATGAGTGCGGAAAAGCTCCCCTTCATTCTCCCGGCGGTCTTCACCATCGGCCCGCGCGTCGACAACGACGAGGCCCTGCTCAAGTTTGCCAAGCTTATCTCTCCCCACGACAAGCAGTCGAGCCACGTCGTCGAGCTCGTCCAGGGCGTCATCGAGGGCGAGACCCGCGTCCTCGCTGCGTCGATGACCATGGAGGAGATCTTCAAGGGAACTAAAGAGTTTAAGCAGGAGGTTTTTGATAAGGTGCAGTTGGAGTTGGATCAGTTTGGGCTTCATATTTACAATGCCAATGTTAAGCAGTTGGTTGATGTGCCTGGACATGAGTACTTCTCTTACCTTGGGCAGAAGACCCAGATGGAGGCTGCCAATCAAGCCAGGGTACATTGCTCAACTCTTTAAATTTTTGTCGTTCTAAATCATAGTAACGAGTTCTTACTATTCTGGAAAGGAACCCTAACCCGAGAATTGTGTCCATGTAACATAAGTCCAATAATCGTTCTAAATCAAATCATAGTGACGAGTTCTTACCATTCTGAAAAGGATCCCTAACCCTAGAACTGTGTCCATGTAACATAAGTCCAATATGTAGGTTTTGCCTTGTAAGATAAGTCGTGTGATATAATAGGACAAACTCCATATTCTTGATTTGCAAGCTTTCTTTATGTTGTTAATTATCAAAATATACGATGGTTGCATAATGATTTTGTGGGCAACTTGAGAAGACCTTGCTTAATTTGTAGTTTTATTCGAATGAGGGCAAATATGACTTTGGACAGCTGAGTTCCCGTGTCTTTTTTTGATTTAACTCTCTCCATTCCCAATTGTTGGTCCTTTTGGAGCGTCCCAAATTTGAATGAATAAGTAGTGCATATTTGGGAATCATACATAACTGGGAACTAGTTTTTCGATTGCTTTTACAAGAAAATCTCAACTAGAATTTTAATTGGCATCTTTACTTCAATATGATATCTACGTGAATATACTGTTCTCTCACCCGACTGTGGTCTTGGCTGCCATTTTTTAACAACAATCGGGACAGAGGGAGTATATGCTAGGATTCTTAACTCATATTTTGCGGTATTTTGGATTATTATACTATACTATTCAATTCTGTTTAGTTATCTTTACATTGATGAATTCCAACACTGTTGTCTTTTCAGCTGTAGCTTCCACTTTTTCACTGCCATGATTTTTACACTTTAGTTGCTTTTCGTTCTTTTTTCCTTGGACTACTATTTTCATTCTTGTGTGTCTAAAAATCGGAAATCCCCAGCATCAGTCGCTTGATCACGATATTAATTTGACTTGATTCAATGGAACTTGTGTAGATTGATGTATCAGAGGCAAAGATGAAGGGTGAGATAGGTTCAAAGCAAAGAGAAGGCCAGACAACACAGAATGCGGCTAAGATTGATGCTGAGACAAAGATCATAGCAACGAAGAGGCAGGGAGAGGGGAAGAAGGAGGAGGTTAGGGTCAAGACAGAGGTGCAGATATTTGAGAACCAGAGAGCGGCCGAAGTGGCGGAGGCCAATGCTGAGTTGGCGAAGAAGAAGGCAGGCTGGGCCCAGTTGTCCCAACTGGCAGAGGTGGAGTCGGCCAAGGCTGTGGCCTTGAGGGAGGCTGAGTTGCAAAGGGCGGTGGAGCAGAAGAACGCGTTGACTCGAACAGAGAAACTCAAGGCTGAGCACCTGAGCAAGGCCAGTGTCGATTATGAAATAAAGGTATGCAACAATATCCAATTACGCGTTTGAGTTCATATATATTTTAGATGAGATTAAGGTAGTTTGAAAGTTCGTCATGAAGGTGATTAAACTGAAAATGCAATTACACTGAACTTGAAAGGAGTAGTTTTACATGAAAGAACTTTATGTTTGGGTACTATTTTTTCAATTCAAGGTACTGTGTCAAAATAATATGAGGCCGGTTTTTTGAACAATCATTCCATATTTTTAGTTCCAGAATAACGCTAGTATGGCCGTAGTTGCCACTACAACAAAAGAGAGAAACAACAAGGATTATAGGTACGTGGAAAGTGGTTACTACGGAAAAGCTGAAGCATTAGGTGATGCAAGATTCACAGGAAATTTATGAAATGTACAGATTTTGTAATACTTTTTCATCCATTAAAATCTAATACATAAATATCTAATACACATATACAAAAGATATGAGAACAAATGGAAGGAAGGAATTGTAGAGCACTGATATTGCTAAGTCTTACAAGTTGCTCAAGGGATTGGAACAAATTACTTAAAGCTATATGTTTCTTTTCATCTTTTTTGAGAATTTTGTCTCTGCTACCAAAACAAGATTCCCTCTATCTAAGAGAGTACCTCATAATCATGATCCACGGGTGTATGACCCGAATGTGAACAAGAGTAAACGCTTGATTGGATATTTATGCATGGTTTCATGTTTGAGAAAAATGGTGAGAGTAACAAATCGAGGTGAGCAATCTTTTGTAATTGTGTAAAGTGAAACTAAAAGTGTGATTAGAACTGGTGATGTATAGCAGTCCTCTACGTCATTGTTCAATGATGTCCAGTTTGATTCTTTGCTTTTTTCTTCAGTTCATATCCTTCTCTTCTGTTGCTTAACATATTGCCCTGATAAAAAGGTGCAAGAGGCAAACTGGGAGCTATACAAGAAACAGAAAGAAGCTGAAGCAGTTCTCTTCAAGCAGCAAAAGGAGGCTGAAGCAAAGAAAGCAACCGCAGATGCTGCGTTCTATACCCAACAGCAAGTGGCAGACGGTGCACTCTACGCCAAGCAGAAAGAAGCCGAAGGAATCGCCTCCATCTCAGAAGCCCAAGGCCTCTACTTGAAATGCCTCCTCAAAGAAGTCAATGGAAACTATGCTGCGCTCAGAGACTACATGATGATCAATAATGGTGTGTTCCAAGAAATCGCAAAGATTAATGCGGAAGCAGTGAAAGGGCTGCAGCCCAAGATCAGTGTTTGGTCCGGTGCTAACGGGGGTGGTGAAAGTGGTGCTGTTGGCGGAATGAATGGAGTTGCCGGTGTTTATAGCATGTTGCCGCCGCTGTTTCAGACAGTGCATGAGCAAACAGGGATGCAGCCACCGGCTTGGCTTGGCACATTGCCTAGTTCCAGTCAATCCGTATCTAACTAAAATGTGTTAGTAATTACTTAATGTTAAGTTAAGCTTTTCTAATCATTCTTCAAATAGGTCTATATGGGCTTTTGCCTATATGTGCAGGGGCAGGTTTATAGCTGAGTAATTAGAAGAATTGCTGGTAGATTGAGGTGACACAAATTAAACATGTATATGATGAGTAAACTGGTTTAGAAATTCTGGGCTGTTTCTTTTCCCCCTTCTCTCTCTATATGAGGTGCAATTGCTTGTGAAAGCTTGATCTTACACATATGAATGCCCATATCTGTAAAGCTATGGTGATCATGTTTGCAATGTATTAAACTTACCTAGTGAGAAGGCTTTGAGGGCCCTTTTTTTTTTTTCAATAACTGGATGTCTGGGCAGTTTACGCACAACTCGACTAATTAGGAAACTTTAGAGTTAACGATCGGGCAAACCGTCCAATGACCCTAGATTTGAAATGTTGGCTTTCGTCTGATTTGAATATGTGACTTCATGTAGGATCTTAGTACTAACTTTCTCATGTCTACTCTGGGGCTTTAAGGCCCATTACCACTGGTCTGAGGATGGCAAAAAAGCCCAGATGGTTGGAGGGAACTGGGAAGGGTTCTCGGGAAGCATTGACAGGGTTGGGGCTGATATATATTGGTGGTCGAGGGAACCAAATAATATTTGGTCCGGGTGTGAGAGTATCGACTCCGACCCATACCCGACCCAGTGTGGTAATTAGCTCAATATCCTTGGTCTTTTTTCCTAGTTTCGACTAACTTCTTGTTATTGAAGATACGTCGGTGTTCCCAATTACATTTTTATTTGGTATTCCCTCCGTCCCAATTTAATTGTCCCCTATGTCCCCCAAAAAATGTTTCTGCGTATTATTTTTTTAATTTTTTTTACACCAAATTAGAGTACTCAATGAGCACTTTAATTTGGTGTAAGAAAATAAAAAATTAATATGTTGAAGTATATTTTTGGAGGGGTTTGAAAATGCATGAAAAACCATAAGAGACATTTAAATTGGAACAGAGTACTAATTACAAAAAGAATAAATTCTTTACACCGTTGGTGCAAACATTTGTTTCCTCCAAATTAATTACATTGTGTCACGTTATAAAACAGTGGTCCCAATCAATAAAACATAGCGACGTGGCGCAATATAATTGATTTGGAGAAAACAAATGTTTACACCGGCGGCGTAAAAAATTGAATCTCAATTACTAAACTTGACTTTTCCTACAAGAGAGAAACTTATTTACAGTCCTACTGTAAACTTGGGGTTTGCACCCCCGCCATGTGTGAGCCCCATTGATAATTTATCGCAGTAATCTGGACCATTCATCTACTGTAAACTTGGGGTTTGCACCCCCGCCATGTGTGAGCCCCATTGATAATTTATCGCAGTAATCTGGACCGTTCATCTTGTAGGGCCCCCAAAATAGTGTACATATGCAGAAAATTAGTTTGACCCGACATGGATAAGCTTATCAAAAACTGAATTTTGGTTTATAAAATCGACAGTTTGGATTCTGTCAATAGTTTTTTAAGTTAAAAAGATCCAAGTCGTTGATTTTATAAACAAAAATTCAATTTTTGATATGCCTATCAATGTTAGGTCAAGCTAATTTTTTGCATATGTATACTATTTTGCAGGTTCTATAAGATAAACGGTTCAAATTATTGCGATAAACTGTCGATGAGACCCACACATAGCGGGAGTGTAAATCTCATATTACGATAAACTGTCGATGAGGCCCACACATAGCGGGATTGCAAATCCCAAGTTTACGGTAGTACTGTAAATAAGTTTATCTCTCTGCCTAGAAATTGGGCCAATTATTCAAGCCTCTTTTTGCTCTAGACCAGCCCAACTTGACCACAAAGCTTCGTGAACTCTCAAAAATAAAATTTGCATAAAAAATATGTAATCTTTAACTTTTTCGATTTGTTTCGATGAGACAAACTAATAATCCACAAAAGTTAAAAGATTTTTTCTGATTTATTCTAACGAGACATACAAAAGTTTAATACAAAATAATCAAATGTAATTTTTTTGAATATGGACAATTTAAAAGCCAAAGTTAGGGGAACGTTCCCGAACAAAAATACCTTTAAAAAGTTACTGTATTGGGCATGATATTGTCCTGTCTTTCATCTGGCGCGAAAACAATACCACGGCAGAGGCCACCTCAACAAGCTCCGGCCCAGCCGCTGGAGCATCGCCGGTGGACGCATTCCGGGAGACAACCGCCATTAATTCCGGCGAGCCCACCCCTTCCGACCACAATGTCACTCAGACCTTCCATTTCTCTTCTGGAAACCCTAGACTTGAAGAGACCAGAGGCGTAATGCATGCATCTCTACCTACCCCAACAGCGACGCGTCATTGTCTTCCGAATTTTCCCGTAAGATTAGGTCTAGAACTTCATCCTTAAACTCGAACAATTTAACAGGCCATTTTGATGCTTCACTTCGTTGATGAGAAGATGTAGGATTGAAGTACTTGATAATGTCTCATTAGTGGTTTGTTCCTAGCTGATCAACAAATTAATTCATTTTTTACCCCTTAGAATTTGAGCCTGTTATCTTGTTCGGAACATATAGGGTAGGAAAACTTGGGAACTGAACATCGTAATTTTGGAACTTAGTAGTTTGCTCCTCGTAAAGTCTTTTAAAACTTCCCATGTGGTATCAACCTTTTTTGCGGCCAGTTCATACGAGCTTTTTTCCCAGCTTTAAATTGGGAACCCCCAAGTGGACAATGGGATTAGTCCCCAGTATTAGTCGAGACTCGAGGTGCACATAAGTTGGCCCGGAAATCCGAGTTATTAAAAAATTAATTTTGGGAATTTTTGTGTAGGTAAAAAGAAGTATGTGATATGAGACATTGGAAAGAAACAGAATATTGTTGTTCCCTTGAGTTGGAGACGCAATGTGTATTCCCTTGATTATTGGGGAGACAACAATGTTCACCCGTTTGATGGGAAGTTGGTTGACTCGAATCACTATTCTGCTGGTGCTGCTGATAGTTGTGGTAGTTGCAACTGAAGTATGCATCCTGGATTTTGTGAGGCTCTCTGAACAGTAAAGCTGAAAATGTAGTTCTACTCTGTGATGCTTAGCTTCATGTTTACTTCTTGCTCTTTGTGTAATCATGTTCTATTGACTCGGATTTCAGTTCCAATAGTTTGTTTGTAATCTGCAACATTCAATTTAAACTTAATCTGTAACACTCACGTTTCCTTTTCCTTTCCTCTAACCTAACAAGTCTGGATTTAGTTTTATGCTTCAGCTTGGCATTCAACTTGAAGCTCCAATCTATATATATAAAGTGTTCCTGGGGCTGGGATTAGATTATGCGGTGTTTGGTTTTGCTAGTCTATTGTGATTTCTTGTCTACTTATCAGATTAATATCCTCAGCTTTCTCTTAGTATATTTTGTTTTACTGGGACAAGTTGAAGAAGAAACTCTAAGGGAAGCATCTGAAACTGTTGGGATGGCTGTCAGGTTCTGTTCAGAAACTGCCGAGGATGCAAAGCAAGCTGGATAAATGTCTGAGAGGGAATTCTTGATTAGGTATCTTCCTTGCTGCTGCCCCAAACCACCACAACATTTGCATGTGCCATTTGTTGTTACTACGGACTAACTGGTTTTTCTTTTGTCAAGATAACACATTGAAATCTTTCTCCTTTGGCATGCAGATTGATGAGAATCTTTCAGAAAACAGGAAATATGTAAAGCAAAGATGGTGGTAATTGAAGAATGGTATGCCTACATTGCCTGGGTTCAAACCGAAAAGGTAGGCCAGGTTACTGCCTCTTACTCAAATAACCCCTTTCTCTTATAGGAGTTAATTGAGATCTATAACAAAAAAATGAAATATTCTTTTCAATCTAGTTATGTAGCGGTGCTCCAGGAGCACTTTAATAATCACCTCGAGTTCTACAGAGGGGAGGTCGTTAACATGGTAAAGAAACTGTGGGATGATTATGATGGTCTATGGTCAGTTGCCATAGACAAGATTAGCGTTTAGAATCATCTGTGGAGATGTCTTGCAGTTAAATCAAAGCTGAAATGACTCTTGGTTTTTCTAGACCTATGTTGTAATATTAATCATCTGTACCAAAAAGAATGGAAGTTTTATACGTGAGGGGAACCTAGATCATATTTGTGAATCTTTTTTTGTGATTTATTGGTGAATTGCAACGAGTGACCATTAAAATGAGATTTATCTGAAGTTGCTTGAAGTTTTCTGTTGAATTATCAAGGCAACATAACTTGATATGCTATTCAAATGGCATCGTGACTTCTGGTATTTACAAGAACTAGAACATACATACAGGATTAAGGGTACCTGTTAGACAGTATTTCCTTCCAGTTGGTTTTCTCTGCCGAGAAAAATGTTTAAAAGGTATGCTTCATATGCATCACAATTCATCAGATTATGTTCCATCCCCATCGGTTCAAATTCCAGATACCAGTAATTTCTATGAACAACAGATGACAAATATGCGATCACATATTGGGGTACGATGGTGCTGCAACGAAGCATGGGAGTTGGCTCATAGAGAGAGGGAGAGGGTAGAGATGAGATTTGCATCGACGGGGGTGCGCTTTGGAGGCTGCGATGGAGAAGGAGGCCTAGGGGAAGAGGCTTTGAGAGCATCTCCAATGGGAGATGTCAATTCCTACGTGGACATCTTAACAGTAAAAATTGACACCAAAATTCAATCCAACCTAATATCTTTCTTTGATGCCAAATACACGTGGATTTGAAGGCAAGCCTTCTCATGCCAACTTTGACAACCACCATCCTCCATGCCAAATTTCAAAAAATGACCATTTGTATTTTGACATAAGGGTTGAAGAGGGATAATTTGATGTCAAATAAATAGAATTTGACATAAGAGTTGGAGAGGACGTTTTGATGTCAAATTGGAGATGCCAAAATGCCACATCAGCCTTCAAAAAAAAATTGACATCTCCAATTTGATGTCAAGGGTTGGAGATGCTTTGATGTTTGGGTTTGATGATAGCGGGTACTTTGGTTTCTGTTTGGTGGTTGAAGAAGCTACCATTATATGTACCGACGTTACACAAATACCCTTGCATTTGACGGTCAATGTGGACGGAGAAATACCCTTGTATTTGACGGTCAATCTGGACGGAGTTAGTTATGAGGATCATGTAGAAACAAAATTTATACACCGAGGACTCAATAGACTCAATTTTTTTTACTGGGGACCTAAGTGCCACTTCGTTATTATGTTGGGGACCAATGGTAAAATTAAGCCCAAAGTTGCCAATAACCGGTCCAACCAAAAGGTCCAAAACCATAGTTTTTTTTTTATAGGCAACACAAGTTATATTAAGAAACTTGAGAAAAGGTACATCAAGTGTGAGGAGGGAAAAGGAAATCCAACCAAAACCATAGTTGTATCACTATAATTACTTTATTATCGCCTCACAAATCTTTTTCTTTATTTGATAATTATCACCTCATAAATCTGATTAACTAAAAAATTAAACCTCATAAATACTGCCCAAGATATTATGATTGGTCATCGGGGAGTAATTTGCGTTAGCCTCATGCAAACGCAAACCCATATGGAATTTGCTTGCGATGGTTAACCGTTTCCTAGTAGAACTCTATAATCCCACCAGGGTTCTGCCTTATCCCCGTTAGGATTCCACTGCCTCACCAGTTCTCGGATTTCCCATACCCCTATATATGTAAATCACACACAGACACGTCCCCTTAGCCTGTCTTTCAATTCTTCTCTCTACGTTTTTCTTCTTTCTTCTTGACCACGCTCACAGAGTTTTCTTGGAGTTTTCTTGAACATGTATTGGGTTGCAGGTCCATCAGAGGTCCTAGCCATCACCGGCTGGGGAATTGCAGACATAAGTCTAGCCAAAAAGAAGTGGGTATGGCCAGGCCAAAAGGTCATACGAGTAGGCATCTCCCCTGTCAACTACACCTTCCAAGTCCAAGCCATGAGTGCGGAAAAGCTCCCCTTCATTCTCCCGGCAGTCTTCACCATCGGCCCGCGCGTCAACAGCGACGAGGCCATGCTCAAGTTTGCCAAGCTCATCTCCCCGCACGACAAGTTGTCGAACCACGTCAAGGAGCTCGTCCAGGGTGTCATCGAGGGTGAGACCCGCGTCCTCGCTGCATCGATGACCATGGAGGAGATCTTTAAGGGAACTAAACAGTTTAAGCAGGAGGTTTTTGATAAGGTGCAGTTGGAGTTGGATCAGTTTGGGCTTCTTATTTACAATGCCAATGTGAAGCAGTTGGTTGATGTGCCTGGACATGAGTACTTCTCTTACCTTGGACAGAAGACTCAGATGGAGGCTGCTAATCAAGCCAGGGTACGTTGCTGAACTTCAATTTTAATCGTTCTAAATCTTAGTGGCGAGTTCTTGCTATTCTGGAAAAAAACCTAACCCTAGGATTGTGTCCATGTGACATAAGTCCAATAATCGTTCTAAATCATGGTGACGAGTTCTTACTATTCTGGGAAGAAACCGTAACCCTAAAATTGTGTCCATGTAACATAAGTCTGATATGTAGGTTTTGCCTTGTAAGATAAGTCGTGTGATATAATAAGACAAACTCCATATTCTTGATTTGCAAGCTTTCTTTATGTTAATTATCAAAATATATGATGGTTGCATAATGACTTTGGGGGCAATTTGAGAAGACCTTGCTGCTCGGCCCACAGATCATGTAACAAATTTATGGTGTGGTATTTAATTTGCAGTTTTATTCTAATGAGGGCGAATATGACTTTGGACAGCGAGTTCCCATGTCTATTCTCGATTTTACCCTCTCCTTTCCCAAGTGTTGGTCCTTTTGGGGGCGTCCCAGATTCAAATGATTAAGTTATGCATATTTGGAATCAATAAGTAATGCATATCTAGGAACTAATTTGTCGAAAAATTTTACACCATTCAGAAAATCTCAACTAGAATTTTTAATTGGCGTCTTAAACTTCGATATGATATCTACATGAATATATTGTTCTTTCACCCGAACGTGGTCTCCGCTGCCTTCTGTTTAGTTATCTTTACATTGATGAATTCCAACACAGTGGTCTGTTCGGCCGTTGGTTCCATTTTTTCATTATATCCAAGACACCAGTTTTATTTGCAATGATTTAGTTGTTAATTTTCTGACTTGATTCAATGGAATTTGTGTAGATTGATGTATCAGAGGCAAAGATGAAGGGTGAGATTGGTTCAAAGCAAAGAGAAAGCCAGACAACGCAGAATGCAGCTAAGATTGACGCTGAGACAACGATCATTGCAACGAAGAGGCAGGGAGAGGGGAAGAAGGAGGAGGTTAGGGTCAAGGCAGAGGTGCAGATATTTGAGAACCAGAGAGCGGCCGAGGTGGCAGAGGCCAATGCTGAGTTGGCAAAGAAGAAGGCGGGCTGGGCCCAGTTGTCCCAACTGGCAGAGGTGGAGTCGGCCAAGGCGGTGGCATTGAGGGAGGCCGAGTTGCAAAGGGTAGTTGAGCAGAAGAATGTGTTGACTCGAACTGAGAAACTCAAGGCTGAGCACCTGAGCAAGGCCAGTGTCGAATATGAAATAAAGGTATGCAACAATATCCAATTACGCGTTTGATTTCATATTGATGCATTTTAGATGAGAGTAAGGTAGGTTGAAAGTTCATCACGAAGGTGCTTAAATTGACAATGGAATTACACTGAACTTGAAAGGAGTAGTTTTACATGAAAGAACTGCATCAAAATAATATTTTTTTCGATATGAAGGTGCTTAATATTTTTTCATCATGATCATGAAGGTGCTTAAATTGACAATGCAATTACACTGAACTCTTATACTATATTTTCAATTCAAGGAACTGCGTCAAAATTATGTGATGCCGATTCATTGAACAATCATTCCATGTTTTCAGTTCCAGTATAACGTAAGCTTGGCTGTAGTTGCCACTACAACGAAAGAGAGAAACAATAAGGGTTATAGGAACGTGAAAAGTGGTTACTATGAAAAAGATTAAGCATTAGGTGATGCAAGAGTAATAGGAAATTTATGAAAAAACCCTTAAAAGGAGAAGTACAGATTTTGTAATACTTTTTTTTTTTTTTGCTGACGAAGGAACCACACCATAGGAGGGCCACTAATTGGACCCGCCCATAGAGTGTAAACCTCCAGACAAGCTGAAGCAACCACCGCCCCAACCTGCCATGCAGTACCAGCCCCGGAGAGGAGTCAAAGTGTCGAACCCTGCCCACTTCTAGGAAAGGGCCGTTGGGGCAAGCCCACGGGTGGTAGGAAGAAAGATATCAGAACAAATGGAAAATAGGAATTGTAGAGCACTGATATTGCTGAGTCTTACAAGTGTCTCAAGGGATTGGAATAATTTACTTCAACCCATATGTTTATTTTCATCTTTTTTGAGAATTTTGTCTCTGCTACCAAAATGAGATTCCCCCTGTCTAAGAGAGTACTGCATAATCATGATCCATGGGTATATGACGCGAATGTGAACGAGAGTAAACGCTTGATTGGATGTTTATGCATGGTTTCATGTTTGAGAAAAACGGTGAGAGTTACAAATCAAGGTGAGTAATCTTTTGTCATTGTGTAAAGTGAAACTAAAAGTGTGATTAGAATTGGTGATGTGATTAGAATTGGTGATGTATAGCAGTCCTCTACGACATTGTTTAATTATAATTTATGTCCAGTTTGGTTCTTTGCTTTACTTCAGTTCATATCCTTCTCTCCTGTTGCCCTGACAAAAAGGTGCAAGAGGCAAACTGGGAGCTATACAAGAAACAGAAAGAAGCTGAAGCAGTTTTCTTCAAGCAGCAAAAGGAGGCTGAAGCAAAGAAAGCAACCGCAGATGCCGCATTCTATACCCAACAGCAAGTGGCAGATGGTGCACTCTACGCCAAGCAGAAAGAAGCTGATGGAATCGCCGCCATTGCAGACGCCCAAGGCCTCTACTTGAAATGCCTCCTCAAAGAAGTCAATGGAAACTATGCTGCGCTCAGAGACTACATGATGATCAATGATGGTGTATTCCAAGAAATCGCAAAGATTAATGCGGAAGCAGTGAAAGGGCTGCAGCCCAAGATCAGTGTTTGGTCTGGTGCTAACGGGGGTGGTGAAAGCGGTGCTGTCGGCGGAATGAATGGAGTTGCCGGAGTTTATAGCATGTTGCCGCCGCTGTTTCAGACAGTGCATGAGCAAACAGGGATGCTGCCACCGGCTTGGCTTGGCACATTGCCTAGTTCCAGTCAATCCTTATCTAACTAAAAAGTGTTAGTAATTACTTAATGTTAAGTTAAGCTTTTCTAATCATTCTTCAGAAATGGCTATATGGGCTTTTGCCTATATGAGCAGGGGCAGGTTTATAACTGAGTAATTAGAAGAATTGCTGGTAGTTTGAGGAGACACTAATTAAATTGAATATAGTATATGATGAGTAAACTGGTTTAGAAATTCTGGGCTGTTTCTTTTCCCCCTTCTCTCTATATATGACGTGCAATTGCTTGATCTTTACACATACGAATGCCCATATCTGTAAGGCTATGGTGATCGTGTTGGCAGTGTATTAAACTACTTGGCAGTGTATTAAACTACCCAAGTGAGGAGGCTTTGGGGGCCCTTTTTTTTTCAATAACCGGATGCCAAGGAAGTTTACGCGCACCTCGACTAATTTCACGACCTTAAAGTTAACGACCGAACAAACCGTCCAGTGGCCCAAGGTTGGGAATGTTAACTTTCTCATATCCACTTTGGGGATTTGAGTCCCTTTACCACTCGTCTGAGGATGGCAAAATGCCCAAATCATTACAGGGAAGGGTTCTAGGGGAGCAATGACATATATGGGTGGTCAAGAGAACCAGATAATATTTAGGCCGGCTGTGAGAGCATCGACTTTGATCCACACCCAACCCGGTATGTGTGAAATTAGCTCAATTTCCTTAAATCTTTTGGGAAAATGACGGTCAATGACATGTTTTGATAATTAATACCCGCCAAAGACATTTTTAGCATTAACAATTATTCTTAACACGTCATTAGAGGATATTAATTATCAAAACACATCCTAGGCCGTCATTTTCCCAAATCTGTTCCGTAGTTTCGAGTAGCTTCTTATTAATGAAGAAGAAATATGTCGGTGTTCCCAATTAAATCTTTAGTAGTACTATTTAGTGGGAGTAAATTAACTTGACTTTTCCTACAAAATGGGCCAATCATCCAAGCTTCTCTTTGCTCTAGACCAGCCCAACTTGAACCTGACCACAAAGCCTCCTGATCGAACTCTCAGAAAATATCTGATCAAAAAAAATAAAATAAAAAACCCTCAGAAAATACCTTTGAGGACTAGTTTTTTTATTCATCTGTGCTTGTAAATTATGTAGTACCCATCAAAAGGAAGGAAAAGGTGTTTTAAAGAATCAAGAACTATTCAAATCCAAACAGCAAAGATACAAAGGATTGCGGTATTAGGAGCCACTTCACGTTCCCCAAAAAGACCAACCGGAGAGAGAGAGAGAGAGAGTCCCACTCTCCTCTTCTGACGGACGCATAAATGCATGAGAACTCAGAGATCATAAAGATATCATCATAACATAGGAGTACTTTCTTTGTATATTTTCTTCTTTTTGGGATTCTCTCTTCTTCTTTTTTCCTGGTGTTGGATCGGCTTATCTGTATTTCAATTGATTCTTTTTTTTGCGGTCCGGTCAAAGACAAGTTATTTATGTTAGAATTAGAAAATTCACAATAAATTAGATTTTATGGCCGGATTCTAATAATCGAATCCTAATTAATTATGTGAAAAGCAAAAACTCACTAACCAACTAGACTACTCTTCGGATTCTCACTGTATATCTTTCCCAAACCCAAAGCACAATTTCTCTCTCTCTCTTTCTCTCTCTCTCCTTCCTGGCTACAAGAGATGGTCTCTCGGTCCAAATAGTGTGTAGAACACTATAACACCTCGCGTGCTCCACAGCTCACTCTTGGGAAACACTCACACTCTCTCTCTCTCTCTGGATTTCATTGTTTAGTGTTTTTGGAGTGTGTATTTATAGACCAACATTCCCTTTTGTTCCTACCGAATGTTTCTTTATTTATGTAGCAAGAGTTTGGAGACTTCCAACACCACCTTGAAGTATGCCCAGAAAAAGCCAACAATGCCAATCAATGATCCGACTTTTTCACTACCTAATTGGAGTTTTTTGTGTTTTCCTTATTGCGGTTGTAAGAAATCAATTTATCAAGACCGGTGATCTTCGCACTCATTTCTTTTCTTTTTATGAATGCATTCTAATTTTTTGTCATTCGGTGAATCTTTTACGAGCAATTTTTCACTAAAAGATAAGAAATTGAGTGCATTTATCAAACAAAAATGAGTGAAAATCATTTTCTTTTATCAAACTTAAAAAAAAAAAAAAACAATTCCACCACTTTGTGGTAATTATATTCTAACACCTTTAGTTCTTGTATTTAATTTCCCAATGCTCCTAATAAGGAATTTTAATTGGGCCCCCCTTAGGATTTTAAATTGGAGGGGCGAATTGAGAGAAAAATTATATCAACAACCCATAAAAGTTTATGTCTCCAAATAGGAAAATGGTCGGATTTTTCTATCGCAATTAAGATTTAAATATTAATAAGGTTCTTCCTTTCTAATCATTATTTATAAAGGGAACACAACTTTATAAAGTGTGAACGATAATTTTGAAGTTAACTTATACACGTATTACTTGTGCCTAGACGCCAGTATAAATAAAAAGGAACAAGTGGACTTCCTAACAAATAATCTTTCGAACGAGTTCAACAATACATTTGCAAGCTTGTTTGGTAAAAGTTTTTAGAATAATAAGCGAAGAGAAATAGAATAAAAGAGATTTGAGTAATAAGTGAAAAAAAAAAACTTATTAAAACCGTTCGTGCTAAGCGAATATCTTTTGATGGAATTTGTACTGCTTTCTTATCTTTTTTTTCTTTTTTTTTGTCAAACGGAAATTTTTGTACTGCTTTCGAGCAAAACCAATTGGAAAGCACCGAAGAAACAACCAATCACCAACCTCCACGTCACGAAAGAGTTTCCTCCAACACACTCCACGTTAACATGACCCATGCCCCATCACAGTGGGGTCACTAATCCCCTTCTTACAGCACCCAAAAGATTTTCCCCCCACAAAATTCTTCTCTTCTCTCTCTCTCTCTCTCTCTCTCTCTCTCTCCTCTCAATGGGACCAAGCAAAAAAATGGAGAGTGGTGATTGATTAGATCAGAACCCTTTACGTTCCCATGCACGCCACTGACCCACGCCTAAAATCTCATCAGATCAAAGCAGGGCAGCCATCCTCCTCTTGCACAACAGTTCAATCTGCTCCCCACGGTTATAACCGTGCACCACGGCAACACCCAAACTTATTCCTGTACAAAACGATGCAATCGATTAGATTCATTTATTTATTTATTTATTCCGTAATATAGTACTCCCTCTAATAAACACTCGGGTGGTTAGCAGTCAAACAATCTTTTCCGTTTGACGCAATCGTGACGGTCCCTACTGGCCTACAACTAGTACTGGGAGTAGTACAAGTCACGCAATCCAACGGCTATCAATCAAATCCTTCAGATGATGCAAACCCCACCCTTTTAATATTGAGTAATTAAATGTACCAAATTACCCAATAATAATATACTGTATTGTTCAATGAAATGGCACCAATGTATCATTTGTTGTTTTTTTTATGTATTCATGTCAATTTACACGCATTTTAATTAATTTTGGATTAATCTTACTGTCTACTTTTAAAGAGCTTAATTAAAGCCGGAACAAATTAAAACTTTGTATGAACTAATCTCAAAAGAGTGGACAACACCTGAAAAGCTTAGAATACAAAACCTTTTTACTCCAAAGTTTCATGTCTCAACGATGACTGCTCTTGGGTTTTCGGTTCATTTAGGCCTCATTTTGCTAAAGTTCATATTCTTTAAGTACTTATTTTCTATTTATGAAGTAGATCATTTTCTCACAATACATCACCTTTAATTCAAACAATAAATATTTGTTTAAAAAATATTTATTTATTTTAGCTAGCGAAATGGTGTTTATTGTTAACTCTTGTTTGGAGATATGATTTAATTTGGGGCTAGTTTAGACTTTTAATAATAGTGTGACGAGTATATCCCTCCTGCAAACTGCAGATCGAGCATGTATCTAAAATTTGAGGGACTGCGGTCCAATCGAGTCTGACAGGGATATCTTATTTGTCCCATAGGAGTATCTTGTACGAAGTACTACAAATACTGTATTGATTACCCAAAATTGCATGGGGCTGCTATTAGGGCATTTCGAATCCAATACTCAATTTTGGAGTATTATTAATTTTAGTCATTTCTTGGTTTGAGAGTATCTAAATACTGTAATATTCTCTCCGTCCCTTTTAAAATTTTCACTACAGTTTTTTGTTTTGTTTGTCATTCTCAATTGTCTATATTTCTTAATGTATATTGCTAAAAATATACATTATGAATTGTTTGATAGATTTTAATTATTTCTATAAAATAATAATTTTAAAAACATAATATACGTCGAGAAATATAAGTCATTAAAAATGACACGCAAAACCGTAATAGACACTTTAAAATGGATAGAGGCGTATGTGTTTTATCAAAACTAGCCAACTTGATGTCATAGTCCTTAAGCATTGAATAATTTTTGCAAATTCACCATTTATGTTTACACTATATATTTTAATTTTCTTAAGGCCCCGTTCCGGAACTGAAAATAAGTACTTATTTTTAAGAAGGTAATTTTAAACTCAAAAAATAATGTGTTTACACAAATAAGTTTTCTAGCAATATGAATTTTATTTAATAGATCTTATCGAGAACTTTTATACGGTGCAAAAAAAATATAAAAAAAAATTTATTTACATTATTTTTGAGTTTAAAAATGTGAAATAAATACTTATTTTTTTTAGAAGGTGTTCTGGAACGGGGCTAAGTATCATTTCTTTCCAACTCATCTCCCAAATCTTCCTCTATTTGAATGGAAGAGTTTTGGTACTTCTCATAGATAAAGAATGAAATGAATACCCTCATATTTTGATTAAACAAAATACTCACATAATAGAGGTCAAATGTTCCAAACTTTATGGTCATTGAAAGACTCGTTTCATATTTAATTTCGGGATCCCTAAATAGTTGAGGTGCACACAAATTGACCTGACATCTTATATCACCCTTAGGCGTTCACGCTAATGAATAAGTTGTGCATAGAGTTTAAGTTGTGCATCTCTAATTCTATGCACAACTTATTCAATAGCGTGAACAACATGCAAATTTGGTAACCAAAAATATTAGTGAAAATACTATCTTAGTCATCCATAATCACAAATTATTCACACTAATGAATAAGTTGTGATTGAAAAAAATGAAAATGTACAATTTATTTATTAGTGTGAACAACATGCAATTTGATACAATTTATTCAATAGTGTGAGTCGCTATAGCTCTTACTCTTATTTTCCACATTCATATTTCATAAAATTAGCCGCTGTGTTCGGTTGCCATTTATCTTTAATTTTAATTTTGTTTTTCAATCATTACCCTATATCTTTCTCTAATCATTACCATATATCTCCAATTATTAATTTCATTTCTCTCTATATCTCTCTCTAATTATTACCATATTTATTTCTCTATGCACTATCAAAACTAAATTAAATTAAACTATCAACCAAACAAAGTCGCTTGCCTCGTTTAAGTTTAAGTTACTAATTATTTTTCTGCTTATATAAGTACTGGAAGTGGGCCTTCTTTGTTCCCCCATGAATGCCCTTTAAATCCACCCACCTCCGGTCAGCTTAATTCCACAGAACAAAAACACAACACAATGAACCCCCACCACCACCACCGCCCCCACCACCAACTGTTACTCCAACAAATCCCGTTCATGCAAAGACCCGACCCGTTCATCCTCAAACCCACCCACCCATTCCCTCTTCAAAACGAATTTCTTCCTCAATTCTTCTACCACCAACCACCACTCTTCGCTTCCCCTCACTCGCTCTCTCGGGTCTCAACCCAAACCCCACCCGACCCACCGACCCCTGCACCCGTTTCTCCCCGCACGTCATGGAGTACTTCTTTGGTCCCGCAGACTAATGAAGCTGAAAACCCACCGGTTCTAGAAGGAATCGCCGCCGTTGTCGGCCAACACGTGCTCTTTGGGAGCAATGCGAAACCGGGTCCTGACCCGGCCACGCATCGGGCAGGGCCGGGCCAGCAAGGGGTCCAGGTGCAGAGGAGCTACAGGGGGGTGAGGAAGCGGCCGTGGGGCCGGTGGTCGGCGGAGATACGCGACCGGGTAGGGCGGTGCCGCCACTGGCTCGGCACGTTCGACACGGCGGAGGAGGCGGCGCGCGCCTACGACTCGGCGGCGAGGCGGCTGAGGGGGTCCAAGGCGCGCACCAACTTCGAGATCGTGGTGCCGACGTTCTCGCCGGGTACTTCTCCTCCGACTTCTTCGTCCGGGGCGGAGAAGAAGAACAAGAAGCAGAGGACGGCGGTGAATAACGGGAAGCCCTGCGTGGTGACCTCTGTTGCTCAGCTTTTCAGTTCAAATGGTCCTGGTGGTATTGGCAAGGTTAATAATGTGGAGCTGGACTTGAAGCTTGGAGCTGTTGATTTCAGTGGTGAAGTTAGTGATGCATTCTGCTAGGTAGGCTTATAATACATATATATATGATCACTCTTTAATTACAACTACGAATATGTGTCTTTTTGTTATATATAGTATATATATATCTAGAGAGAGAGAGAGAGAGAGAGTGAGAGAGAGATGGGTATGAAGAAGAACATGCATGGGGAGGAAAGAATTGTTTTTTTGTTGTTGTACTTCCATGTTACAGTACATGGAAAATCCTGGCAGCTGCTGATATAGCATGGAAAACGACACATGCAGTAGTACTACTACTGCTATGGATTTGTATTTTGTAGTATCTTTTGATGTTGATGCTCTCTTTCTCTCTCCTCTCCCACTTGGTTTCTTTTCATGTTGAATTGTTCACGGATTGTGCCAAGTCTCATGCGTGTTACTAGTAATTACTAGGAGTTCGAATCAAAGTACTTTGAAAACGAAAAATACTTAAACTATGCAACTCACGCATAGTCATGCAGTACTCTCTCCCGCCCTCTCGCACTCAAATCCCACGGAACGCTGCGACGTATTTAGGGGGGGGCCATCTTTATTTTGCGTATAAGTGTATTTGATGATTCCCTAGCTAGTATTATTGTCTCAATCTTGTGTTTATTTTCTGTGGCTGCATGTAAAATTTCACGACCATTGGTCCAATGATCCCAACTACTACCTTCGTTCCAAAATATTTGTCCGGTCTGCAAAACGACGACTCAAAAATTATCACTTTATTTGGTTTACAATTTAAAAAGTTATTTTGAGAGTAAAGAGGAATAATGAGTGGAGAGACATAGAAAGAGATTTATTGAAAATTGTGCTGAGAGTAAAAAGTTACTTTCAAAAAATTGAACCAAGCAAAGTGAATACATTTATTTCAAGAAAAACTTCAAAAAAATTCATAAATTAAAAAAACTCATCGATATTTAGTAAATTGTTGAAAAAATTTTAAATTTTCTTGTAAAAATTGTATTATTTTTACGTCTTCGTTTTGCGAACCGAAAAAGTATTTTGGAATAGAGGGAGTACTCGTTTGTATCACCTACTACGTACTAGTACTATCTTACTAGTAGTTTTTATTTGTTCAAAACCTGGATGAATATCAACGCATTTTCCTCACGATTTATTCAGATTTTAAATAAATGAATAGGTTATAAGATGGTCTACAAAGTAGGGCCCCATTCCATCCCATCCCAAGACAAGTTTTGATTTTGATTTTGATTTTGATTTTGGAGCAATCTTATGATGAAGTCAAGTTTGTTCACGGCATTGATTTTGTTGATGAGAGAGTGTTTCCGGTGGTCATGAAAAATTATTGATGGGTATGCGAGTAAAAAATTGTTGGTAAAAAAAAATTTATTAATAAAAATGAGATAATAAAATGTTAAAAAAAATTTCTTAGTAAAAATGATATGGTCAGATGCGTTAAATTTTTAATATTTTTGTTAGTAGAAACGGAAGCTGAGAGCTTTACTTTTGATGCTCAAAAAGCCTACATGTAGGTATCATCATCATCACTAAGCACATTAATTACACTAGTAGTTGTACACTGTATCATCATCACGCACTTCCACTTTAAGTTATTGCATTGCGTTCACATCGTCAATCTTTGCTCTTGCAAATTTTAATAGATCGAGATGTGTTTTAAAGACTCTTTTACATTCGAGTTCGTGCATCCGCTCGCGAATGCAGATTATGTGACTTTGGTGGCAAGTCTGAACAAAGGTAAGTATCTATGTAAACAATGGGGACGTCAACCAGTTTTTTTTCTGGGTTTCAAAAAGGCGCCCATAAAAGGCTTCAAGAGGAGTTGGGTTTTGAGACTTTAAAGATCATTCGCAAAGTGGACAATTTAGAAAGCTTACAGTTTTTTTATAAAAAAAAGAAAAATAAGAAGAAGAGGAAGATAATTTAAGCTTGCAGTTAAAATGCATTTCATGTTAGCAAACGAAATGCGACTTTGTTAATTTGATGTTCGATGAAACTATTTTTTGCATATGAGACGTTTATTATTGTGAATTGCACAAAGTGAATGATCTCGATTATTAGCGTCAACTCGGGAATGAGACTCATGAGACCAGTATGGAGGGATTTGGATCTCCAAGCGAACATGCTCTAAAAATTCTATTTGAGAGGATTAAAGTAAGGCTTCTTTTTTCTTTTTTTTTTTCCCGAAAAGTGAATTAAGAGGATTTTACTATTTATCTTACTCCAATAGTAAGTATATATCTCTATATCTCTACTTCCCATTAAATATTCTACTCCATATATTTCACTTTTGCTCCCATCATTGTATATTTCTACTCTCAATTTAATAAATCTTCTCTTTTTATATTAAAAAACTAGATTTGGAGCATCCCTCATTTTTTCTACCATACCCTATATCCTGAGTATCAAATTGCACCCTATTTTGCCGGAGTGTTTTTTTGTCTTTTTTAATTTTAATTTTAATTTTTTTGCATTTGTTAGTTTTGCTTCAAAATTTTGTGTACTATTAATTTATCTCGATGAAAAGAATTAGAAAAGTAATTTTTTTTGGAAAAGTAAACAATAATGATCGAAAACTCATACGAGTAATTTTTTGAATAAAGACAAAACTAAGCAACAAAGAAGGATTTTTTGGCTTATTTTCGTATTTATTTAAAAATTTATGAATTTCGATAACCATTTTTTACTTTCCGATTTCTCTCATCGTGATGAATTAATAATCCACAAAAGTTTGATGCGCGCACAACTAATTTAAATGCGGAAAAAATTGAATGAAGGCAAAAAAAGGGGGGCTTATTTTGCCAAAAATAGGTACGGAATGGAGCTTGATTTTTCTCTAAATTAAATAAATATATATGCATGTATATATGGATATACATACAGTATTTAAGAAGGGAATTGATATTCACACTTCTTTTTTTGTTATTCACACTTTTTTTTTTGTTTTTTAGTGTTAAAAATGTATTTTTTTTTCTTCTGCTAAAAGACAAAAAAAAAGTGAATAACAAAATAAAAAGGTGTAAATATCAATTCCCTTTTAAGTAACAGTGAAATGTTATACTCCGGTACAAGAAGAGCTGATCTTTGATATAGGCAATGAAAGAAGGCGTGACAGGAGAGAGAGAGAGAGAGAGATAAGTGAAGATGAATTGAAGATGCTCTGGTTTCACTTAATAATGGTAGTTTGACTGGGGAGGTTTCTGACTAATGGTACTTACGCTAGATAGGGTGCAGCCAGCCGGGCAGGGCAGGGGCCGCAGGGCAGGGGTCTATCTATCGATTGCGATTTGATCCATGCACGAACACAGAGTTCAGCTCAGTTTGAGTGGTACACTGGGCACTGCAGTGGAGTACTCTACAACACTCTAGCTATGCTAGTTAGCAGGGTTAGTGGGATGTATTAGATTAACACATGGTGTGCAGAGACTATCTATAGCCCGACCCCAAATCACCCACTGTCACCCACACTAATCTTCCTCAAATATTACACTAGACTGTTGTTAAGATTGAAAAAAGGTATTAAAATATGTGAAGAATATAGTACTATAAAACTAAAAGTGTGTAAAAAGTATATTTAGAATGCGTGTTTTTGTCATTTTCTTTAGCTTAGCCCATTAATAGAAGGACTCGTAAGAAAAATTCTGCAACTAAACAAATACTTTACATAAACACCCATTTATGTGCGGGTCCTAAACATACATACTGCAATCTCCATACAATTATGAGTGGGCCGGAAGTTCACTGAGCTTTCATTAAGTTAAAAAAAATGACAAAAAAACATAAATTCTGATACGCTCTTTACATTTTTTTATACACTTCATATACTTTCCACACGTTTTGATACACTTTTTAAATCTTAACAAAAGCCCACCGAACTCTTTTTTGGAATAGCATTTTCCATGTAAAGTGTTTGCGTAATAAGTGCGTGTAGTTGTGGAAGAATTGCAATTATAAACCTTGACACCAAAATTTAGGCCTAGTTTCTTAAAAAACGACAACTTGACTTTTTGTTTTGTATATTTTTCGTATTTGTTAGTTTTGCGTCAAATTTTTGTAAATTATTAGTTCATCTCAACGAGAGCAACCAAAAAAGTAAAAGATATGACTTCTACACTTGCACTTTTTGTACTCTTTTTTTTTGGATATTTCCAAAAATATTTGGGTAAAAGTCATACTCCCTCTGTCCATTTTTAAGTGTCTCGCTTCGTAACTCCAATTTATTAATAAAACATCATCATTACACCTTTCACATCAATTTTTACCTCTATTTTCTCTACTTACCCTCTATGGAGACATCATCATTACACTTTTACTCATTAACTTTTCAAAATGGAATCTACTTTTAGAGGTAAAATGAAAAATGTACCAATTTTTACCAACTAATTTTACAAAATGAACACTTATTAAGGGACAGCTCAAAATAAAATACTGGACTTTAAAAAGGGGACGGAGGGAGTAATTTTTTTATTTTTGAATTTTTTTTATCGAGACGAAGCAATGATCCACAAAAGCTTGCCACAAAACTACAAATGCGGAAAAAAAAAATTAAATAAGAACAAAACAAAAGGTCAAATATTATATTTTTTTGGAAACTAGACCTTGTTGGGTACTCTATTACAAGCTCATTCACAGGTACACTAATTTGCAGTTGCATTGTTCTAGGACTATTGAATAATGGAAAATTCTAAAATCAGCCTAATGGGCTGACAATAATAAGTGTGTAAATGTATATTAAAGAGTAAAAAGTACATAAAAATACGTATTTTTTTTGTCTTCTAATGTGCTTATTGTCAGTCCAATGAGCTGACAATAACAAAACCGATAAATAATTTTAAGAATGATTGTGGCCACGCATTTTTTAGTTGAAATTTTACCAATTTTCTAAATGCTCGCTCAAAGGAAGGAATTTGCTAAGGCTGGTTTGGGTGTCGAGTAACTTCAAAATGGATCCAATAATTTCACTAGGAAATGAATTTTCTAAAAATGATGCTTCCTCAAATTGGATCTCCATTTGGACCGATACGAAGCATGATTGTGTGGTTGTCTTATTTTATCTTAAAAAAGAAAAGACATGGTTGAAAATTTTCTAAATAAAACTTTCAATGAAATCATAAAGAAACAAATATATAAGTTTAGTCCAAAAGGAAATACTCTATTCGTTACGCCAAGCAAAAAAAAAAACTCTATTCGTTATCATGCTACTTATTGGACCTGATGCTCGAATACAACGGAGGCCAAATATTTCAAACCTTTTGGCCACTAGAGTGTTTGTCCGATCGTTAACTTCAAGACCCCGGAAAGATCATCCACTTCAGGGTCCCCAAAATTCGGTTATCAAGACAAAAAAAAAATTTCAACTTTCATTATCCCTTATCAGCATCTAAACCTAAACCGATACGCTTACATTTGTTTTGGGCTACAAAAAGCTTAAGCATAACCAAACTGAGTCGTTTTTAAGTGGGCTTGGCCTGACCCAGCCCACTTAAAAAACTATGACAACATTCACAGCTGTTTCAGCAGCACTTTGACCCCAGATTTTGAGTACATATAGAATATCAAATCAAACTTAGAACAAAGAATCTTATGACCCAACATTTGAATGTTTCGATCAAATGTAATTAACATCTCATTATCTACGACTAGTATACAATATATCTGTAAATATTTGTAAAAACGGGATAGAAGGCATGCCGGTAGGCCTGCAGGAATTTGGACGTAAAATAATAAACCTACAAAACAATGTAGCTCGCTAAGCAGTGAGGATCTCTGTCACCCTCGGCACCTTTGCCAACAGAAGAAATACTTCCGCTTCGGTTTGGGATGTGGTGAAGGTAATGTTGTTCTGCAACTAAAGTTACAACATCACCTTAATGCAAGGTTAGACTTATTTTCACGTATGAATTCCCTCGATATATTTGTCTAAGAAAACAGATTACCGGTTTATGCTTCATCTGTCTCAGCTAACTCTGGCTATGAACTCCGAGTTGTTATGCTTCATCTGTCTCAGCTAACTCTATCTATGACCTCTGAGTTGGAATTCTCGACGGGTATATTTAGATCAGGTAGCAGAAACTTATCCTCTTGATCTATGATTTCCTGCTTCAGCTTGGAAGGACCATTTGGAGAAAGAAGTAGTTCATCATCGTGATCATCAATTCTGGCATCTGGTTGCAGGACTGAAGGAGTGGGGTCACAAGATGCCAACTTTTGCCGTCTTTGATCGGCGAGTCCTTCTAAAGATGCAATTGCTGTGACCCGTTCTGCTGCTTGCTGTGATTCCAAATCAAGCTGTAATAGAAGTGTTCCATACGTACAGTGAATATCAGTGGACGGAAATACTGTGAGCTTAATGGGGGGAAAAAACATGGATTGTAATGTTTCGCAATAGAAAAGCTCGAACTGAACATTTTTTCTACATCCTAAGGTGCAGGCCCGATGTGCAAGTCATGTCAGATCGCTCAATGGGCTAGAATATGGGTTGCTGTTTAGAATTTAACCCTTATATTGGTTTCCAAGGATGATAAAACAAATTTGTTTGTCAATAACAGATTTAACAAGAAATACCTGAATCCTTACCAACTAATGCAACATGAGATACCTGTACAGTTACACTGTGGTCCATTTTCAATAATACGCAGTATAGAATCTTTTTTAGGACTTGAATTCCAAACGAGTAAATAATCAAGCATAGGATGTGAAACTCTGCCAAATAGGCACTACATCCAAGTATATGAGTATAAACCAGATAAAGAAAGTGGAAAATGACAACAAAATAGAATAAAAACAACGACGAGAAAACCTAGACCAGCTGTGGAACTATTTTTTCTTGGGAAGTTTTACCTGTCACTTACGTTTTGAAACAGAAATTATAATTTGTCACAAAATATACTGCCTTTGATTGTGTGCCTTCTTCAGATAAACAATTTGTGGTTGAGGAAAATCCTTGAGTTTTGACAGGTCAGAATTTCGAGATGATACTTTCGCTCAGATGAAGACAACGCTCGAGATATAATAGGAGGAACTATAACTCGAGTATTTTGTAGGCTTCGTGGAAACAGTAATGCTACAGTAAGTGGTTCATTTTAATAGAAGTACACAGAATTTATAGAGCAGAAGACTACAGCAATGCTTTAAGTGGTCAGGAAACTGATTCTAGTGACAATAAAGAACAGGATGGAGGACAAGAGCCTCAAGTAATCTCACCCTCAATCTCTTCAAGCTTTCGTTTGTGGCTCTTTGTTTCTCTAGAGTGTCACGTAAAGTGTCCAATTCCTGCTTAGTCAGGGAATGTAAAGTCAAAGTTCATGTAATGCCAATTAGCACAACATTCTAGGTGACTTAATAAATAGGGTTACAACTTAAAACAGCATACCCTCTTTAATTGCCTTCTTTCCTTTAGAAGCAAGATCTCCTCCTCTTTGAGTTCAGGTAATGTCTGCACACAGCCATACAAACGACGACACACAATTGATCAAACCAAGATAACAAAAAGAACGGCAAGGAAAACAACATGAACATAAAAACAACACAAAATTTACAAGACCACATTACTTAAACTACATGCTTCTGATGAATTATGTCGTAGCAATCAGAGTTACAAGAGAACTTTCACCAAGCTCATATGGATCAAATTTACCTTTTTCTTTCTTGACTTTTTATTGGAAGCAGTTCCACCTGCAGCAATAACCTGCACATACAAATCATAGAGATCCTCAAATAATAATCAGGTCCCCGTCTGTGGATAACTTGTAAAGTAAACATGATTAGTGAAGTAACGAAGAAAGAGAAGTCATAATTAATGAAGACTTCCTATTTACAGTTATTAAAAAGAATCAGAAATGAGAATGGAAGCATGCATCATAATTGTACGAGGGAGATATATGTTGGCGGGAAGGAAGAAGAATCAAAACTCATATGGTGCTAAAATCTTGAACCTCAATGGTTATGGTTAATTACTTATTCCTCATATTATCTCCTTAATTGGTCATCAGGGGCCAGCCCTAAACAATTGGGGCCTAATCAAACGAGCCATTCTCGTTTTACTTTTAGTTTTTTTAATAAGCAGAGCTATTTTTTGGTTGTCATTATTGTATTTTATTTTTAACGAAAAGCTATTAAGCACTCTGTGTCTACACGAAATTCCCAAGTCGTTGTGTGCAAAGTTTGCTAATAATACAGACCCCCTTCAGGTATGTGGCCTAAGAAATTGGTCTCGAAGGTCATACGAGGCTGTACTATAACCAAACAACCAACTGGATTATCTTTTTAATGGGGTTTAAAGTCTTTATGGGGTTTTTTTTTTTATTTTTATAAGTAGGTTTCCGGCCTAATGGACCCTTGTGCAGTGGAGTGACTCTACTATAACCAAACAACCAACTGGGTTATCTTTCCAATGGGGTTTAAAGTCTTACATGGAGTTCTTTTGATAATTATGTTTCCGGCCTAATTTAGGAGCTAATTTAGGAGACCGATTGCACCGTCTACGAACAGAAGACCAATAAAATCGGAGTAGAGCCTTGTATGGACTGTCCCAACAAAGAAATTGATAGCAGGTGAGCGTGAGTCTGAACCCAAGCCAATGGCTTTTCAATGCCCTGTTTGTCAGGTGACTACAATCAACACCAACTCGGGTAAATCTTATATATGGGTACTAGTTAGTGTGGACAAAGGTTAAAGCACAAAAGCAGTAAAGGCCCTAAAGCCCAAATGCACCCTTGTTGGTGCTTGCACAACCCGTTTATTATTGTGTGCACATTTGTGAATCGCAAATACGCGACATACCTTCCCTTTTCCATTATAAAACACGTTGATTTTTTTATCTTAACTTTTTGCGAGCGTTAATAAAATATTGCTTCGTTGTGCATACTACACACAATTTTAATTGGTAAAGTTTATTAGGTGAGACATATCAGCTAACAACCATAAAGTTGGGTGGCAAGATGGTCCCCACCTTAAAGATCCAAATGCAATTCTAGTAATCTTGCACCAAAAAACAATCGCATACACCGTACCATTTCCCACCCCCTAGGCCCCTATCCTATATACTAGTTCACATTACCAGTAACATAAAAGTAAAGGTAAACAGGTGGTCCCGTTCCGCTAAGATGCTTATTTTTTAAGTATTTATTTTTTGTTTCACGAAACAGATCATTTTTTCACAATATACACATTTAATTCAAAAATAAATACTTATTTCTTTTAGCGGAACGGGGCCTCGAATGTTCTAATCCTGAAAAATAAGTACTTATTTGAAACTCATTGGAAATTGGAAACCTCTAATCCATTTTTTTTTGCATAAACTCTCCCACTTTTGACTATGTCAGACAGAGGATCAGACCCGACTTTTGTATTTTTCTACACAGAATCCAAACCCAAATGTTCGTCTTTTGTTCTGTCCTATGACTCCCTATCCTAGCCACATTCCACATGATAAGAAAGTTTTTTGCGGTGCCTCGGGCACGGGCAATTCACGTGCCTATTGTACTGGTGGCATGAACTGCGACCACAGGGAATCATTTCCCCTCACTAACTCTAATTTTCTATTTTTTTTAATTTATTTTTTGATAATTCCCTCACTAACTTAAAAGTGCACAACCACTAACTACTTCACAAGCCGAGCCACAAATAAAGAAACTAACAACTTCACACCAAACTCAACGCAGACCTAGTGCCACCGAAATTACTCTGGGACCAAATTGCCCCTGGAGTGTATTTGAAAGTTCAACTAACAGGGAGGACCTTTTTGTCAATTGAGTAATATATATGGGCTACTCATGCGCCATGACGGACAAGTCATCCGACAGTTTCCGCGTCAACGTGCGAAGGAAGAATTATTTTTTTGGTTGACGGAGACGGAATTTCCCATCCGGAAAAGGGTGTTTTAGTATTTTTCCCAATGGGCTTGCCACGAAACCACACGGTAATAAAGAAGTAATCGCGTTTCGGCTGGTGAGAGAGAGAGAGCGCGGAAAAGCGGTGAGAGGAAAACGTGATTGTGCATTCAATGGTCTGACCATTTTGCGTTTGAGTAAAGACACGAGATTATATTACTATTCAATACCCATTAAAGCCGAGATGGTGGGTATTTTATCCGATGAAAGATGAAGAAAAAAAGCTACTCCTTTCATTTCATTTTAAATGTTTATTCTGAGAATTCGTGTATTTTTAAATCTCTAAAAATATTAAAATACGATGATAAAAAAAAGTATAAAATAAAAATAAAAAACCCGGATCCCCGAAAACGATAGCCGACCACCGGCGATTCGCCACCGGTTAAACTTAGTGAAATGACAGCAATAGTCCTCGAGAACCACGAGATTTGGAGCGTGTTGATACTAGCGCCGCAAATGAAAGCTGTTATGAAATGAAATGTATTGGAAAACAAGTTTATAATCTTACTTCTAGTGGACGCCACCGGGGTAAATTTTGACGGTTCTAGGGGCATTTAAGGGAAAAAAGAACCCATGAGTCCATGACACTAAAAAGTCGAGTGTCACGCATCGGGAAAGAGAACAGAATAAACGGAAGAGTGACTCCGACGAAAAAATCTGATACCGGAAAAGAGACCAGAAGAACACGAGGCAGAAAACACGGAAGCGAACCTTAGATCTGGTAGATTCCGGCCGCTTGGGACGAGATTGGCTCGACTCCTCAAGACCATCACCGCCGCCGCTGACGGATGTGGCGCCGCTCCAGGAGAGCGGAGTCGTGGGGCTGGCCGTGGGCGTCGGCTTCTTCACCTTCGGGTGGGGTATAGGCTTGGAACGTCGCTGCCTGACGCGCCACTCTAGCGGCAGCAAAGCCTTGGAGTTCTTCTCTCTCTTGGGTGGCGACGGCGTGGAGTGGTGGAGACACATCAGCAGGTCCACCACAACCGAGTCGTCATCCATGGCCAGTTTCACCCAATCGTTGTCACCCATTTTTTACTCTCTTTTCTGTGGAGATACCTGGAGATGGGAAGTGAAAAGGGGAGAGAGAGAGAGAGAGAGAGAGAGAGAGTACTGGTGGCGTAGGAAAACAGGATTGGAAGAGAGGGAGTTATGTTGTGGTTGGGGGGTTATGTGGTTTTTAGATGCAATAGAAAAACACAAAAACTACTAACCACAACCCGGACCACGTCCAATTGAAAAGTCTTGGCACAGTATATAATTCAAACATAACATCATCCACAATCGCTAACATATATATATAGAGAGAGAGAGAGCCACACATGTACCGTGACTCCACATGTATGTGAGGAATTGCAGATGGTATTGCGTTTGAATTGTTGTGGATGTAACATTATTGTACCACAAATGCCTACGTTGCACTGCGTGATCGATAGCATAAGAACGACCACTTTGAAAATATTCTGCAATTGCAAATCGTGCATTTCCACATAATCGGTTAAGGCCAATCAAATCGTGGCCAGTAATTGTGTCCCTAGCATTACTAGTCACAACCCCGGCCACAATTGTCCACGAGACACTGAATGATTAGTAATAGGAGAACAACTAGTTTGAGATCACTACGCAAGTACCGATCACGCAGTTCCACGTAAGTAGTTGTTGTCGGATTGTGGTCTGTAAATTGCGTCTCTAGCATTGGCTAAAAAGTCTAGAATGTGTGTGAATTCCACATACATATGAAAAATTATGTATGTCGTTGTATTTGAATTATTGTGTATAAAATATAGTAAGTCTTAATTTGGGCTTGTTGGCGTCGTGGTGTACTTTTAGTGGATCCTTGGTTTATAGGGGGGCCCACTACGAAAGCCGTGGCACTGACCGCATGCCTACCTTCATTTATTCCATTCATCGAATGTTAAGTCTGACACGCGCCAAAGAGGCGGGTGGGATGGAACTGCTTCCCGCATAAAAATGGTTACGCTGTCCGTATCGTTAAGTTGGGGGCCTCGGGACTGGAGTGGTTATTCTGTGTTCCAGAGCTGGATCACGTGGCATTTCAATTCGTTGTCTTTCAAAGTCTCAAGACATCCATAATTTCCACACGCTAAATCAAACTCATCTCTCATGTAGTAGTACATAGTTAGAGCATCTGCGTCTAGCTCGTGGAACAGCCTCGCTCCGTCAAACTCGTGGAACAGCCTCGCTCTGTCAAAGTAACGAGAAAACCCAAGTTTCTCTTCTGCACCAGCCTTGCTTCTTCCCTCGTTACTTTTCCAAAATATTAACTTTGGAACAGTTACTCTTTTCTTTAGGAGAGGCAATATTCACATTTTATCCCTTATTTTAATGTTTTGTTTTAAGGATTATGTTTGGAGCACAGCACTCAAAAAAATAAGTGTTCCAATTTTCGATCCGTTTAAACCGGTGCGAAGATTTTATTTTTCTGATCATTTTATTTTAAAGGGTCGTAATTAATTTTTGACTTTAGGGCTCTTGTGTACGAGCCCTAAGATAGCCATAGAATTAAATGAAGAACAAATACTTAATTATGAGAGTCCTAAAGACAAAAATTAATTATGACCATTTATGATAAAATAATCAGAAAAATAAGATTTTCGTACTTATTCAAACGAATTGAAAATTAGATCACTTAATTTTTTAACCGTATTTTTAATATACTACATAACCCGTATTAAGGATGAACAGAGTTGGAAAAAAAATGTTAAAAATGAGAGATGAAGTGTGAACAAAAGTATGAATATTTAATTGAGTAAATAATGAGAATAAAGAGTCTGATGCAGTGGATATCGTAAAAATGGCTAGCTAAAGTAATAAAGTGAATTTTTAAGGTGTAATTTGATCCAAAATTTGAAGAGTCTTGTGCGGATGCCCTTAGCTGGCTCCATACAAATCCAAAATGAGAAAATCCTTTTTCAGTTGTCTACTGCGCTAATCGCGGTCGTTTAAAAGTATTTTAGACGGTTGAGATTTTAATAAAAAATTTCTGAGAAAATAAACTTTTCTCCGAAAAAAGTTATATAAAAAATCAGACTGTCTATAACACTTTTGAAAGATCGCAATCGGTTGCTGCCGTAAAGAATCTAGCCATGAATAAGTTTATCTCATCATAAATATGCAAAATCGCACAATTACTTGCCCACGTCCACTCACTAGGGGTTGGTAGGGTATGTGAGCTTGCCCTTTTATGTAAGCGAGTGTGTATAATTATTTGTTTGTCTGTGGTAGCAAAGCAAGGCTTCAGGCTCTCAATTTATGTTGTTGTAAATAGTTCATTTTCGGGATCTTGCCGAGTTTGTTCTTATGATCTAAATTGTTCGCTTTATATAATTCTTTGATAACTTGAATTATCAAAATTCTTTGAGGAAAAAGAACTCAAAGTACTTTAGATGAAATCCATTTTTATCCATTTTTCTGAATTTCGTGATTAAAAAAGTGATCAGGTGAAGTCACACCAAGAAAATATAAAGTCCATAATACCGAATACAGTGAATATTAGCAGGTTTTGTGATTTTGACCAAATGGCAAAATCAAATTCATTCATGTACCCAATCTTGAATTAATTAGAGGGAAAATGACGGCATATGACGTGTTTTGATAATTAATATCCGTCAAGGACATGCTGATAATAGTTGTTAATGCTGAAAATATTCATGATGGGTATTAATTATCAAAACACGTTATTGGCCGTCATTTTTCCTTAATTTAGACCATAATAAAGTTTTTTTATTATTATTAGGGTCCATGGACTTTCCGGGCAAAGCCCATACCATACTCACCCGGACCTTAACCGAACCCCTTTCCTCTGATCCTCTCCTATACTTGACGCGCACGTGTTCAGCAACATGTGGAGTATTTTCTGTTTATTTTTCACGCGCGAGTGGGTTCACTACGTGGCGTAATCAAATGCTTTGCGTCTATGGTAAGTAAAAGCTTTCGGTGTGACCGAGTGAGTGGCTGCTGCACTAACGAAAATGGCCATAACTAAACAGTAAAGATAGGAGTACAGCAAATGCTGTACTGCAGTCGCGTACAAATTTCTTTTGCGCCCATTTTGGATTTTATAAAGATAATCGGAGTCGTTCATTTTGCCCAAAATATTTTTTTTAGGGTCCTTGTAAAAAATCATTTCAATGATATCGGTAAGAGTAATTATGAATCATCCAACTTCGGTTCAAAATTTAGCCTAAATTCTGAAGCAAAGTTGGATGATTCGTAAGTGTCTTTCCGATATCGGATTGAAATGATTTTTTACAAGGGACCCTAAAAGAAATGTTTTGAACAAAATGAGCGGCTCCAATCATTTTTGCGGGACCCGAGACGGATGCAAAAGCGATTTGTATGAGGCTACTGTACAGCCTTTGCTGTATCTATAGCAACACTGAGATGTTTCTGTGGACGTGGATCATTTTTTATTTTTTTTGGTCAAAAATATTAAAGTTGTTTTTACTAACTCATAAGTCGTAGATGGTATAGGTCAAATGGAAAATTAGAGGGGAAATGTATAAGGCAGAATAAAGAGGAATAAATTGTGAATTAGTGTGAACAACACGATAAAAATATAATAAATTGTAGTCCAAAATTTTTAGTGAAAACGTCCCTAAATAACCACTGGAGCACTACTACAAAGTGTTTTGGCATGTTGGATTATCACTTTGGTTATAGATATGGAAAGTGGGGAAAAAAGGTTATGGCTGCGCAATTTTGATATTTGAGTTCGCTAGATGAGGCTTGATTAATTTTCAAATTTCAAAATTAACGACCAAATAAACATCTAATAAATACAATTCACAGGATTTGTCCCGAACTCAGGACTATAAGTCCCTTATTTGTTATCATTGTCACGCTCAATCAAAATCTTTTGCAAGATGATTAAGACTTGGGATTAGGAGATTGTTTTCTCTTAAAAATTAATTAGTAAAGATGTGCGTAAACTTATTGGGACATTTTGAGTTATGAACAAAAACCTTCACAAGTTGATGTTGTTTGGTTTTGGACGGGTTGTTCAACGAATAACTGCCTCGTCTCTAGCTTTCACTTTACAATATTTGTCCCCGTTGACCTTGCAAGTGGGGCTCTTGGGTTTATAAAATGTTTTGAAGGCCTTTACACTTAAAAAGGGTCAATGCTTCTATAATATATATATATATATATATATATATATATATATATATATATATATATATTTATTTATTTATTTATTTACAAGATCACATATATTCATTAATAAAAAAGCAAAATCGGATTGGTTACATCTCTAACAAGTAAAGCATCAAGCTCGGGCGGAATACAAACCGGTAAAAAGCAAAATTTCCCAGTTAAGGTAATTGGAAGCAAGCCATTATGCCACTCTATTCTTCTCTCTGCAGCCCCCCACAACAGACCAATTTTCTAGTTATAGTTCAATTTCAAATGTCCTTCGCTATAGTTCAACTTCAATGTCAGACTCAAAAACCACCCCCGTAAGATTCCTTTTTCACAACAGTCATATGAGCGATATAGTGAGTCCAAGCCTCAATAGCAGTGGCTGAAGAAACCGTAACTCTTCCAACCTTCCAAAACAGAGCCAATCCACCACTATCTTTGGCAGTAATGCCAAATGAAGCAATGCTCCCGAGTAGGTCTGGGATTGTTTACTTTAGAACCTAGAAAAGCCGCTTGTTAATAGTCGTTGCTAGCCAGATGTGCCATCTCAATAATGTCTTTAGGAATGCTTCTAATAGTTGAACCAACCACTTCAAAAGATTTTCGAACTCTTTTATATAAGATTTTTAAACTAATCAAACACTTAGAATGAGACCATTCAAGTTTACATCACGAGTAATAAGATTATTAGGAATCCGACATAATACCAACTCTTAGGGGTCGTTTGGATGGAGTATTAGCAAGGGGCATTAGTTATGCCCCTTGTAAGGACGTGGGCCCAGGGCTAAGCCCTTGTTTGGGAAGCCAAATGGCTGCCGGTATTATTTAGTCCCCCCTTCCAGCAATATCGGCCAAGGGAGCATGCTGATGCGCACCCAATATTGTAGATATTTGGTGCGACTAGTCCCGTTTTATGTTGCTTTAACTTGCATTTATCTAGCTTTTATAACGATATTGCACGTAAGGTGTGTTTTTAGTGTTTTCAGGTAAAACGTGCAAATAAGGCGCATTTCAACGCCATGGATGGCCCAAGTGCTTCCAAGTACCCGAAGACCCTGTCGGCCCCTTAAAATCTGTCTAAGTATGGAAAAATGACTTTCAGAAAAAGTATCGATTCTCGAGATTAAAAATGGCGGTAATTGATCCTTGAATTTTTGTAAGAGTAACTACAAAGTTACAAGATTTTATTTGAAGAGCAAGGTCATATTTTGAGCCATTTTCTCTTGCGAAAAATGTGCAGATTTCCATTTTACACTAAAAGTGGGGGGTTGACATTTTGATTTAATTGGAATCTTGAAATTCTGGTAATGCCATTGTTTCCAAATGGGGGGTACTTTCTTATTTTCATTAAATAAATTAAAGTAAAGAAAAGGTAAAAGAAAGGTTTAAAATGTAGTCTTTACTTGGGCCGTATCGATACGCGTTGGTTAATTGGGCAGGCAGAGAGTTCCGTATCGATACGGCCATAAACCGTATCGATACGGGAGCGTTACGGGAAATTGGTCTTCTCAGCTTAGCGATGTGGTATCGATACTTTGCATAATCTGTATCGATACGGGAAGCTTTCGGCCAGATATTTGCTGCTTTTTGGACCTTCCATTAATGGAATAGTTGCTACTTATAGTATGTTTTTAGGATATTTGTTGGGAGAGAAGTTGAGTTGTATAAATACTCTTCTCTCTCACTTTATCTTATATCTACTTTATGTTCTAGTTTTAGTTCTCTCTCTAGGAGAGATCTCCATTGTTGTTCATGCTTTTCCTATAGTAATTTCCTTAGAACTCAAGTAAGTATTTACTTTATGTTAATTTCTCGTTTACTAATGTTGTAGCTACGCTTTGGATCTTTGCATAAATCAAGTTTATTTTCGTTTTCTTCGGTTAAATCTTTTGCTCTATTTTCTTACCATGTCTAGTCTTTTAGCTATGTGTGAGTAGTCTTTTGGCTAAGTCTTGGGCTAATCTATCCTAAAGATCTAGGCGGTTATTTGGTTCTCGAAAGTTTGGGCTTTAAATCTTGGTTTTTGGAATCGGATTAACCTAGCCTTTTTGGTCTAAGCGAGGCGTGTTAACTCCTTGGTATGAAGTTTAGTCAAGCGGTCTTGGCAAGCGACATATTGAGGGCTCGTGGCCCCCTGCGTGTTAGATACATTAGCAAAAATAGGTTGATTTAATTCCGGTTAATCACATCTTTTGATAAACGTAGTCATTAAAGCTAAATTCTCCGGGCGTGAGCACGCGGTCGTGGCTCTCGCCTGAGTTATATTGAGAACCGGTAACATCCTTTGTCAAGGGTTAGACGATCCCTAGACTTGCCTCCTTTAAGTTAATTGAGCGTTTTCCAGTCTTTTGCCTTGGTAATTTTCCACCGTTAGAAGCAAAACTAAGTTGGCCGTCTTAAACGCCACAATCCACCATACAAAACCTACAATCCAAGTAAGCTATATTCGAATTCTCTGTGGGTACGATCCCGAACTTCCAGATATTATGCTATCGACGACCTAGCCCTATGCTTGGGGTTTTCAACCTTATATTTGAAGGCGAGGTTTGAAGGCGAAGCACATGCGGGGTATTAGTTATGGATGGGGTTTGAGGTGTTATTAAGTTATACCCCCCAATCCCCTTGAAATTGGACAATTTCACCCCTCTTTTTCCTCTTTCCCCAACCCTCTATTTGCTGGGTCTTTTTGGTTTATCAGGAAAACAAAAAGAAGAAGAAGAACAGAAAATCGGAGAGAAGGAAGATGAAGTTTTCCAAATTTTTTAAAAATATGGTTAAACAAATTAAGTGTTCCAAATTTCAATCCGTTTGTACGGGTGGAAAGATTTTAGTTTTCTGATCATTTTATCCTAAATGGTCATAATTCAATTTTAATTCGAGGGCTCTCGTTGATTAGTCCTAAGAAAGTTGTAGAATCAAATATCTTTTAGGGCTAATCAAAGAGAGCCATAGAGTCAAAATTTAATTATGGCCATTTAGGATAAAATGATCAGAAAACTAAAATCTTTCCACCCGTTCAAAACGGATTGAAATTTGGAATACTTTATTTTTTAACCATATTTTTTAATATATAAACTGCTCTAAAAAGGTTGAAAAATTAAGTGTTCCAAATTTCAATCCATTTGAACAGGCGGAAAGATTTTAGTTTTCTGATCATTTTATCCTAAATTGTCATAATTCAATTTTGACTCGAGGGCTCTTGTTGATTAGTCCTAAGAAAGTTGGAAAATCAAACATCTAGGGCTAATCAACGAGAGTCATAGAGTTAAAATTTAATTATGGCCATTTAGGATAAAATGATCAGAAAACTAAAATCTTTCCACCGGTTCAAACGGATTGAAATTTGGAACACTTAATTTTTTTTAAAAACCGAATTTTGTAAAAAAAAATTGTTTAATAATAATACTAAATTCGTTAATTTGTTAGTAGAATACTTGTGAAAGAATAATTAAATTTGCAATTATATATAAAACGTAATACATAATGAATTTAGGGACTGCACAAAGATAAAAGGGTCATTTAACAGTTTTTTACATCATCCACCATTCCTTATACCTCCTATTAATCCTTCATCCAAACGAAGTACTATTTAATCCCCCGTCTCTAATACCTCATCTAAACAATATACTATTTAATCTCCCCTCCATAAATATCACATCAATGTGGGTCTTCCCTTATTAACTAATACCCCCTACTATCTTATTCCCCCTTATTAACTAATACCCCCAATTCTTATCCCGCATCTAAACGGACCGTTAATTCCTTGTTTTTCTATCCATACTTAGCCTAAACGTGGAAAGGTCATTGATGTGAGTTGACACCCTCCTATTTATTTTCATTCAGCAATGGGAGAAACGATGTCATCCACTAAAGAATTTCAAGAGGTTAACGTGAAGGGGTTGAAAACTCTTAAACAAAGTCTAAATAAACACCAAACCCCAAAAGAATTTCAACCTTTGTTTGGACAAAACTATTGGGTATATTGTTACCATCTTTATATTTGTTTCTAAGCTTTGTTCAGGTTCACATCAAATTATCGTAATTAACCACTCGCCAATGAAATATGAGAGTAAAATACTGAGCAAAAGCCCCACAAAAATCTACTAGACACTAAAAAGAAGTTCAAAAAAAGATAACTTTCATTGTTTTTAAGCGTCTCTAGGGTTGTCTTATCTGAATTTTTTTAAAGATTCTTCTTATGATTGGATACTTTTTTATTTCTCTTGTTGGCGCGAATTATAAATTTTAAAATCTTTTGGTAAAACGGTAATCAAAGAATCTTTGGACTGGTTGGAAACCTTTTTTCGTCCAAAAACACTTTTAGAGCCTGTCACACTCCTACGGGCCAACATCACTGATAAGCCCATAATAATCGGGCTGGGTAAGGCCCACCTAAAGAGAAAAAATGGAAATCCATGGTTACGAAACTTAGTCATATAATCCTTCAAAATGTCATTCTCTCTCGAACTCAATTCTCTTGTTACGCTCGCGCTCGATTCTCTTTTTAGGCTTGCACTCTCAATTTTCATACTCATAAATCTTAGTATTTTTTTTTTTTTTATCCGCAATCATAAATTTGAGTTGTTTCGAAATTTTTGAAAGACGCTTTCGTGCTCTCGACCCCCAGCCGCACTCGCGCGCACATTGTGTTAGTCTTATAGGTAACGACTTACGAAGTTCGAAGAAACCGGATCGAATCCGTCTCAAACACCCGATTCACTCAACCCGAACAGAGACCCTATCCACCACGGCGTCAATTCCAGTCATCTTCTCTCTGAAAATAAACCTCTAGGGTTTCCTTAAACATCACTCCAGACGTCGCCCATGGCGGCGACAGCCATATCCCTCCAACTCAGACCCAAACGCCGACCAATCGCAAACCCTAACTTCCTCCATTTCTTCTCATCATCAACCCCCTCAGACTCCACCAATGCCGATGACCAAAATACCCCACCACCACCACCATCACCACAATCTCCATTCTCTTCATACTTCAGCGACGTCAAAGCCAGCCTCAAACAAAACCCGCCGCCACCACCTCAGCCCCAGCACCGACAAGGCCAGTCTCTCGAAGAAATCCGCAGAAATCTCTCCCAGTTCCACCGCCCCTCCCCTGCACCTCCTCCACACGAAAAATCCTCTCCCGCCGCGACGCCGCTGATCTCGTTTCAGGAGCTTTACAGGCGGAGGAGCGAGAATTCGACCATCCAAGCGAGTAACAAAGGCAGTGGGGGTGGGCCCTCGTTCGACGCCATCCGCGAGAGCTTACGTCAGCTCAAGATTAACAAGAGCAACAGCAACAACAACAATCAAATCAATAACAACAGGGATCCGATGTCGCTCAAGACGCTGGCGCAGGATTTGAATTTGCGGCCGGGCGGTCCGAACAATGTGATCGGTGGGACCGATCAGCGGCTGCCAGCGTCGGTGTTTGGGAAGGAGAAGGAGATGAGGGAGAAGGAGCGGGAATCGCCCGCGATGAGGACGAAGTTCGTGAGGGGTTACAGTTACGAGGAGTTAGGGAAGAAGTTGAGGATGTTGAGGCCGCCGGAGGGTAAGAGAGGAGGGGATTGGTTTTCGTTGGGTGAGTTGAATGAGAGGCTAATGAAGTTGAGGGAGGTGGAGGAGAAGGAGGAGAAGTTTGTCGGGTTCAGTTTCTCGGATTTGAGGCAGAGCCTCATGACGATGCAGCTCTCGAGCGAAGAGAAGAACAAGAAGCAAATGTGTGAGTGAAAAAGTTTGTTGGGATGGTAGTTTTGTCTAATTATCGACTTGTGAAAATTGCTGTCTTGGGTTAGTTGTTGAATTTAATTAACAGGGCGGAAGTGAGTCAAGACTGAATTGAGTGTATCGTAATTGAATCTGTTGAGTTGCCTGCTGTTGTTTTTGTTATGATAAGAGCAAGTTCACCTGTTGGATGCCCAAATGGCATTGCTAAGGCTATTATTTTTGCTTGCTACAATGTAAAAAAGTCAAAAAAAATAGTAATTTTGTTGCACTGGTTCAGTGCCATTTTGGCACAATCTCAAATCCAGACCATTGGATAAAACTCATCTCATTTCTGAATGAAAATCAAATGAGTTGGATGAAGTGGGAGAAATGGCAATGCCATCTTTGCCTTCCACACCACAGTGCAAGTAGTTTCTAAGGTACGCCTATATACAATCTACATTTTAAAATCTATTAAGAAGATTCATTGTTGCAGCTCAGAGACTCGATGTCTTGGGCCAGCTTGGCGGAACTCCAAACTTTATGCTGTCACCACCAAAGGACCAGTTAGTTGAAAAGGCAAGTATTTCTTCTGTCTTATAGACAAGTTGTAATGTCCTTTTGTTTATTGTAAGCAATGACTTCATTTCAATATGTGCATTGAAATTCTCCTCAAATAACATCCTTATTGTATGTCTCACTCTTTCAGTCTCATACTTCTGTGAAAGCGTGAGATACATCGTTCTATGTTCAACAAATCTTGTCCATCCCTATACTGCAGTAACTTTCAAGTCCACTTCTGAAAAGGAGGATGTTTTAATGGTTTGAGCCATTGTTTAAATTCTTCAGACTTTCTTTGTTACTCTGTTTGTGTGTGTTTTGATTGTGTGTCTGGTTTTCTTTTATTATACTCATTTCAACAATATTCAGTGTGACTGTTCTCTAAGGGGTAGCAAGTTTTGTATGGGCAAAGTTTTGCTTAGATAGTTAGCATGCTTATAAATTGCACTGGTTTTGCTTCAAACACTGTCTATTTGTGATTGACAGTGGGCATCAAGTTTTGTCGGACCCTGATAGCAGAGGTCCGCTATTGGCTTGTACTAAAACATACTTGGGTTTCCATTAAGCAACGGACTATTTTTCAGGTCTTGAGCTGAAGCATTGCACAAGGCACTTGAGCTTAACTGTTATGTCTTACTTCTTTGCTGCGGTCCATAGCAGTGCCATTCTGCTATCAATTTATCCTGCACTTGATAATTCTAGGGCTATGCACTTGGGGACCAATCCTTTGTTCAGTGTGTGCTCTGAGCACATAGCAGTTGACGGATTCCTTGGATGATAACAGAGACAGAATCATTATTAGACATCTGATCTGCATGAAAACTGTTGTGTTTATATATGTCCATGTTGTGCTTCCTATATTTGAAGATCTTTTGCCAAAACTTTGGATGGAAATGTACTGCATTTGAGCATTGTATTGTTTAGTTTTAAATGGAGTTGTTTGAGCATTTCTAACCTTAGTTTTAATATTGTTTTGTGCAGTATTTCCATCCAGATAACATGTCGTCTTCGGAGAAAATGAAAATGGAGCTTCAAAAAGTGAGAGATGAATTCAAAATGTCCGAGTCAGACTGTGGATCTGCTCGTGTTCAGGGTACTTTATGCTTGATTTTTTTTCCTTAAGGTTTTACATCTGTTGAAGATTTTAGATAAATTGGTGCATGGTAAGCTTATACGAGTCTATTGGTTCCCGTCTTCTTGTTCTCAATTTGAAGAGCTAGACAGGAAATCCATACCCTTTAAAAGACTCAAATAAAAAATAAAGCAGTTATCTCTGCGTGTAGTTTTCTTAATGAATGCAAGATGGGGTCTGTGTTCAGTGATTCTTATTTTGTAGGGAAATAGGTCTAAGGTGTCCGTCGAGAAGAAGGATTCTCTTATCTTATATAGGATAAGTATGTATATAAGCGGCTATTATTTTTATCCCTTTCTTTCCGGTTGAAACCGTGACAAGGTACCAAGTGCCCCACTTGATATTCTGGCCAACCCCTTCCTCTCTTCTCTTACCCCTCCTATCCGAAGAAACTTTCCCAGTTGTAGTAGCAGTTCTCCTCCCTTCCATCGAGCTTTCTCCCGCTTAATTTAATAGGGCCTTTAGTGGATTGGTTTTAATTCGGACAATTCGATCGCTTCTTCCTTTGCTGGAACTGCCATCTTTGCTGCTCTCGTCTTCTGAATTCGTACCTTTCAATAGCCCCCAGTCTAGAAGCCCTAATGTTGTATGGCACGTGACTGCATTCCTAAATTCTATCTCTGCTTCCCTCACTGCTTCCCAAACTGAACTGCTAACAATACTGGAAGTGGACCTATATGGTCAAGCCAAGAGAAGAGGGAGTTCCCTGTTTGTATCCTCTAATCTCAAGACTTTCTTCCATCTTTGAAAGCCTGGAGATAGTGCATTAGCCTCCGTTGACCCTGAAGTTGCATAAAAGATGAAACTATTTGCTCTGTGCCTACGCCTTCTTCCTTTATGAGCTATGAAGCACCGACACTTCTAGAGGTCGACGTATTGCAGTGTTGGACACGGTGGGGACACGTATGGGACACTCCATGTGGCGTGTCCCATGATTTAATTTAAATTTTTTAGGGGGACACGGCAGGGGGTCAAAGTGTAATTTTAAAAAAATTGGGGTCAAATTGTAATTTTTTTAAAAAAAATTTTTGGGGTCAAACTGAAAATTTTCAATAGGGTTGTATTGGATTTATGAATGTCTTGTTTTGTTTGAATGGTATTGGAACTATGGATTTTTCGTTTTGTCCACATTTTGCCATTTAAACTTGAAAAAAATTGAAATAAATAAATAAATAAATATACACGTGAGGTGTCCTCCGCTGTGTCCATGTCCCCATTTTTTTAGAATTCCTGTGTCCCCGTGTCTGTGTCCGTGTCAGTATCCGCGCATCATAGTTTATGTGCTAATAGCTAATCAACAAGTTATGTATGCTTTCGGGCAAAAATAAGAAATGTTTCTTTTTGTGCTTGTGCGAACAAGGGTTAATTTCCTTAATGAGTTGCAGGAGTCTACTAAAAGAGTACTCTCTCATGCCCAATACCCATCACTTCACTCACTTGAGAGAAGGTTAACAAGGTCTTAGTGAGCAGAGGAGAGGGATAAGATCAAATATCTCTCTTCACTGCTCCGATCTGAAAGGGAACTCATTTTCATTCAGAAGGCTGCTAAAAATCCTCTAAACTGAAGCAATTAAGTTTCCCCCTAGAACAAACCCCCGGAGGAGAATAAGAGCTGGAGGGGCCCCGAGCGATAACCTCATTAAATGCTCTTTCAAGTGGGAGTGAGTGACCGAATGACCCAATGTGTCTTGCCTTAAGGACTTATATGAAAGACTCCTTCTATTACTAACAGCCCTTTAAGGCAGACTTGTATGTATGAGAATTCAAAGAAGGCATATTTTTGTCTTGCTCTTACTCTTCTTAGTACCCTAAGCAGAAGTCCTTGATCTACTATTAGCAGCTAAAGGAAGTATGCTTTAGTCCTATTGAGATAGTAGAGTTGGACCAATTAATTTGGCTTAAAGGTATCTCTGTAGTTCCCCATCTCGCTATTCTTGACTTTAGGAAGTAATTGTTTTATATGCAAAAAAAGAAAAGAAAAGATATCCATTCGCTTCCTCTAAACCTATAGAGAAGACAAACAGACGAGAAGCTACAACTGATAGGATCTTCCTCGTCTTGTCTTAGAGTAGGAACTGCATTCGCCTAGCTACAGGCTTGATCAATATAATGGAGTTCAACCTTCTTCTAGCTTGTTTGAACCCCTACTGGAGTCACATCTAGCTCTATGAATCAAACTCTTCCTTTGATCACTTGAAGAGAAACTATCCTTTTGACTAGCTACCTTTATGGAGCAACAGCAAGATCTAATATATTCTTATCTAGCCTAGTGTGCTATTAACCTTAGGAACTACCAGTAAAGAGAAACCTTAGGAACTACCAGTTATTTTCCGCTTGACCAAAAAAAGAAAGAAAGAAAGCTTAGAGAGCTTGCAGGCAAGGAAAGGAGAAAGACTGACTATCAGCGGCTAGGAAAGAGATTCATAGAGATGATTGGTTATCATTTATCCTACTTCGACCATCCTACAGGAAAAAAAAGGGGGACTAAGGGGAAAGCCCTTTCCAATGAAAAGTTGCTCCCTATCCCAATTCACAAAGGAAAGAAGGAAGCCACTCATCTATGCCTTTCCGTCCTTGCGTCCTTGTATTCCGTTTGTTCTTACTGAGCTAGCGAATCAAAAGTCTTTCCTTCTAGGGTTAGGCCCTTAGTAGCATGAAGAGGGAGCGGGTGCGGGGGAGCGGAGGCACCTAGAAGCTCCTAAGGTTGGGAGTGCCTAAGAAGCGTATATAGATTTCATATAAATACGTATATAAAGTATCTTTAAATACTTAACCATTGAAGGAAAAGTGATTACTTATGAGAATTTTCATGATCTTAAAGGGTACTTATAGGAAGTTAGATATTTTCAATTTGCAAAACTTCTTGAGTGATAAGATTTTCATATTTTTATTTCCACAATGGCATAACTCCCTTAAGAATAAGAGAATAGTTGCCTTAACCACCCAATAAGCTCCCATGTTAGTTGGGAGCGAGCTCCCGTCAACCTCCCATTTTGGGAGCGCCGATTCGAGCTCCCGTCTTTGGAGCGCACCCATTTTAGAAGGATCCTGCTACTAAGGTTAGGCCCAGCATTCCCTTCCTTCGTTGTGGATCCCCCTCCCCTTTCTTATTTCGAATATCTCTTTGGCTACCAACTCAGAGTAAAGCGGTGGTAAGATATTGAGGGGTCCGGCTCCCTCTTAGAGCTTTGAAGTTTGAACTGACCGGACTGAGGAATTATTCTGCTGGTTGTTCAATACTCCAATCAATCAATCTCGTCCAACCCATCCACGGAGAGGAGGGAGAAGTCTCTGCCATCTGCAGTGAAGGAAGGATAAGCAATGGGCCGAATGATTTATGTATTTGTTTCTTCCACTGCTAGTCCTCTATCTCAGGCTCGCAGCAGATCAAGTCTAATACTCCGCGCCGGGGATTGGAAACAACCACCAGGAAATAACAACCCGCCGCATGAACAAGTACCCCTAAATGATCATAGGAGTTGTTATATATAGCTGGTGCGCTTGTTTGTGTCCAATCCGGAGGCGATGACCACAGGAAGGAGCTAGAGGCGAAATAAAAGTATACACAGGGGGCCACGTGCTCCTCCCAGAGAGAAATCCGATTTAACATCTGAATCTTGAAAAGTTCCGTATATTCAGTTGTTCAATCTGCGAGTGCTTTGAAAAAGCTTTATTCTTGCGTAGACATGATTTGACAAATGGATCCATATTTGGAAGAAACGGAATAAACAGAATCCACTGAGTCAACTGATGCATCTATACTATTGAGTTGAGAGAAAGAAAAGATGGGATTGCTGCTTCCATGGCTGTCTTCATTCGGTCAAATGAATCAGACAGTGACTTGGAGTCCAGTCTTGAGTGATAGCACCATCGAGTCGTCAAGCCAGCTTCTCCCAAGAATTGTGGGTGAATCAAGGGCTTTACTGTTTCAGGCTTTCCGGGATTCTATTATGGCATGGCTATGCTGTTATTAGGATTACCCGATGCCCATTAACCAATGCCCAAAGGGTCATCACGATTGGGAGATCAGGCAATTCTAAACATTAACATAGAATGACGTATTTATTGTCAATGGCTGACGAACCACCCACTTGTGTTTGTTTACTGCATTAAGATTTCTATCTCACCTGCATGCAAGGCATATCTTATCTCGTGGATCTGGAAAGACAGTCCTACTTATGCTTTTATGCCTATGCTTCTATTTCAGCGTGTTCAGTCTATGTTTATCCTTCTGCCTTTAACTTCTTTTGATGCTTCATAGAATTATGACTTAACTCTTCTTTATAAAGAAGGTCATTCAGTGCTAGCTTAAAGCTCAAAAAGAAATTCCTCCAGACATCATTACTAAGTAAATTGGAACTTCCTTGCTAACATGCCTATGACCCCCCACACTCGTAAACAATCCCTGCCTTTAACTCCTTCTCTTTCCATTTTACGTACTTGCATGTGGAAAATAATTTTGTATAACTTGGTGCATGGTGCCTTTAACCCCCCTACACTCGTGAACAACCCCTGCCTCAGTACCTTCTCTTTCAAATTACATAGTTGCACAAGGAAAATAGTTTCGGAAATAAAATTGGAGATTGCTTCCATCTCTGTGTGTGTGCGCCTGTGTGTTTCAGTCAAAAATCATAATCTTTTACCTCGAACAGTGAAGAATTTTGTTCACACGATGTTCTTAAACGACTTAAATTAAAAGAGAGGCCTGAAATGCAGAGATGTTTCCCCCAGGTTGCAATTTGGTTTTGTGTCGAAAACAATGTTTCTTGGTCGGTAGCGTTTGTCTTGTTGCCACTCCTTTTTCTTCTGTAATGGGCTGATATTTAGTTATGCTGTGATTCAGTGTCCATAGATTGTCACGGGCTCTACTCTCGAGTATAAACTATAAAAAGTAACTCTCTAACTTTTTCTTTTTGTTGCAGTGGCACAACTGACGACTAAGATCAAACACCTGTCCACTGCTTTAGACAAGAAGGTGATATGTGGATCAAATTTCACTATTTTCATTTTTCGTTTTGGATTAGCTCAGTGGATCTTATACAAAGTTGTCCACTGCGTCCCTCGCCTATGCTGTACATTGCTGCTGTATATAATCCTTTCTAGAAGGGGTGATATGGGATACGTCGCGAGGTAGTGAGTCATTTTGTGGTCTAATAAGCGCTTAAGCAAAAGTAACTTAAACCTCCTGTATCACATAGATCTTTGATAAATTCTTTTAAGTTCCGGACTAAAGATTGAATCATAGAATCAATGAGTTTATCGGCAAATGCGCTTCTCACAGGACATTGACTTGTTTTCACGGTTTCACTTTCACCAGAGGATGTAATCAATTTTCCTGTGCGCATGTTATTCTGATGATGCTAGCATTCTGATTACCTTGCTGTTGTTTGCTTCTGTATGGCAGTAATTGTTTAAGTGTAATTTTGTATGTGGAAATAATATATCCTGAATCTTTCGATATAATTCACATTCACAGTATAGCACATTCTAATCGCTGCATGAATTTCTTTCTTTTTATCTGCACATTCGTAGAGTTTCACGGATTTTGATATTTCCTCAAAGAAAATTATCAATTCTTTAACATTAGACAATGGAACAACTCTCGCCTCTTCTCTGTTTGTGACTACATTACCCATCTCTAGCTTCCTTTTTGGTGCTGATTTGATGACAAGGTTCTAATTCTGATCGATTTTTATAGGACAAACACTCTCGGAAAGGTCTCCAAGCAATGGTCCAAAGGAGGAAGAAGTTATTGAAGTATCTAAGAAGAACTGACTGGGATTCCTATTGCCTTGTTCTTTCTAAACTTGGTCTCAGGGACAACCCTGATTTTAAAATTTTGACTTACCCCAAAAAAACCGCTTAATCATAAGAACTATAGAATCATCTGTAGTATTTCATCAAGTGGAATCATCTGTATCTCTTCCTTCTTACATTGGAGATAGGTGGAATTGTAGTGATTTGTACCCGAACTGGATTTTTGAATGCTACAATAAGAAAGTGCAGAAATTGCTCGAGCAGCTGTCTGAGTATATTGCATCTACTTTTCTTTGATCGACCCGAATAATGTTATTGGATATCCACAACTTAGACGGTACGTCAAATCCTGTAATTTACTTGATAACAGTTCATGGATGGTTAATTAGGAACATCGATAGTTTATGCCAAGGAGCATGCTTTTATAGCGAGTTGTAAAAAATGCTAGTAACACGTCGATGTAGGTATTCATTTGTACATGGGGGTTTTTTTTTTTTTGAAAATGTACATGGGGGTTCACACCGCCCAAATTGGATCTGTAGGATTTCCATCAAAAGTACATAGGTACATGTGAAAATTAATCAGAATTGAGCTATATTCTGTTTAAACCGACCACATAATAGACTGCTGAAATTTGAAAACTCGAAGAGTTTGAGATAAAAGAAATTCTGTTAAGTAGAATAGGGAATCCAGAATAGCTTGGTTCAGTTTAGATGACAGAAATCTTGAGTAGGAATGAGAATGTGACACCATACTTCCATGATTCTGACGTTTGGAAGGAACATGAACAGCAATGTGATGCCACACTCTTAGGATTCCCATGTTTGGCAGAGATAGGAATAAGATTGTGATTCCTGACGACACATCCGACCAGAAATCACATTACCAGATTGAGTGGGAATGTGATCCCTTCCTTACCCCATGTGAATCTTAGATTCCTAGCTCAATCAATAAAAAAAAAGGAAATATTGACTTTGATAAATTTCCAAATAAAATGATTCCTACATAAAATTACTGGACGGAGTGAAATTACTTTAGGTATTGTATTCTTAGGAATTTCATTTATAGAAATCCTATTCCTATTCCCACTTAATAAAATTTCTAGGAATTTGATTCCTAGTAATCACATTCTTATTCCTACTAAAGATTCTGGTCATCCAAACTGAGCTCGAAGGAATTATGGCTCCCGGTGGTCTTTAATTTACAGTAAATAAAAACTTCCTCAAATAGCAAGTTCGATAAGACCCGGGATCTTCTATCTGTATTACAGTACTATTTTAACTAGTTCCTGAGATAACTCTATCCTACATTGCCCTCCTCTTCTATTCTATGTTAGACAGTCTGGAACATCGTATATCCTGTATTTAATTTTGATATGTTGAGTTCCAAACATTTTTGGAAGGATCCCTTTCAAATGTTTAATCTCAGGACATGACTTCACAATTTCCGCAAGATCGCACCGAAAGACTTCCACCGGTTTGAGTTTTTTTTTTTTTACTGTCTTGCAGCTGAAATTATATGAAAATAAAGGTAGAACAACCAATGGATACAGGTGACCTGGTACCTCTAAGAGAGACCTACAAATACAACATGGATCGATGTGTTAGTAGCTATCCTTTTACGAGTTAGGAACTCATTGACATGAAAGCAAAATACCTTTCCCGTTGTCTTTCACAAATAACAAATGTATTACGAATTCACGATGCATCAATCCCTGCTTGTGTTAGCCCAGTCTGAGTGTTGTACTCCATATAACATGAATTGGGGATGATGCTATGCAGTGGTGTGCGCAGCACGGTGCTGCGCACCTCTGAGCTGTTGGATCGTGCATTCGACAGCTCGGATCTCATCTGGCAATGAACGGTTCTCGATCGTTGATGCCGAGATGAGATCCGAGCTGTTGGATAGACGATCTGATGGTTCGGAGGTGCGCAGAACGATGATGTGCACCTCATTGCACAACACCAATCTGATTATAACATAATAACAAGAGCTAAACTCATAAGATGCAATGACAACCTTCATAAAAAAATTGCTATCCATTGTTATTGCAAGTGTTTACAAATAATTTAATGCATCACATATTAGACTACCACTGAAAGTTAGAAAGCTCGAAGAATTTGATTGGAAAACTTAGAAAGACTGAAAAAGGAATATGGATCATGTTGACTTCCTCAAAAAGAAAGTCTAATCAAAACAGACTTCGGGTTGGTGCTATGCAGTGAAGTGCATAGCACCGTGCTGCGCATCTCCAAATCGTCGGATCATACATCCGACGACTCGTATCTCATCTCGACAACCAACGATCGATAATCGTACATTGCCGAGATGAGATCTGAGCCATCGGATGCACGATCCGACGGCTCGGAGGTGCGCAGCACGGTGTTGCGCACACCACTGCACAACACCATTCCAATTCAATCAGAACATATGACATTGCTACCTCCAGTAATTTAAGTGCTTCAAGTACCTCAATCTCTAAGGCCAAAAACAAAAAAAAAAAGTACCTCAATCTCTCCTCTTGATCATTCTCAATTGGTTGCTATTGGTCACCCAAATTCAATTTTGATTTGGCGAGTTACAAATGATTTTGAAAGGAGATCTCCACATATTTTGTCTATTTCAAATGCTTAATCTGAGGGCAGGACTTCAAAATTTCCTCGAGGCCCTCTTTTGTCAATAGAGCACATCCTCCTACCACGAGGGTATGTAAATTGGGACAAGCGACCTCCATATCTTTCAGCAATTTATCAGTCAAACCCGAAGTATAACTCAAATCCAAATATATAACTCGTTAATTCCTTTCCAGATTCATGACAAAATCATCTTCAAAGAGACTCATATATCCGTTTCTCAATTTTATTTCTGAAAGCGCGGGACATTCTTTTGCAAGTACAGAGAAAGTGGTAGCAGTTAAGGAGTAAAAACCATCAAGCTCTATGTCTTCAATATTGGGAAGACATCGGCATATCTCTCTCGTCTTATTGTTGCCATTGATCGAATATCCACTGCGCACCTTAAAGTGCTTCAAAGTAGGAAATGCGCGTAACAAAGTCGTAAGTTCATGACGTTGATACAATCGGGGTCCATGTAGGCTGAGCTTCTCCAATGGGATGCCCCCTTTTGCAATGGAACAAAGAAGTCGTTCTTGATCACCAGATCCAAGTTCCCTTAAACCTGTTGCAGATATATCCATATCATCAAAAGGGAAGGCTGAATTTCCTAATGAAACATAAAATCCTTCCTGGAGAGAAGTTAAGTTTGTGCTATGGCTAAGGACCCAATCAATGCCTCGTCCAATTATGTTGCAGCCACGACATTTCAGAAGCACACAATTGGATGAAAGAGCAATGAGAGAGAGATAAGAACAAAAATAATTCCCAGATATATCAATACGATGCAACCCTCGAAGGTTACGCGAAGTTGTCTCTATCCCCGCCTCAGTAACAAACTGATCTGGTAATTTAGTATGCCAAACTCCCCGCGGTCCAAACCTGTTACATCGGATATCTAGCTCTTCAAGTCGTGGTAAAGCATCAGTTAAATGAACATGATCTAGATCTCGAAGTGAGTCAAATTCACTGCATCTTAAAATCTTCAAATTGTTCATGGCAGATCCCAATCTCCTAACAGATGGAGAAACCGGAAAACGATAGAAAGAGAGGAGTTGAAGATCCAAACCCGAATAGGCGATTTTCAATACGGGGTAGTTGACGTCTGAAAGGTCCCCAAGGTGAGAAAGCTCAATCTCTTTGAGTTCTCTGAATCTTTCGAGGGCTCTGCATAAGGCCTCGCACCTATTGACGTCGAACAGATAGGCATTGGGCAACAAATTTATGACGAATTCTATTAGTGATTGAGAGGAATTGCTTACAGACCAATGAAGGGAATCTTAAATCGCGATAGTTGTCGTTGTGTGGTAGTCGATTCAGCAGTATTGATTCCCACAGTTCTTCAGGCAGTTCCTTACATCTCTCCTTCATGTCTTCCTGATAACAATGGAGAAAAAAAAGGCAACTTCCGTAATTCAGTTGGGTTTTCTGGTGTATAAAGTAGAGATACAAGATTGATGGTTATTGGGTAGATTGATGCGATCAGCTTCATGCAAAACGCAAACCCGTATGTGTGTAATGGTATAACGTTTCCTAGTGGAGTAGTATAGAACTCTGTATTAGGCAAGGGAATTGCCTAGTCCCAGTGGGATTTTATTTCCTCAGTAATTCTATCCTAACCTTACATCATTAGCATGATTATTTTGAAGGATGCACGAAGCGGAGGCAGGGGTGGGAGCGGAGGCACCTAGAGTTGGGACCGCCTAGGAGCGGATATAGATTATATGATCATATGTATGATTATTTTGAAAGATTGCCCTGTATTTTTTGAGTCCGTTTTTGTTGCTAAATGAGGGTGAAAATTACTGTCGATTTCAAATGCTTACGGAAGAGGTAAGTCATTTTCATCCAATTGATGGAAAATGTTTTACATGTAAAATATTTGTGGGTGCGAACCCTTGTGTTGTTCTCCAAATATCTTACACTAAGGCCTTGCTCCGCCAAGCTTTTTTGAGGGGGTTTATTTTTTTTTTTTTTAGAGTTTTGTCCTTATTCAAAAAAATTTGTATTTGTTGATTTTTGGGGTTTTATCTTGGATATTTTAAAAAATATTTGGGTAAAAGTAAAAAAATTTCACTTTTCCGATTCCTTTTGTTGAGACAAATCAATAATTCACAAAAATTTGGCGCAAGAATAACAAGTGCGAATATTTTTTGAATAAAGATAAAACTCTCAAAAAGTTCAAAAAGCTTAGCGAAACAATGCCCAAGTAAAAGAAAAAGGAAAATGATAATGTTGAAACTATTTTTGTTGGTGCCAAAATTTCAGTGCATAAAAGTCTTGTATATTGCAAATGATTGTATCATATATCAAAGTGAATCTCAACCACTAGTTGATCTTTTCGAGATAGTTTCGAGATAAATTTTCTTTGTCCATAGCATTTCTGTTGGCATTATCATCAATGCCCCCCAAGTATAACCCCACGGGACCGGTTTGCCCAAGTGGTTATGAGGAAGCAATAAGTACTCCTCCATGAAATCACAAGTTGTGTTCCCACGGACGCCAAACATTCCAAATCTTGGGGCCACTGGGGGTTATACTCGGTCGTTATTTTTAGGGCCCCAGAATTAGTTAAGGCCAGGTGCGCAGAAGCTGGCCCAAACATCCAATTAATTAAAAAAAAAAGCCTAGGCCCCGTTCCGCAATGAGAAAAGAACCCTTATTTTTTAAGAAGCCAATTTCAAATTAAAAAATTATAGATTTATTAAAATCTAAAAATATGCAATATGGATCTTATTTGAAAGATCTCATCGAGATCTTTTATATGATGTAAAAAAAATTAAAAATTTATTTTTCATTTACATTATTTTTGAATTTGAAAATGTAAAATAAACTGCTTATTTTTTAAGAAGGTTTCTGGAACGGAGCCTAAAAGTATTCCCTGGGGACACGATGGATGCCATGGGTCTTGTTTTTGTTGCTTACTTTTTAACTGAAGAAGCTTGGAATATAAGTACTAAATACACTACTCAAGTTGCAGACATCGAACAAGTGTCTCTAAAACAGGAACGTCAACTAGAACAAAGTCATCGACAGCCACAGGGATTGAGAATATAGTTCTGGAATAATATTGAGCTCACAAGAAGATGTGAGTCAATATTGAGCTCACAAGAATATAGTTCTGGAATAATCCTAAAATCCCTTTTCTGATTATTCTTCATCCTCGTGAAAGTCAAACCCTCTTCTGTGAATATCTGGTTCAAGGGCAGAACCCAAAAATCCAACCTACCCCGAGCTAACTCAAAATTTTAATAAACTGATATATACACACGTGTGTGTGAATACAAAAAAAAAATTAATGTCCAATGAACTTGTATAGAAGTAGGTAAATGTACACAAAAAAAGAAACATACAAAAAACTTACGCTATTGAAATTTTACCTTATTGAAGTTGTGCCCTACGTAGTTCTAGAGAGTAGAAATAATTTATTATCGAATCCGAGTCGATATTTTCAACAAGTTCTATTCCAATGAAAATAATTATCTAGGATGGGGGCTGGGCTATGAAAAGAAAATGGGGTGAGCTAAAACTTGTGGGGTTAAAATTTTACATATAAAATTTTTACTTTTTCTAAACTCACCTGGGCTATAGTCCACCTTAAACTATATGAGTATATGTAGTACCGCCCTTGATCTGGTTTAAGAAAGGGAATGATGTGGTTTCATTTTACAGGTTTGATGCTCCATACCGAGCATTTGCGCTTTAGGTGGGGTTCCGCTAGCGGACGGTTAATTTATGGTCCGCTAAAATTAGTCGAAATATACATAAACAAGCTCTGGTTATAAAAAATAGTGAGAGAAAAGGAACCACTTATTTGCTACTGAGAGAATCCACAGACTTAAAACTCAGATGATATGCCTTTCAACTTATTTGCTAAAAGTTGAAAAATCAAAGGTGTGTTCCACTAACTAAAATAAATAGTATCTATTTTCACACTTATTTTTTGAATTAAATGTAATTTATTATGAAAGAATGATCTGTCTCGTAAAACAAAAAATAAGTACACAAAAAACAAGAACCTTAGCGGGATGTGGCCTAACTGGCTATATATATATTCTCAAACGCAACTTCTTCAAAATCAAGTTGACCCCAAAACCATCTCAAACGCAACTTCTTCCAAAATCAGATTTTAGGCTGTTTTTCAAAATGTAAAAATGACTAAAATCTGTTAGTAAGAATCCACATTGAAGTCAAATCCCTTATTCTCATAAGATTTTCAAGATAACTGAAAACTCTTCTGTTAAGTCGCCAAAGACAAACATAACCGAAAAGAGGAGTGTTTTTGGCACTCCCCAAATTGATAACCGCACCAAAATCAATCTCTATATGGAATTGATTTTGGGACTCCCCTAGAGTACTGTGTGGCTATAAATTTGGGGAGTGCCAAAATCAATTCCCAACCGAAAATCTAATTAATGCCCTATACGAATATATAGATTCTGGAAGTCTGATAAGGTGTAGCCGATTTAAAAAAGAAGAAGAAGTCTGATAAGGTGTATGTGGGGGAGCTAAGTAATATGGGAATTGGAATCTAATCTCTTCCTACTTATTGCCTATATATACATGCAAATGTAGCCCGATAATTGTGGTGCAATGCACAGAAAGCTAGCAATGAGTGTTGAGGGAAGAGAGGTCTCGTATGAAGATTAAGAGTCTTGTTCGGTAGCCAAGGATGACTAGCCTAAATCTATCCAAAGGGCTTTAAGAGAAGAGTTATTTGGGTTATATATACATACATATATGTGTATATTCAATGTGTAGAGTACTTGAATGGATTTTAGGCGTCATCTCTTGGCTAACCTGACGGGCTCTCATCTTTCATGCTAGACCTTCTCTTCCAGAGTTCCATGCATGAAGAAGGTTAACAGATCTCATTGATAGATATGCATATATGTAGTAGGTAAACGGCTTTGATTGGTTCTTAGTTTAGTTTTATTTTAGTTTTGTTTTTCAATCATTACTCTACTTCTTTCTCCAATCATTACCTTATTTTTTCAATTATTACTTTCTCATCTCTCTCTATCTCTCTCCAATCATTACCCTTCTCTTCAATCATTACCCTATTTCTCTCTCCACCCATTACCAAAACTAAACTAAACTAAACTTCCAATCAAACAAAACCGTTATGTTTATAAGTAGTAGATAATATTGATGTGTTACATATAGGTCTCGTTTGATAATTGTAATAGATTTGGTGGAATTGATAAAGATGTGAGATTACGATTGAGAATGATAAGGAGGTTCTTCGTCCATCTTTTATGTTTTTTTTTTTGGTCACTTGATAGATGTCTAATCTACTCCTAAAGGGATGATGTACTACTAAGTGACATACAGGTGGGGCAAGTCCATAGGGCATGAACCACCACACCAAACACTCGCGCTCCTGGTGAAAATCGAACCATCACTTTTTATGTAAAAAAAGGTGAGAAAATATCATTGGACTACAAGTCCGTTGGCAGAGATGTTTGTTTTACATAGGATTGGATGATAGAATTATTAATACCATGTTTGTTTAGGACTAGATTGGATTGGATTAGAATGCCAATTGTCGAACGTTTTTATCCTCAACCACGAAAATAAGTAAAAAAGAAATATAGTAACTATTCTCAAATTTTTTCACCCAAGTGTTCAATTTGAAGACGGAAAAGAACTTCTTTTTTTTTTATTCAAAAAGTACATAATATCCGTGTATGGCTGTGCTCATTCCAAAAAACACATCTATCTATTCTATCTTATTGTCCAACTGCGTTTTCCATTCATGAGTTTGCGTTGATCTCTCTCTCTCTTGGGCCCAAAATAAGGTGAAAGTAACTAATTTGAAGCCCTTTTCGATGCTCAAGTGTTGTTCCCGAAGAAATCTGCCTTCATTCAGGATCCATACAAAAACCAGGACAAAAAAGGTATGCTTCTTAAAGTTCTTAATTTTAGGTTTACTCTCTCCATTTAATTTGTTTCAACTCCAACTTAAAGAACAGTAATTCGGCTGTTGGTTTAAGTCCAAAATTTGACATACACACACAATGTGTGTTACGTGTGCACAATATGCGTGCAAGTCGAATTATGAAAAAATATGCATAATAATTTCTCGCTTATTGATTGATCATCAAAGTTTAAAAGGGCATCCAAATAAGCTAAAAAGCTAAATAAGTGATTATTTGTAATTATTAACAAACATCTCTCATTAGCTTTTTTGATGACCCGTATTCAATTTTGATTTGGCGAAAGGATCTCCCCATATTCTGTCGATTTCAAATGCTTAATCTGAGGGCAACCCTTCAAAATTTTCCTCAAGGCACTCACTCTTTAGTGAGTTGACTACATCCCCATACCTTGAGCGTTTGTAAATTGGGGCAAGCGACCACTATATCTTTCAACAATTTATCTTTCAAACCCCTAGTATAAAGTCAAATCCAGATATATAACTCGATAATTTCTTTCCATATTCATGGCAAAATCATCTTGAATATGTCCCAAAGATCCATTTCTCAATGTAATTTTTGAAAGCGCGGGATATTCTTTTGCGAAGACTGAAAAAGTGGTTGCGGTTAAGGAGTAACAACCTTGAAGCTCTATGGATTCCATTTTGGGAAGACATGGGCATATATGTCTCTCATAAAATCGTCATTGAATGGATATGCACCCCATAATATAAGGTGCTTCAAAGTGTATCCTGCACCTGGAATTATATGAAAACAAAGGTAGGAGTAGGACAACAAAGGGGTACTTGTGAGTTGGTACCTCTAAGAGAGACCTACAAATACAACATCGATCAAAACCTCCATGACTAGAGTGCTATCATTTGTTAATTGCATCTTTGAACTTTTTAGAATTGATGTTTAATTATCGATGATGATATGAACGTGGCTTTTCTTTTTTCTTTTTTTTTTAAAATTAGCTCGGGTTTCTAGACTTGTCTTTTTCAGTTTGGGTGAACATGCGTTGTTTTGCTTGTCTTGTTTATACTTGGAGGATTAACTCACAAGCATGTCTAGGGTTTCGATCGAAGTTTGGATTTCTGAATTTAACAATGATGCACATATGCAGGGAGGCAATTAAGGCGGAACCAATGTTCTGAAAACTAGACCAAACCAGCTGGTTCAACCGGTCAAGTTTCGGGTTTCGATAATCTGCAAAATTGGTCGAAGTGAAAAACCACTTTGAGCCGAAAAGAATCAGTTAAACCGACCAACCAACCAAACCGCACTTGGGGCTAATGAACCAGTCAGTTTTTCTTACCCTACAACTTACTCTGCACTAAATTAAAGTGCAGTGGTCCAAGGTACATAACCAAGTCTGATTGCTTTAGGCTTTCTAAATTCACTGTTGTGGGCTTGTAAAGTTAAGGTGGTTCATTTATATGATGCAGGATGCCTCACTCCTTTTGTGCTTATTCAACGTTGGAGTGGTTTGTCTTGTATTTGCTACACAGAATCTATCAATTTGAGGCACTACTGTGCATTAGATGTATGTATGTCTCTAGCTTACCAGAAACTTGTCAATCTAATGCTTAACTTTTTTGGTTTTACAAAAAATGAATGTCTGTAAACGACTACAATTCTATGTCTTATATTTGTTTGTTTATTCGTAGTTTTGATAATTGTTTAACAAGTGCGGCACAAACCCATTTTGACCTATTGGTCCTAGTATCATAGGCGACCGAACGGCTGCTGTAGAAATTATGTGATAACGACGTCATGGTTTATTTCCTAATGAACCATGGTTGAACCGGTGACCACCTTGGCACCTCCCAATCCCTTTTCCGGTTCACTCCGGCTTCTGTTTCCAGAAACATTAGTCAAAAGCACGGCCCGGCTCATACATCTTAAATCAGTGGACTTCTTGCAAGGGGTAAAAGCATAAAGGCCCAATTGGTTTTTTACTTAATTATTGGCTTACTTTTTCAGCTTTTTGGGCTTGTTTTTGTTCTTTCTAAACTTTTTTTAGTTTTGCGGTAAATATTTAAAATTTTTTATTTGTCTTGACAAAAAAAATAAAAAGTTATGGTAAATTAGTTTAAAAAGTTTGTTGAAGACAGTAATATCGATTCTCGTCAAAAGCGCAAGTGCTAGGTGTAGTGGTTGATACCTTTTAGGCTTGTCTCACTCGTATGCCGATGAGCGACACTCATTTCTCATCCTCTTAAACCTTGTTCAGTTGCACAAAAAGAATGGGGAAGGACAGTGGCGAAGGCAGAATTTGGATGGGGATGGAGCTGTTTAATGGTAGTTTACTTGTATTGCTGCATATTACTATCAGCAAGGATGTGACAAAAAAAATGGTTTAACTCAAACATTTTCCTATGCTTTGTTTTTAATTGATTTCAATTGAAAAGACAGACTTGATTCAATTCTCTCGTGGTTCTTAAATAAAAGCCATTGAAGTATTACTTACATTACCGTAAGAGGTTTTATCACAGCACCTTCGTTGGACGGTTTCCCTCTTCTATTTTTGATCAACAAAGAAAAAGTTTTCATATTATTAAAAATGATACAAAAGAAATCTTATAGTAGTACACTAGGGAGCATTATGAACAATGGTAGTACTTCATCTATCAATACACCTCACATTTCAATTCTTTTTAGAAAATACATAAAAAGCCCTAAAGTTGGTAAGAAACCACCAAACACCTAAAAGAAACCCAGTCCAAACAAATGGGTAAAGCCGAACACCGAAAAAGTAACGACCCAAACTAAGATTGAGAGAAGAAAATAAAATTCTATAAAAAAAAAAAGAGAAGGGAAAATTCTAGGGAAAATGACGGTTAATGACGTATTTTGACAATTAATACCCACCAAGAACATTTTCAGCATTAACAAATGTTTTCAGCATGTTCTTGACGGATATTAATTATTAAAACACATCATGACCGTCATTTTCCCAAAATTCTACTAACTCTATTGGGCCACAGGAAAGGCAAGAAGGAATCAACGTTTTACCGCATCATTTGAACCAATACTAGAAAAGTAGATCAAAAATAATTATTGAAATTGCATTTTTAAGCAATGGTTTTTTGAAACAACCACCCTCGTGCCCTAACGAATGAAGTGGACATGAGAGCTAATAAGTGTGTATTCTCCGTTAGGTCACATGTTTGAATTTGAAGAAGACCAAATATTTCAATGGTCTAGTCGTTAACTTAAGGTGCAAAATTCGTTGAGGTGCGCGCAGATTGCAAATTCTCCGGACATCCGATTATAAAAAAAAAAAAGGAAGAATCAAACGTGGTTATGACATCAATTCTGAAATCATAAGTGTAAGTATATAAAGTCACCAGTCATACATTAACATAACATAATTAAACAGTTTCTAACTTCAGAACCCCGGCCTTCTACCTTCTTATTACTACTCTGTTTCAACGTCCACGTAGAAAACAGAGCCCAAGCATAAAACAAAAAGAACCAAAAATCACTTCTTTGACGGCGGTGAACCAAATTGAGGTGGAAGCCGAAACGGTGGCAAGAAAGGCAGCGGCGGTAGTACCGGCTCCCACGGCTGATTGAACCCAACTTCCGGTGCCAGCGGCGTCGATGAAAACGGCAAAGGCAGGGTCGGATTCACTGGGATGTCGGGCTCCACCGGAGGCGGCAGAAACAAGTCCGGCGACTCCGGAAATGGGAACGGAAAAGCGGGTGTCGGCGTCGAGTCGGGTTCCGGCGGAGGGGAAGAAAAGACTAATGGTGGAAAATTGAAGGGTGGTGATTCGGGTGGGAGCAATGGAATTACAGGGGAATCTTGAATTGGTGGGGAGAACATTGGGACGAGCGGCGGCGCCGGCGGAAGGAAGGAGTCCGGCGGCGGAGAGAACAGCGGGAGGGTTGGGGAGTCGGGGATTACGGTCGGAGGTGATAGGAATGGGAGATTTGGCGGTTGTATGTCGTCCGGTGGTGGTGGGGAGGCGACTAGTGGTGGTGGAAACACGATGGGTGGCGGCATGTCAGGCGGAGGTGGAGAGGTAAAAATAAATGGCGGCGGAGAGGAATCAGGGGATGGTGGGGGTGGAGATGGGACCAAGGGTGGTGGCGGTGAAGGCGGCGGAGGGGATGGTGGAGGTGGGGGAGAGGGTAACGGTGGTGGCGGGGACAGCACCGGTGGCGGTGAGGCAGGTGGAGGAGCGGGGGCCGGAGGTGGTGATGCCGGTGGTGGGGAGGTGACTACTGGTGATGGAGATGCTGGTGGTGGAGAGGGGAGGATTGCCGGTGGTGGTGGGAGCTGGGGTGGTGATGAAGGTACCAAAGGTGGTGGCTGTGTTACTATTGGCGGAGGTGAGGGGACTAGAGGGGGAAAAGGGAGCGGAGGAGAGGGTAGAAGTGGAGGTGGTAGCGGTGGAGACTGGTGGCTAGGGGAGGGAGTGGGGGATGGCTCGAAGGGGTTGTTGGGGGAGGAGCGTCGGAAAGGCCATTGGGCACAGACTCCGAAGAGGTATTGGTACAGTGGGTCGCAGCTCGATGATCCACCTGATCTTCCTGATCCGCCGCTCGATCTTGATCTTCTAGTCCTGCTGCTGCTGCTTCTTCTATTGCTTCTTGATTGCTTGTCGTCTTGTTGTGTTCTGTGTCGGGCACTTGTCGTCTGTTTTGCGAGAGTTGTTACTTCTGCTATAGATGGGGTGATGAAGAGCAATGCTAGCAAAACCACGACCACTCTGTTTGATTTCATCTCTCTCTCTCTAATTCATCACCACTTGTCCCTGTGTGTTGGTTGATGGTGTGCTTGAATAGTTGAATTACACTGTCCATGCAAAATACTATAGGGCATATGTAGTACTTCTCACAGAGAGAGATGTTAGATTAAATGTAGTGAAGTGAAGCTCTGTTGACAAATGGGAGTAGTAAATAGCAAGTGATAAAACTTGCTGTGTACAGCTAACAATTGCGAATTTCAATATGCAGGGATTTGGTTGAACTCTCTCTCTCTCTCTCTCTCTCTCTCTCTCTTCGAAATTAATCATGGTAGTGTGGAAGTGAAGCTTTGTACAGTTTGCAGTTGGATGGGTAATGGGAAGGGGGATGCATGCCTAGTTTTACGTGCCAAAATGTGTAGTAGTAATACTACCAGAGTGCAGACCCCCCTACTTGCTTGCTCAGTTGCTTGGGTACTCGATCCTTCGAAAATAGGAGTACTTGTCACAAATGCAACATTAATACTGCTATCCTGCAGGAACACTTTACAAGTCCTTTCTCACTTTGCAACTTTTGCTTTCCCAATTGGAATAGCCATCTAAAGGAAAATATGCAGATGAAATGAGGAATATTTCTGATCATTAGTTACATTCGGAGTAGTTTTTCCGAATTTTTCAGCCAGCATGAGTGCGGAATGTAGGTGTAGTTATGTGTGGGCGTGTAAGGTGCATAGCCTTTTAGCGATGTCCATTCAATAGGGTGAAACAGAGTTTGATTATAATCAAGATCAAACTCAAAGTAATTTGGCATCTTTTGCGGCCAAAAAAAAAAAAAAAGAGACTCGAAGTAATTTACTCTGTGTAGTTCCGAAAGTGAAGAGGGGCTAACTATATTTTGACAACATTAGGCATTACAATCACCGTAATTGGCATTACCCAGAGGACTTAGAAGTAGAAGTACTTGTTCGGAACTTATGGAAAGAAGTGGAAAAGAATGTACAATTAAAAAAAATTCCCCTTATCTATTTGGTTGTCAGAGAGAGAACAGAGGGAAAATTTTTGATGAAAAAGGAAACAAAAAATTCCAATTTTTTTTTTAACTTCTATTTTCTTTCCAAGTTCTTTTCAAACCATACAAGAAAAAGTTGATTTCCTTTGAATTTTCTTTATAAAGCCGAACAAAAGAAAACCCTCACCTTTCCTGAAAAATTCTCTCTGGAATATTTTCTCTTTTCTCCGCTTCTTTCTTTTACTCCAACAGCTTGTTTGTTTGAAGGACAAGAGAGAGGATATAGGATTTGGCCGATATACATTTTCGGCTTGGACATGTCCAATGCGTGTTTGTTTTTTGCAGCTGGATATAATTTGGCCGGAATATATATATATATACATACATCCATCTGCAGTGGGAAGGCTTGAATCAGATTTTTAAAAATAGACTACTACATACTGCAACTTGCATAGCCTTTGTAGCAAGTTTCAGTCGTTCCGGTTGCTTTTCCTTATCATACAGTACATCCTTCATGGTTGCAATGTGGATACTATCTAAGACAACCATTATACCTACCTATGTTCACCACCATATGAAGTACTTCATACCCTGATAATACGTCAACCCTTGTACAAAGCTAATTTATGGTTGTTTTTTCCCATTCTAGTTGCACCTATTCATAGAATGACTCTTTAACTTCAGTCTTGCTTCTTTTAATGAATTCCAATCTTCAGTTTTGGTTCTATAGGATGAAAGTAGACCTCTTATAAGTGGGAGTAGATTTTAGCCAAGGCAAAATTCACTCTCCTCACTAAACAAAAGCCTGCGTTCGTTGTGAATGAGAGGCCTTTGAAGTAGTTCTAGTTTTCATCCAATTCCACATTTCATATTGAGAAATGCAGATATGCGGCCATTAGAAAGGTTTTTTTTCCATATTTCAGAGACAGAACCATCCCCTTTTTACCTCTAGATGAGGTCGCTCAAGGGGGAGGGGAGACACCATTCTCGCTCACTCCGGCAGCTTTCTACGGAGCTATTTCTGTCCTGCAAATCTAGCATGTCTTTGCTTGTACTCTTTTATTTTCATATATATGATGTTCTCTTTATTTCAAAAAAAAATTGATGCAGGCTGAACATAATATGTTTGAGTTCTGGAGAATATGCAATTGGATGGAGCAGCAAAGACCAAGCAAGTGTAATGCTTCTGTATTATAACCCTGAGTTGAAGTAATTTATAGATGAAGGCAGGTTCAAGCCTTCAAGAAGACCAGGAGACTACGAGATGATGATGTAGCTTAAATCCTTAGAATCTGTATTTACTGGCATGTATGTGAGACGTGGTCAGAGTAGCAAAACCGACGTTATTTGGGTCTTTTTCCTAAAGCAGTGTGCAAATGTTATAAACAGTTCTGATTTCTTATCCTTTTTGTCTAAAGGCAAAAGCCAACAACATGGCCTTCCTGACTTGGTGGATGCAAGTTCCATAAGTTTTGACGCAATCTACGCATTCTATGTTCTTTCATTTATTTCTCTTAAAATTCCAGAGGTTTTGGTGTAACTTTGGGTATAGCAAAGTACTGTGCTGTCTCTACCCCCAATAACTCTCTATCCATTTGTGGAAAAGTTAATGGGTAAATCAAATATTGTAACAAAACTCTGCTGCACTTTGAGATTAAAACTTTGGGGAGCGAAATTGCAAATATAAAGCAGGTTAATTGTTGCCATGTCGAGAATTGAGAAGTCTTGGGGGCGAAATTGTTGATTACTTGTAGGCACAAGAGAGTTTGCCACACTTTAATCAACCCCCTGTCCCTTAATCAACCAAAGAGTTCACCACCAGATATCGCCAAATTTTAGTTGCCCTGACCATTACTAAAATTTAAGAATTGTGTATCAAATTTCTTCTGGCATATGCATATAACTGTCAGAAGACATCTTTGTACTCTTTGCATCAGAAATTTTGTACTACTTCAGATGCATATCAGAAATCATTACCACTTCCCAAATACTCTTTCTGGCCACTATCAGTTTCATGTGAGGCCAACGCCTACAGTTACATAAATTGTGTCCTCTACCAAAGCCAAAGTTCTCTCGTCCCCACCCCTCCCTTATCAATGTCATTGGGTATTTCTCAAACCAAACGTGTGTTCAACACCGTCGGTCACTTCTTTCTCTGCTCTGCAATCATATCCGAATATGCCTGAGAAGAAAGAAAAGGAAAATTTCAAAGTTGGTTTATTTCCCTTCTCCGGCAGATGTTGCCGTATGTTAAGAGTAACCAAACAACCAAAAAGAACTAGTCATTCTAGAATATAGTAGCAGCTTATACACTAAAAGTCCAACTTTTACAGTATCACGAAAGGAAAAAGGAGGGAAAAGGTGGTGCATTGCGTTTCTGGGCGTTTCCTTGTTCCATGTCTTAAGCTAAAAGGAGAACAAGAACAACTCTACTAACAATATAAAACAGGAAGTAGTACCAAGGGGAATTTCACCGTATATTTCGAAAATGAACAAAAACTTATAGTCTCACTTGGCAATGTAAGGAAAATTTAATAACAAGAGGCAGAGACAACAAATAGAGTGTCCATACCTTGGGGTAAGTGTACAAAAAGATGTACCACCATGCACAAATAAGAGAAAGAACTACTACAGTCACTAGTATGGAGTGCAAAATTAGCCAGCTAAAGGCAATTACTACAACTCCTATTTTCTGGTAACTCATCGGCAAACCTCTTGCGTAAATGGCTCAATGCTTCGTCCTATTTTCCTCTGGACAAACAAGCTAGCACTGAATTCTCCATGAAGTTCAGAATCAACTGAGAGCATCAAAGACGCATGAGGGAATGCCATTACTCTTAGGACAATAGATGCAGAACTGCTTCAGCAGGGGAAACACATCTGTTCTAAGGACTGATTGAGAGTTCTACTTACACAAAGCTAAACTAGAAAGTAGAACGGCTCCCGCTGGGGAAAGCTCATCCCTTCTTAGGACTGCCTCAGAACTACCAACAGAAAAGCTAAACACGAGTATTGAGCTTGTGTTAGATGTCAGGTATTTTCTTTTGCATATCTCACAGATTGTAGGTTTGCGCATAGGTTTACCGCTTATGCAGTGTGTTGTAACGAACGCTATGAATGCAAGCTAAGAACGAGAAATTGAAAACTAAACAAGAAATCACAAAGACACAAGATATACGTGGTTCCCCAAGATGGGTACGTCCACGGGCGAGGAGAGAGAGGATTCACTAACCAACGTGAAGAAGAGATACAAAGAGCCGGCTATAATCCGTAACTCTATAAAGGCCACAATATGAAAGCCCAAAAGATAATTCCTAGAAGTCCCCCAAAAGCCCTATTTATAATAGGCTACAAAACGGGAACAACATAATTAACCAATGTGGGACTAAAGAATACAAGGCATTCCTAACAATTCTCCACCTTGACTTGAATTCCACTGAACCAAATCACCAAATATAGCTATCCCCTTCTAACCTCTCACTCGCCAAATGCCCCCGAGGGGCGATCAACTGCAAATACCAAGCAAGCCCAAGCAATGCTTGAACTTGGCAACCGGAACCGGTTTAGTCAACATATCTGCTGGGTTATCTGCCGTACCCACTTTCTTCACCTCAACTTGCTTCTGTGAGATGATATCCCGAACGAAGTGATACCTGACATCGATATGCTTAGTCCTCTCATGATACATCAGATTTTTAGTCAAATGTATAGCACTCTGCGAATCACAAAATACTGAACTCACACCCTGTGCAAGACCAAGCTCACAAAGCAAACCTCTCATCCACAATGCCTCCTTCACAGCTTCAGCAATGGCCATATACTCCGCTTCTGTTGTAGACAGCGCAACTGTAGCCTGTAAAGTAGCTTTCCAACTAATGGCACTTCCGGACAGAGTAAAGACATAACCTGTCAGAGACCTCCTCTTATCGTGGTCACCGGCAAAATCCGAATCAACATAACCAACAGCATGATCACCAGAATTGACAATCCTAAACAATAGACCAACACCTGCAGTTCCGCACAAATACCGTAGTATCCATTTCACAGCCTCCCAATGTGCCTTTCCTGGACGCCCCATATAACGACTAACGACACTAACTGCATGTGAAATATCAGGACGAGTACATACCATGGCGTACATAAGGCTCCCAACTGCGCACGAATATGGAACCTGAGACATATACTTCTCCTCATCCTCCGACTGTGGTGACAACTCAGCTGAAAGTCGAAAGTGTGCTGCCAAAGGGGTACTGACTGGCTTCGAGTTCTGCATGGCAAAGCGCTCAAGTACTTTAAGAACATAAGACTTCTGATTCAAAAATAATTTGCCAGCTACTCGATCTCTGCAAATCTCCATACCCAAAATACGTTTTGCCGCACCCAAATCTTTCATCTCAAATTCACCACCCAACTGTTGTTTCAACTTGTTGATTTCTGACACACTCTTGGCAGCAATAAGCATATCATCAACATACAACAGTAGATAAACAAATGAACCATCTGGAAGTTTTCGAAAATATACACAACTGTCATACTCACTTCTTGAATATGACTGGCTTATCATAAAAGTATCAAACCGCTTATACCACTGCCTAGGGGATTGCTTGAGGCCATACAAAGATTTACGAAGTAAACAAACGTGATCCTCCTTACCAGAAACAACAAATCCCTCAGGCTGACGCATATAAATCTGTTCCTCAAGCTCGCCGTGCAAAAACGCAGTTTTGACATCAAGTTGCTCTAACTCAAGATCATAACATGCAACAATAGCAAGTAAAGTGCGAATGGAACTATGTTTTACAACTGGTGAAAATACCTCAATGTAGTCAACACCCTCCTTCTGGCTGTATCCTTTCGCCACTAGCCGAGCTTTAAACCGAGCGTCTTCTACCCCTGGAATACCTGGTTTGCGCTTGAAGATCCACTTGCATCCAACAATCCTCTTCCCTTTCAGCGGTTCTACTAACTCCCATGTCTGATTCTTCTGAAGAGACTCAATCTCCTCATTCATAGCAACAAACCACTGTGCAGACTCAGCGCTCAAAATAGCTTCCGTATAGCTTGAAGGCTCCTCATACTCAACTGTTTCAGCAACTGATAAAGCATAGGCCACCATCTCAGAATAAGCCGAATACCTTTCAGGAGGCCGAATCTCCCTCCTTGGCCTATCTTTAGCAATAGTGCGTGGTTGCTCAACTAATGCATCAACCTCTGTGTCTGAACTCTTGAACTCCTATTCAATTGGCTTCTCAATGTGCTTCTTCCCTGAGTCGGAAGATTCACCCAAAAACTCCACCTGCTTTGGAACACTATGTTCTTGAACTGTATCATCAACCTGCTTAGACCCCTTAATCAGATAATTTTCATCAAAAGTCACATCCCTACTGATCAAAAACTTCAAATCATCAGAGCACCATAACCTATACCCTTTGACACCTGCTGCATAACCCAAGAAAATACACTTCTTGGCCCGTGGCTCCAGTTTACCTTCATTCACATGAGCGTAAGCTGGACACCCAAAAACACGCAACACAGAATAATCAGCCGGATGACCTGACCATACCTCAAACGGAGTCTTACACTCAATAGCAGTCGACGGAGACCTGTTCACCAAATAGCATGTTGTGGAAACGGCTTCAGCCCAAAATTCTTTGCCCAATCCGGAATTGGACAACATACAACGTGCCTTCTCCAAAAGAGTCCTGTTCATTCGTTCAGCCACACCATTTTGCTGAGGGGTTTTTCTCACTGTGTGATACCTCACAATGCCCTCATCACTGCAAAATCTATCAAACTCGCCAAGACAAAACTCCATACCATTATCAGTTCTCAAACGTTTTATTTTCTTACCAGTCTGATTCTCAATCAAAGTTTTAAACTGTTTGAATGTATTAAAGGCGTCACTCTTATGTTTCAACATATACACCCAAACCTTACGAGAGAAATCATCTATAATACTCATAAAATATCGAAAACCACCTTTAGAAGTTACCTCTGCGGGACCCCAAAGATCCGAGTGAAAATAATCCACCGTGCCTTTGGTGCGATGAACAGCTGTACTGAATTTTACCCTGCACTGCTTGCCGTAGACACAATGCTCACAGAAATCCAGTTTCTCAATTTTCTGGCCACATAGCAAACCCTGTTTGCTCAAAACTGTCATCCCCCTCTCGCTCATATGCCCAAGGCGCATATGCCACACGTAAGTTTCAGTCAGTTGTAGAATCTTCGCCTCCGCCCCCTCCTAAATTACCAGCAGAAATATGAGATGCTTAAAATTAAGACAAATACCATTGAAACCGGAATATAACATCAAGTGATCAGTATTCGGGCATCAATTCAAGTGAAGCAAGATAGAACATAAAGACAACTGAAGTACCTTTATGTAAGAACTTATTGAGGGCGGCCCGAGCACAACAGTAAGGTCGCGCTAGTGTGACCTAGTAGTCAGAGGTTCGAGTCGCGGAAACAACCTCTCCGCTTGCTCTCTCCATTTTACTCTTGAAATCGAAAACCCACCAAGCTGTTTATCCAATCACCAAAAAATGAAACAACAATTGCATTTTTTCGTATCTTGTTACCCATATTCACACTCTTCATGCAAACCCAATCGTAGACAAAGGCTATATCCTATATGCAAGCATAAAGATTAAAAATTCTCGGTTTCCTTCCATTTTACCGATAGAAGGGATGAGAACGTAAGGAGATTAATTGATGAGATATAATGAAATTCATTAAAGAAGAAGACGAAGAACTGACGATGGCTGAGAAAGTGGTGATGTCTGAAGCTAGAGCTAGGGTTTTGGAGAAGGGGAACTAGCATCCATTTTTTCTTCCTTTTCTCCGTTGATGTCGGTTTGGTGGGTTGGGGAAGATGACGGTTACTCAGAACGACGTCGACCGGTTTTTGTCGAGACCTCGCATCTTCAACAAGGGCGTTCATTCCTCAAAACGGCGTCGCTCGGATTAAATCGGGACTTCTCATGGTGAAACTGCGAAGTGTGGTGTGCAAGGACTGCAACTTGTATTTGGTAAATTCTGAATTTATGCCGGGTTTATTTATCAATCAAAACTGTTCAAGTTTTAGGGCTCATCGAGAAGATTAATTTTGACGAAGATTAAGTGAATAAAATTCATTTTAATGCGTACTCGGATATGATTTAAGTGGTTTTATTTTTGTGAAAGTAGACTAGGCCACATTGCATCAAAACCGTTGTGTTATGCAACAAATTCTAAACGACGCCGTTAGACTTTTTAATCTCAACTTCGCATTTCAAAGCTGCGAAGTGTTTTTTGAAACCGCGTACCGATTGTAATTGGTAAATTGTGAAATGATTCGGGGTTTATTTCTCGATCGAAAATGTTCAAGTTGTAGGACTTGTCAAGTAGATAAATCCTACAGAAGATCATGCTAATCGAATGCTTTTTAGCGTATAATCTGAGATGATTTCAGTGATTTTTTGGTGATAAAATAGATTTGGTCGCACTGAATCATACCCATTTCAGAGAATTAAGGAATAAATTCACTCCGGCGGGGAGAGAGCTAGGTGGTTGATCAGCAGAGCAGAGGGTGTTACCGAAGGAATCTGATGGGAATGGTCTCAATGCCATAGTAACATGAGGTCTATTCAAATCTTCCATTCTCTTCAGCTGATCGATTTTGATTTTGTATTGCTTTCACTGTTCTTTATTTATGGGAGATTTCATTGTCGCCGGAATATATCTGAATCCGTTTATGGTGGTTTTGCATCTATTAACCTGCAACAACCATCATTTTGGAAGAGGAGAGGCTAAAAACGATGTTTCTATCAATCACGGATCATGAAATTTCTGCTCCATTGCCTTTTTAAATTGAGCCAATTAAGCTTTGTCAAGTATGAGTATTTGATTGGGAATTTTGTGCTTTTTAGAGCTCGATGAGAACATCAACCACGTCAAAAATCACGTTGAACAGATATCGATCGATAAAATTTGGAAAGGCATTAAGATTAAATTGTTTTTTATTGGAACCGAGGGTAGACCAAATTGGATGGGAGTCAGAGTCCCTTTCTTGAGGTTAAATTGTTTTCCAGGCAGTAGTAGCACAAGAAAGCCCAAGCGCCCAACTGGGCTACAAGATAGAAGAAGAATACTTATCTAGCTATGACAGAAACAAGATGAGAAAACCCGGAAACCCGTCGTTACTCTCCCTCTCCCTCCTCATAATACAAATAATGAAAAAAAGAACACTTTCCTCTCCTCCTCTCGAGATAGATAGAGAGAGATAGATAGAGAGAGAGAGCTCTGTTTGGAACTCAGGAAAAAAAAAGAAAAATTAAAGAATTTTCTTCTTATTGTTTGGTTGTAGAGAAAGAAAAAAGAAAATAAAAATTTTGAGTATAGTGAATAGTAAATTTTCTCTCTTATTTTTTTTATCATTTTTCTTCTCTTTTATTTTCTTTTCCTTTCTTTTCCTTTCCTTAAGTTCCAAAGATAGCCTAAGCCCAGAGATAAGATTAAGCATGAATCGACATATTGGTGTGGGGTCGAGTGGATTCCTCTTTTGAATGTAAACTACCAATCGCCACCCCCACCCCACCCACCCACCCACGCACCCCACTGACACGGCCCTCCTTCCCCCTTTTACCCTCTCTCTCTCCCTCCCTCCCTCCCTCCCTCCCTCTATAAAATTTTAAATACTAATAATTTGTTTTTCACGTATTTTTTTAATAAATTTATATTTTGAAATCTACTCAACGAAATTTATCAAATAAGCTTAATATTGATGGTAAAATAATATAAAACGGAAAAATTATATTTTTTACGTAGTCTAAACTATCTAAAGAGGTTGAAAAATATGTTCCAAATTTCAATCCGTTTTTACGTAGTTTAATTATGAAAATTTAGGATAAAATGAGCAGAAAACTGAAATCTTTCCACCGGTTTAAACAGATTAAAATTTGGAACACTTAAATTTTTTAACATTTTTAGACAGTTTATATATTAAAAAATATAGTTAAAAAATTAAGTGTTCCAAATTTAAATCCGCTTGAACCGGTGGAAAGATTTTAGTTTCCTAATCATTTTATCCTAAATGGTCATAATTAAATTTTGACTCTAGGACTCTCGTTGATAAGCCCTAAGAGATATTTGATTCTAAAAGGCCAAAAATTCATTATGATCATTTAAGATAAAATGAAAAAAAAAACAAGATCTTTCCACCGATTGAACCGGATTGAAAATCGGAACACTAAAATAATTTTAAATAAATAAAAAAGGAAAAAGATACCGAGTATAAATATTATTAATTAAATAAAAAAATAACAAAAAATAGGTTCTAGGTATTTTTGGAATGAAAAGGTTACAAAATTAATTGCACCGTTGAAAGTTGAAATGAAAAGGTTGAAAGTTGAAAGTTGCAACAATTGAAAGTTAATTGCACCTCAGTTGAAAGTTACAACAGTTGACCAGTTTGAAGTTGGAAAAAAATACATTGATAGCGTTGGTTGAAAGTTGGACCTGCAACATTTTTCAATATTACCCGTTGCAAATTCGACAGTAGCGCTTATATATTCAGTTGCCTGTATATTTACTTGTGTATGTCTTGACCTATATATTCACACTTACTCTCATTCACCACATCCTTAAAATTTTCTCAACTTTCATTTCATTTTCGTAATTCATAGACCATTTAGGATAAAATAATCAGAAAACTAAAACTTTTCCACTGGTTCAAAAGGATTGAAATTTGGAACACTTAATTTTTCAAACTACCACAAAAATATAATTTTTCTGTTTTACATTATTTTACCATCGATATTAGGCTCGTTTGATAGGTTTCGTTGAGTAGATTTTAAAAATATATAATTTATTTTAAAAAAACAGGTGAAAAAAAATTATTAGCATTTATAATTTTATGAAAAAATAAAATAAAAGTAAGAGAATACGAAAAGAGAGAGAGAGCACGGGTAAAACGGAAAAATCGGCTCGGCCGGTGTCAGACCCCCCCGACACGGGGGGGCAATTAACAGCTCTCCACTTGAATCTATGATCTCCTCTCTCTTCTACACACAGTCACACACTCTTCCCAAAACTTTCTTGGAAAAAGTTTTTCACCTCCTCTCCTTCTCCAGCCAACAAGACTCTCTCTCTCTCTCTCTCTCTCTCCCACAGGTTCTTCTCCTTCTCAGTGCATTATTATCAGATATCTTTCTTTTTTTATCTCGTTTTCTTGTTATTTAACCTCTATTTGTAATCCCCTTTTATTTGGTGTTATATTGCCCCTATCATTATCTTGTGGATTATTCCAAGATTATGCGCACCATTCAAGAATTGGGTATGGTTAGTCATTATATTCTTTTGTGGTCAGAATAAAGAGAAATTTAAAATAAAATCACGTTCAACGCACGCGTGCAAGTAGTATCCTCTTCGCTTGTTCTGTGGTTTCCATTTTCTTGAATTCACCAATTTTTTGCCAATTCTGTATAGAATTTCTTAGGTGCCATTGTTTACTGAACTTGAGAAGTTAGGGGTTCTCATCTTCTTATGTTAGGGTAGTACTTTTTCTTTTTGATAACCAGTTGTTAAGGCCAGTATGTGTGCGTCTCAACTAATTCCAAGGCTTTGAAGTTAACCGCCGGACAAAAAAGAAGTGCTCCCAAGGTTTGGAATGTTTGGCCTTTATGTGATTTGAACTTGCGATTTCTTGAAGGGCAACCCCTTTAGTTGTTTTCTCATACTTACTTGGCCAAACCTCTTGGGGTTATATTAGGGTAGTTCTTCTCTGTGTTTTTGGTAGACAAAGAGAGCAAATTGATATTTTTAGTACTTGGACTTATAGAGCCTATCTCTGATATGAAAATGAGAAAATCCATTTTTTGAGCAGGGTCATTAGTAGTACTAGTTTTCTTGGTATGTTAAATTTCAGGGGTCTTTCATTCTTTTCACAATGGATTCAACACTTCTCTCAGTAGATTTTGTTTCCTTTTCATTTCGCTTCAACCGCGCTAATTATGAATTCTTACCCTCTCCATGAGAATAGGTTGTTTTGGATATCTATGGCATCATCAAAATCTCGTTTATACGAAATTTATGCTGCAAACCACTGGAAGCCACTTTTGTTCGAATGTTTCGAGCAAGGCCCCTGCCACATAAGGCTGTAAGTCTTAAATTGACTACCCTCCTTGAGAACAAGTCTTTGTGGTTTTGTAGGCTGAATGAATATTGCAGGGAGATCGATCAATCCCTTAACCATTGGAATTGCTTAACTAAAAGTTTGAATTCATGCTAGACTCTTGAGTCAGTAGTCTAGGAATTCGCAATTATGATGGGATCAAGTACTTAATGATATTTGATTTAGTATGAGTGTAGATTTTCCAAGCGACATACTCCCTCCGTTCCATATTGAGAGTACATCATGAAAAGTCGTGCCATTTTTCAAATAAAAAAATCAACTACTTCCGTGTATAATTTTTTGAATTTTTTCGCACCAAATTAAAGAACTAATCGAGATCTTTGATATGGTGCAAAAAAAATTGAAAAATTATGCGCGAAAGTAGTTAATTTTTTGATTTGAAAAGAGGTAAGGGAGAGAAAGTGGAACTGTCATTGTGGAACGGAAGGAGTATTATTTAGGTGATCTTGCCAATGTACGCTTGTATGCATGCATAGACTCACTAGGCAATCGAACATTTGTTCAGGGACAGGGGCATGTATGCGTGTGGGGGACCCGGGCTGCCCCAACCTTGCTAGAATGACCCCATCTATTAGACTTTGTCGGTTGGTATTTTTTTTATTGGGTGCTTTTATGGTTTTATTTCAATTGGGTTCTCTTCAGTTCGAAATTTTTGCCCGCAACATGCATTATTATTTTTATTTTTTGGTGCTTGGGTTTCCGATACCACACATACCCATGTGGTGAATGATGGTCTTTGATTTAGGAATAGGGTTCTTGCTCAGCCCACCAAATACCACCACTGACTTACCAAAGGCAATAGCAACCCATCAACGAAATTGGGATTCTAAAAGAGAAATGGGTTAGAGCATTTCCAGCCTTGACTCATTTTAAGACTCAAATTTAAAAATGGGGCAAAAATCACAAAAATTTCTCTCCTATCTTTGACCCAAACCCTTCCCCATTTTGGGTTTTACCCATTTTTTTGCCCAAATCTGAGACAACTTTTGCCTTGACCCATTTTTCCAGCGGCTAGTTAGAGAGAGAGAAAGAGGGAGATGTGTAAAATTTGGGTTTGATGATTAGAGATGTGTCTACCCAAAATGGGTTTTTACCCAAAATTTGACTCAAATTTGAGGAAAAATAAGGGTGAAGGCCGGAGATGCTCTTAGGAACCCATTAACTTGGAAAGATGCTCTAAAAGAGAAATGGGTTTTGAGATAAGGAAACTCTATTGTTTGCGGGAATTGAGTGGGTGCGAGTGTGGGAGTGGTTCTCAGTTGGAGAGAGAGAAACAGAGAGCTTTCTTTTTTTTTAGTGGGAATAATGGGTTTATAGTGTTAACTTTTTATCTGGTATTTACTGGAATTCTATAAGCAAATTGATAATTCTTTGTAACTAGCTTAAATGTATAGTTGGGGGAGTGGCAGAGTGTCAGGAGGGTAATTCTCTTTCGTGCCATTAAGAAGAGGATTACATATTACACACTAATGTTTAAGCCACTAGCTAGCAAGTGGCGTAGGCACGGACAATTCCAACCGGGATGCATAGTGCCGTAGGCACGAGTAAGCACAAGTATAAAATACGTTAGAACATGCTATATCGGCCCCCAAACTTCAAAAATAAAAATAAAAATAAAGATTGGCTATGTTGTGGAAAATTTCAATCCCTGCATTTGTTCATTGTTGTCAGAACTGACTAAAACATGCCTAGATTTATGTGAAGAGATGTAAACCCCTATGATATTACGGACTAAGAGATTAAAATCTGAGAAACAACACGTACGCAAGTCAATTTACTAGTTAAGTTTGTATGAGTTTTCTTTAAGTTTCTACCGGTCTTTGATTGCTACATATCCCATGAAACTGGATTTGGCTGAATGTTTTCCTCACGGTATGTGCTCAGTAACGTTTTTTAGGTACAGTCTTTGTTTCCAGATTTCATTCCATTACATTCTTCGACTAATATTATGTGACTTATGATGAATCCCTGATTTACTCAGGTTCACTTTCAAGGTGAAAGTTGAGGTAAAATTACAACCCTCCACTACGGATTTGGAATGCGACTTAAGAAGAAGACAGCAGCACAAGAGGCAGCTGAAGGGGCACTCATGTACTTGAAGCATTTAGGCTATCATTAGCTGCGCAAACGAAGAAAGAAAATATATGGTGGTCTAAATTTAGGTCATTTCATTAAGCTACTGATCTCTACTTACTTCTGGAGTAGGTATGGCTAGAGATGGTAATTAATCGGTAGGTGTAGGCTGCTAAAGCCGTCTTGTTGTCTGTTAACGGTTTTTGCTTGGTCTGTTGATGGAAGTTCCGGCTCAGGTGGTAGCAACTTATGTTGGCGGTGGAGATGGGCTGAAACTAGGTGATCTTTTGAGGGTGATGTTTTGGGAATATACAACAGGATCAGAATCGCCGTCGATCAGGAGGTAGAACTTATCATTTGCAGAAGCTTCCTCGGTGCATGTTTCTTTTTGTGGGTTTTGTTTTTGGAAGCATAGTGGAAATAGGGTGGCTCATAGTTTACCTATACACTAGACAGGGCCTTCTTTTTTCCTTTTCTATGATCAACAAGATCCTATTGTTTGGCCCAAAATTTGTCACCAAAAGAATGAAAAAAATCCAGTGACAAAAGAAAAGCAGTCAAACCTACCGAAAAGTTAGCCTTTTTTGTCGTTTTTATATGAGGTTTTTTCAACTTTGGTCTATAATTTTATTTTTCGATCGTTCTCTTCGAAACGAGTGATTGTTGTAATAATTTGACCCACATCTAATAAACATTAAGGCAAAACAATAGTAAAAAAGATCAGGCTAAAAAGTCGCAAATAAGTTAGGCCAAATGGGCCATTACTATTGCTTGTTGAGCGACTCTCTTTTGGTCTTGGGCCTGAGCCCTCGATGTTACATTACTGGGCGGGTCTAGAAGATATGGCCCATGGAGGCAGCTGCTTGATGAAAATGAAATGGGCCTATCTGGGTCGTTTGAAAAGATTAGCAAAATGGAGGAATCCGCCCTAGGAGAGGCTGACGTCTGATTGCTAGTTGGTGAGGCAATAGCTTACCAAGGCTATGATTAGTAGCTGGTCCGAGAGGATGATCGGCCACACTGGGACTGAGACACGGCCTACACTTCTACGGGCTCCTATGCTTTAAAACTTATACTTTGTGAACTTTGGAAAGGATTACCCAAGATTGGGATGTAAAAAATTAGTTGGTGATGTGAAAGCCCCATTCTTCATTTGCCATTTACCTTATTTCACGAACATAACTATTCTTTTGATGATTCGTAACTTTCGATTCTTTTGACGATTCTATGATGCCTAAATTTCTGAATGACTTCATTTATCTTTTGTTCCAAATTTTGGGTCTCCATTCGAATATGATTTAAACGAAATAACTATAAGTTTACTAGTAATTAATGTGGAACATTTTAAATTGCTTCATCGTATAAGTTAACACATCTAATTATCCAATTGATAACTGGGTAAACTCAAAAAGGATCTTGATTTCATTGAATTTATTCAATTGATAAGGTCATGAATTCCTATATATTTCATCCGAAAGTACTCATAATGTTTGCAAGTTGAGGAATTTTTTTATCATGCATTTTGAGAATATCAATAGGTTTTTTTTGGGATAATGCAAGGTGTTTTGAGTCAGTTTGCGCGCACCTCGACATACACACGCAGAGAGAGAGAGAGAGAGAGAGAGAGAGAGAGACCATGCTTCTCTGTTTCTTGGTTTTTTGCAATTCACAGGAAGAGATAACATTATGACCATGTGAAAGCAACCGTGCATATGGGCTTAAAAATTGGATGAATTCTGCCTCAGCCTCATAACGAGGGTAGCTTAAAACCATGTGCGCCCGAACATGGCTATTGGGGGCTAAAACTATTTGGACTACATGGTTGCACATGTCAAGGGATGGGAAAGGAGAGAGGTAGAAAACGAAACACACTAGTCCTGCCATGAGAGTGTGTGTGTGTGTGTGTGAGAGAGAGAGAGAGAGAGAGAGAGAGAGAGAGGGAGAGCAATTTTTAATTGTGTTGTAAATCTTGTCCATAGTGACAACACCTCTCACAGAAAATTTATGAACTCCATCTTGAAGTATGTGGGTCTTACCGTCTCAAAAACTATTGTGAGTGGAAATTAAGAGCGATGCTCCAAAAACACTCGATAGATATTTACAAAACCCAATTATATATCCAACTTTTGCAACTCTTTGGCGGGTATTTACTTAGTTACTTGCGGTTGGAATTATTGTAAAGTTAAATTATTCAAAAGCATAATAAGCAAAGAAGATAAAAATGAAGTTTCTTAAAGTCAAATTTTTTTTTTTTGTGTGTAGTTTTTTTAAATTACTTTTTGTGAAATAGAAAAGTGATCATAATTTGCAGCCAGACACTACTTAACCAATCTTAAGTTGGCAGCTATAAAATAAAACTTCAAAACAAACCCTTCAAGTGGGTTTTTGGTAGAAGTCACTCAATCCCAAGTATCTGGTTCCAATGATAGAGAGATCCAAAACCTAATAATAAGGTTTGAACTATAGGTCTTGAAAATCATGATTTATGAGGCAAAACGGATGATGATTGTTCCTCAACAAGATAAGGACATGAGATTCCATCAACCACACCATTATTAATTTTGACTGCCTCTGGCATATTTGTAATTAGCAAAATAGGGATTGCTTTTTTCTTCTACCCTCGAGCAAACTGAATGTCTGATCAAGTCCATGAAAGCCCAATTTTTTCAAGAATGTGGGCAGATGATTCATTAGTTGGCTGCTTTAACCATTCAGCACGCGCATACGTTTAGCGGAGATTCTCGAACATTATTATATTTATTTAAACAAAACAGACTACTGAACAAACGGTATCTGACAAGCAAGAGTGATATATGAAGTCAGTGTATGAGCGAGGTAAGAAAATTGTGCATAGTTTTGGTAAGGTTGCAAAAGAAATCTAATAGCCAGTCAATCATGAGCAAACAAAATCATGAAACGTCTTATCAGAAACAAAATAATGAGACATGGGAAAACTTTCACCCTGGATGTTTTTGTGGGACAAAATCAATTTCCATATAGCCAGACAATCATGGGCTTAGATCAAAAAGGGCGGGCACCGCCCCAATTCACTCCAAAAACATCATGGAGATAGATAACTAGGATAGAAGTAAAGCAAGCAAAAACTTTGCAGCCTGTGCAATTTTGCTCTCCATTGCATATGGTACAAAAGTTTCTTAATCAATAATATGATTAAACATAATCATCTTCTTTATGCTAGCTCTGTTCATCTCCTTTATTTAGACCATTTTGTTCCTCCTTTTATATTACTACCTAATAAACCATGAGAAATGAAACAGAGAGAGGAAATAGTTGCTTAATTAGTACATCCATTAAGGTTCTTATTTTTTAAATATTTATTTTCTGTTTTACGAGATATGTTATTCTCTCGTAATACATCACCTTTAGTGGAACTCATCCGTACTGAATTAGGACAATGAAACTTATCTTCTTCCAGCTTCGATAGGTCTCATGAGAATTGAAGTGCTCATAGAAGAAAAACCTCTCCATATCATTGCAAACAAAAAGTTTGCAAATTTATGCAACTCCAACTTTAGTCCAATATGAACCTCAAGCCCATAATTGCTAATGCCTGAGATTTAAGAGTTTGCTTTCTTTGAAAGTCTCAAGTCCGAAACCTCTAAGGTGCTATCAATTTTTATGAGACCAGTGCATGCAAAACTTTGCTTCAGTTAATTGGGCTATCCGCATATGGGCGGCTGAATTGAACTTTCAAGATTAATCGAGTTGCGAGTAAATTGACATTTACACCTCGCCATCAAAAATTTACTCTCTCTTGGTTGGTTAGACAGTGAGGTCTCCTATTTTAAACGGGCCCACCATACTGCTTTTAACAAAGGTTGTTTCTATTTAACAGTAATAGGTGGGCCCACTGGGTTAGAAACGGCAAAACCTTAGCAGGGCCTCAACTCAAGTGGCAAAACAGATGCAAGGCCTCAACTCAAGTGGGGGTCAAATAAATGGCAAATCTATCAATGGGGATGTCTCAGAGAAAAACAAGATGTGGATTTAAAGTGACTATTTTAGTCAAAAGTTACCCCTTTTTTTTTTTTTTTTTTGGAAGGAGTAAAAAGGGCCAATGGAGCTGTTGTCTATTTTTTTGAGGAAAAAAGCCAGTGAGGAGTGAGAACACCAAGGGCCATGTCTACATGCATTGTAATCTCCAAATTCCGAAACCTTCAATCTTGTTCACACTTGCAGCACATTTCCACATCTCTCTTTACTGAAAAGTTAACTAAACGTCTCCTTCTCCCACGAACTCGGGGATCCTGTAGTGGTGGGGCGGTGTAGTGCGCAATTCGAATCGTCCAAAATTATTTTAATGGCCCATATTTGTTAAAAGTATCTTATAGGAGACGGACGATTCAGATCGTGCACAATGGGATTCCCGGGTGCCCCACCCTAGTGTTCTCCCATTTGCTATATTTACTTGACAGGGCAAAAAATGCTGGACCCACAAAGGGTAAAGGAGCTGTATTGAACCTTCTAATTCCTTCACTTTACACACCTCTAAAGTTTTGGCTTAGGTTTAAGTTTGTCCCTTGTTGGGTTTTTTGCTATTGTAGTCATCTGCTTATTCTATGGTATGCCCTTAGTCAAACAATCTTTCAAAATACCAGGTTCCTATTTTCAATTTTCACACTGCGCTTGCGATCTCAATATATATATTCTCGTTCTCGCAAATTTTAATAGTTTGAAATGTATTTCAAAAATACTTTCACACTCACTCACGCAAGCGAATTATGTGACTTATGATGCCTATGTGTAGTTGTAGCTGTTTTGCCTTGGTTCAATGAATTTATTCACCAAAGTAGGGGGGAAAGAAAGAAAGAAAGAAAAGACTATATTGGGATCATGGAAAGAATTGCATAATCTGGAGAACAAGTCCATGAATCCGAGCCAATGCAAATTACTATACTTTTACCATTTAACATTAGTACATAATTACCTACTTGGATATGTAGTGAGCTAAAATAAGAAGGGAATCCAAACGGATTGGTTGAGTGGAAGCATAACAGCCGATGAGAGTTTTATTCTCAAGTTCACAGGTTCAACTCTCACGACCTACTAAACAACTCTTCGGGCCACTGAAGGGTCGTTAATTTCAGGGCAATGACAGATTGAAAATGCGACATAAGATTTCCTAACTGGGCACAACAGAGCAAAGCTCCATAGACCCACAATCAAGCAACTCCTCAATCATCTGCTCTATATGATCATCTTCAAGAGGCTTGAAAATTTGCTGCTGATCACTCTCTAGTTGGCATTCCTTTCCCACGCAACCAGGCCAACTCACAGTCAACCCGTCCCCCATTTCTCCCTCCTTCTTAGCACCATGAGGAGATTGAGCTTCGTGGGGAGTCTTAGTTGCTGTTTTCTTGGCCATCTGTAGGGATGTCATTTGGCATCTTTGTAACTTGGCCGTCAAGGTAGCCGAGAGAATCTTGTCGTTGGAATTGGAATGGAAGTTGGTCCGAGCTCTTGGGCCGCACATGAGCCGGGCCGCTTCGTCGTACGCTCGCGCTGCGTCCTCCGCCGTCTCGAACGTGCCTAGCCATACTCTAGTCTTCCTGCAATTTTGCCCCCAAACAAAAAAAAAAAAAGTTCAAAAAACCACTCTTTTCGGTACCAACAAAAGATAGTGAAATATCAAGCAGTTTTAGACAAGTGATAACATGGGAAAGACTGAAAGAGGAGTTTTACAGAATGGGGTGGCGAATTTCGGAGACCCAAGAGCCCCAGTGCCGTTGGCGGACGCCGCGGTATCTTTGTTGCGGCCTAGCCATGGAGGGAGAGTGTTTGTGAGGAGGAATGTTTGTGAAGGTTTTTGTGATTATATGTCTCTGAGAAGTGGATTGTGGAGTGTGGAAGCAGAGGAGGGGAAGAGGTTACCAGAGTGAGATGAGTGGGCAGAGTTGAGTTGCGGAGTTGGGTTTTTTAAGTGTTCTCTTCGATCAGTCTTGTGGGCCTTTAAGGCAATTACTTGGGAGTGGGCCCACACTTCCTTATTTTTTCAAAAAAAATTGATATTCATACACTGTTTTTTTTGTTATTTACGTCCCCTTTTTCTGTTTTTTATTGTTGAGAGTGTATTTTTTTTTTTTGCTAAAAGACAAAAAATGAATTATGAATAACCAAAAAAAAAAAGTGTGAAAATCAATTCTTGTACTAATAATCCAACGTCGACAATGTAGATACTTCGTTATAAAGTACTTGCAGAGATTACACACTTACGGCCTATTTGCCCACCAGATGTAAAGGATTTCTTGATTCACTAGGATATAAGTTTATATTCGGTATTTGTTATCATATCGTGGCCGGATATAATAAAATCTCTATCCCCTTGTCCTTGTAATATTCGCCCTCGTATATGGCTTTTTAATTTCAAAAATTTCAAGGTCAAAAATTATGTGTTTACGCAAATAATTTTTCTACCAATATGGATCTTGTTTGATAGGTCTCATTGAAATCTTTAAAACAGTGTAAAAAAAATTGAAAAATCATTTTTCATTTTCGTTATATTTGAGTTTGAAATTATCTTCTTTTTAAAAAAGAAGGTTTTGAAAGAAAGCCGAACGAGGCCTAACTTTTTAAGTGGACTTGGTCATTCAAGGTATATTGGATCCAAATAGAATGCATGGCGTGAACTATGTAGATACTCCCAACGGATTGAGCGCATGTGGGGAGAAACTTTGTAGATCTAACTCTCCTAACAAATAATTGATGGGCAAAAATATGGGAAAATGACGGCTCAAGACGTGTTTTGATAATTAATACTTGTCAAGGACATGTTAAGAATATTTGTTAATGTTAAAAATATCATTAACGGGTATTAATTATCAAAACATGTTATTCACCGTCATTTTCCCCAAATATATCTGATGGTTTTGATTATTCTCAAAGCCACAAGCGGGATGAAATCTTCTCAACATTATATAGTCTCTTAGCAAGTGGAATGAATTCCTATTTCCCAAGACTAGAATGGGAAAAGCTGCAAGAATTGATTGTAGTAGTTTGTGGGCATGAATACATTGCTCACATCACAGTTTCCTAAACTTAGAAAACCTACCCATATGCCCCCCTGCGAAGCCAGGACAGAATCAACTTATGTAATCCATATGCCACGCCTCTCTCTCTCTCTCTCTCTCTCTCTCTCTCTCTCTCTCTCTCTGGCTTGTAGGTTTCTAGCTGCAATTTTTGACCATCATTTCTTGGTTTTATTTTGAAACCCAAGTATCCAACAAAGGTGTTTGCTTGCAAGTTGCATCCTTCATTCACTCCTACAGTTAGGTCATTCCCACATGCCCTGTTCACTAGAATATCGTGTAGCTGAGAGAACAGAGACAAATGCCGCCAATTAAGCTAAACGTACAAATCTCTCCAATTTTGGATCCGGATCGTTCAAAAAGTACACTACCCTAAACCCTACAAATTAACTTCGCAAATAAGGTATCTTAGGCAACCGTATGCCCTGTTTCTCGTATTGACTAAACCGGATTTTTGGTATTCAGCATTAGTTCGTCTATAACTTGAACACAAGTCATTTTACGGGACTAAATTGAATTTTTAAGAGAAGCGGATTGTCTGTTGGATGGACGAAAATGCGAACTTTTATTGAAGTTTCAGAGAGCCAAGTAATGGCCCTCCCCAGCCGTGTATTATGACAACGCAAATGAATGTTTTTGGTTCAACGATTCAAATCCATGACTACCAACTTGCCATGGAGCAACATTACCAAAGCACCAAAACCCATGATAATTGCAGGCATGTATGATGCGCACAATTTCTCACTATGACTTTGTCTTTTTCGATCATAACTATGACTTTGTCTGACATGGGAAATTTCCAAAATCTCTTTCTACGAACCTTTTTCTTTTTGGGATTCGACGGACAAGAGTATTCAGGCCAGTTTATGCGTACCTCGATTGTTTTCCTTCTCGACGGTCACGGATATCCAGACGAGCTTATGCGCACCTCGACTGTTTTCCTTCCCGACGGTCACGGGTATCCGGGCGAGTTTATGCGCACTTCAACTGTTTTCCTCCCCAATCTAATTAAAGACAGACCATCTTCGCCAGAACTAGATAATTCTAAAAAGATTTTTATTGCCATTTGAACTACCCAGGAGTTTCTATTAAACTGTTTTTCCACCTTTAAGTTGTGTGAAATTGACTGGGAACATTGTGCCACTTTTTGATTTATGGACCCATTGTCCAGATCAAAAGCCCATTTATATTGTAGCAGGTGGGATTTGATAAAATCTGCCAAGCATGCGAGCCGTGTTTTTTTCCTAGCCTGTTATCCCATGGTTGTATAACTTTTATTATTTTTCCTTCCACAACAAAATAATGTAAAATAAAAGAGCATTAGTAAAGGATCCTGTGACCGGGAAGAAGGATATAGTATGTTTTTCTCCTAAAATTATGAAATCCAATGGCGAAAATAGTATGCTATTTTACGAAAAAGAAGTTAAATTAAAGTACTATGTACCAACATGCTAATTCCTACTTTTACCCCAAAAAAAAAAGAGAGAGAAAATGTTGTTTTCTTTAGAATATTTGGAGCCGTAGCTTTATCTTGCATTTGAGATTGAGCAGCCCCCTTATTTGGGAAGCCAATAGGATGGGGTTGTTGCTGATAGACCCTCTACCACGAGCCTCAAGCGTAGTTCACGGATCATCATAGAAAATGATACATAGAGAAGTTATCAAGTACTTCTTGGCCTTGTCTCGACTTTTTGAAAGCACACGTGATTACATACAAATTATCGTAAAGACCGTGGGCCGATATAATTGTGTGCCTCTCTGCTAGCAACAAAAAATAAATTTTCACAGCATTGTAGAATTCTTAATTTTGTAGGTAGCTAGTCAAGTAGTAGATATGTACTTTGGCATCAAAGTCTTCGATCCTTAACATTTTTATACAAGGGCATAGATTTCCTAGAGGCCAGATAATGTTGATACAGAAAGAAGTCAAGGTTACGCGTGCTTACGAATCAACAAGATAAAAAGGATAGGTTCCTCAAAGATAGTGCATTATGTTCTTTTCTTGGCATTTACTCAATGACTCGATGCCAAGTGGTAATTGGAATCCATCAACTCCCATGCAAAATTGAAAAAAGTCACCTTGATTTGATAGGTATACGCAGGTCCGGTCCTGATTTTTCGAGGGCTTGAAGCAAAAGTTAAAGATGATGTCTTCTATACAGTACTAAAATTCGGAGTAACTATTTTGGAGCTTAAAGCGATTGCACTTTGGACTTTAGCTTAGGACCGCATCTGTACCAAAGTCGCTGAACTGGTGGGAACCATGCATGTTTGGATGCATGACTGATTTCTTTTTTTTCTCAGTATTTGGATTATTGATTTAGGGAAAAATTATTAACAATAACAAGAAAATTAAATCAAAACATACTTGGTCCAAAAACATTCCAATCCATATGTTAGAATAATGAAAATATTGTGATTGATTATAATTTGTTGAAAAATGTATGCATTATAATTTGTGAAAATTTATATGCATCTCTATTAATTATTTTGATGATTAATTCAATGATATTTTTATTCGGCAAATACAAAATTATCGAAAAGTCGATTCCCGAATTAAATATTTTCGTGACCTTGAAATATAGCATAAAGTCTCTTGGATTCATGATTTATATTTACAAAGACTTTATTGAGCTCAATACATGCTTTAACGGATTTATTTAGATGAAATTGTGAGCCACAGGTTGACGAACCGGCTGACAAGTCGGCTGTCTGAACAGAAAGCTGTGACAACCGGAAACCATCATATGACCCACCGGACGACCACCCGGATGACCACTCTGTCAAACGGCTAGTTCTAACGGCTAGTTCCAACGGCTAGTTCTAACGGCTAGTTCTAACGGCTAGTTCCAACGGCTAGTTTCAACGGCTAGTTTCAAACGGCTAGTTTCCAACGGCTAGTTTCCAACGGCTAGTTCCAACGGCTAGTTTCCAACGGCTAGGAAGCATATGGATGGCTATATAAGGCATCAAGAACTCATTAATGAGTACATACACAAGCTACAACATTCCATATTATTGCAAGAGCAAATTCTCAAAAGATCAAAGCCAAAAATTCTCATTGTTCTTCCACTTTCATATTATTCTTGAGAGAAAATTTGTACAAGTCGTGAGCGATAATTTTCATACCTTCTTCACATACTTGTATTTCCTAAGTGAGTGTTTGAGTCAAACACTTGAAAGCTTAGAAGACCAAATTCGGGTTGGAATTTGGGTGTTATTGTTTTTGAGAAGTTTTCGGAGAAAATTCTTGCGGTTGTGCTAGCTCCTCGGGAAAGCTAGAGGCATTCGGTTCTTGTAAGCACCCGCAAGACTTACAAGTTGTAATCTTTTAAAGATTAGTCTAACCTTCAAGTAATTGCTTGAGGAGAAGTGGAGTAGGGCCGGACCGTGGACAAATCCGGACCGAACCACTATAAACGGGTTCTATCTCTCTATCTCTCTATTTTGATTGCATACTTATTGTTTGCATATATTGTTAGAGATAAATTTTTATTGGTAATTATTACTAGCAATCCTATTCACCCCCCCTCTAGGTTGCATAATTTGGGTAACAATTGGTATCAGAGCCTCGGCTCTTGTTTGTAGATTTAACCATCTAAGAGTTAAGATCCATGGCAACCACTAGTAATGTTTCTTGTATCGAAGGTCAATCGTCCAATAGACCTCCCTTGTTCACTGGAGAAAATTACTCTCATTGGAAAAATAGAATGATGATCTTTATTCAATCCACGGATTATGATCTATGGAAAATTATCAAAAATGGTCCCATTATTCCTACTAAGAAAGTTGGAGAAGAGACTATGCCTAAACCAGATTATGAGTGGAGTCATTTGGAAAAGGCTTCAATAGAAAAGAACTATAGAGCTATGAACCTTCTTTTTTGTGCTATTACTCCCAATGAATATGATTGTGTTTCCGCATGTGAATCGGCTAAAGAAATATGGGATAAGTTAGAAATGTCACATGAAGGAGATAGTCAAGTTAAGGAGTCCAAAATTGATATTCTTGTGCATAGCTATGAGCTCTTCAAAATGAAACCGGATGAATCTATATCTCAAATGTTTGCTAGATTTGCTAGTATTACTAACGGTTTAAAAGCTCTTGGAAAGATTTACAGTCAATCCGAAATGACAAGGAAGGTGCTCCGTTCCATGCCAACCAATTGGGACACTACCACCTCCATCATCCTACAATCCAAAGATTTCTCAACATACACGATGGACAAGCTCATGGGATCTCTCATGACGGAGGAAATGCATCACAACCTCAAGGGTGAAAAAGAGAAGAAAGTTAAGGATCTTGCCTTCAAAAGTACAACAAGCAAATCAAAAAGCAAGGAGGATTCAAGCAACGAAAGTGAGGATGATGAAATGGCGCTCATCACAAAAACGTTCAAGAAACTCCTCAAAAATAGAGCATCTCACAAAGGCAGAGGATTTTCAAGAAAAGATGGAGGCAAAGAAGAAAATAGTAAAAAGGATCCAATCATTTGCTACGAGTGCAAGAAGCCCGGCCACATCAAAAGTGAATGTCCATATGCAAAAAAATATTCAAAGAAGGACAAAAAGAGAGCTATGATGGCCGCATGGGACAATAGTGACGATAGTAGCTCCGATGAGGACGATGAGCAACAAGAGGTCGCTAACTTGTGTTTCATGGCCATCGAAGAAAACGAGGTAGATCTCGACTCATCCTATTCCTTTGATGAATTATTTATTGCCTATAAAGAGTTGAAAGTAGAATTTGAAAAGGTTGTTTCTAAAAACAAATTTCTTAAAAAGGTTGCTAAAGATCTTTCACTAGAAATGGATGATTTAATTGAAGAGAAAGATATTTTGGAGGAAGAAAATGAAAGTTTAAGAACCTCTTTGGAAAAAGAAAAAGAGTATTTGAAGGATACTTCCAAAAACGAATCTTTAGAAAAACAAATTGATGATTTAACTAATTCTCTTTCAAAACTCACTAATGGAAAAGAAAGTTTAGACATTCTTCTTGGAAAACAAATGGTTTCTTTTCACAAGGCCGGAATTGGTTATAATCCCACTCAACACAAAAATCTTTTTGAAAAAGATGTTCCTCCTTCTAACCATTCTAAATTGACATGTCATTATTGTGGTAAAATTGGTCATATTTCTCCTACTTGTCCTATGAAAGGATACTCATCTTCTAATGCAAAAAAGGTTTGGGTTCCTAAGAACCGTATCAATGCTAACCTTCAAGGACCCAAGATGATTTGGGTACCAAAAGTCAAGAATTGATGTGCTATTGTAGGTATGCTTCAAAAGTTCTCTCAAGGAAGGAAGTTGGTACCTTGATAGTGGATGTTCAAGACACATGACCGGTGACAAGAGGGCTTTCAATTCTCTTTCGTCTAAAGATGGTGGACATGTCACATTTGGAGACAACAACAAAGGTAAAATCATAGGAATCGGCAATATAGGTAATTCTCCTATTATTGAAGATGTTTTACTTGTTAATGGTTTAAAACACAATCTTCTTAGCATAAGTCAATTATGTGATAGAGGAAATCGTGTTATCTTTGAAAAATCCAAATGTATCATTGAAAATGACAAAAGCAACAAGACACTCTTCGTTGGACAAAGATTTGAAAATGTATATGTTTTTAATCTCAATGATTTAAGTAATTGTGATATAAAATGTTTTTCCGCTTTGAGTGAAAATAGTTGGCTTTGGCATAGGCGCCTAGGACATGCAAGTATGGATGCTATTTCAAAACTCTCTAGAAAAAATTTGGTAAAAGGTCTTCCTAAAATCAAATTTGAAAAAGATAGACTTTGTGGTCCTTGCCAACAAGGAAAACAAACCAAGGTTTCTTTTAAGTCCAAAAATGTTGTTTCAACTACTAGACCTTTGCAATTACTTCATATGGATTTGTTTGGACCAACTCGCTCTCCAAGTCTTTGTGGAAACTATTATTGTCTTGTTGTTGTTGATGATTTCTCTAGATATACATGGGTGATGTTCCTAGCTCATAAGAATGAGGCTTATCCTAATTTCACTAAACTTTGTAGAAGAGTTCAAAATGAAAAAGGCTTTGTTATTTCTAACATTCGTACGGATCATGGAAAAGAACTTGACAATTCTTTATATGAAAAGTTTTGTGATGAACATGGTATTGGTCATAACTTTTCCGTACCTCGTACTCCTCAACAAAATGGAGTAGTAGAGAGAAAAAATCGTACTCTGGAAGAAATGGCCCGCACTATGCTTTGTGAAAACTCTTTGCCAAAATATTTTTGGGCGGAAGCCGTTAATACCTCATGCTATATTTTGAATCGAGTTTTAATTAGGCCTATCCTCAAGAAAACTCCTTATGAGCTTTGGAATGGTAGAATACCCAACATTAATTACTTTCATGCCTTCGGTTGTAAATGTTATGTATTAAACAATGGAAAAGATAACTTGGGTAAATTTGATTCAAAATCGGATGAAGGCATCTTTATCGGTTACTCTCTTACTAGCAAAGCATATAGAATTTATAATAAGCGCACTAATCTTGTTGAAGAATCTATTCACGTTTCCTTTGATGAATCTAATCCTTGTGCTACTAAGGATGTTGTTGATAATGATGACTTAGAAATTACACATGAGATTCATGACTTGAAAATTCAAGAAAAAGTTGATGGTGATACTCAAGTAGAAAGCTCTCAAATCAAAGAAGATGAAGTTATTAATCAACCTCAAGATGCCATGGGAGACAACCAAGATCTTTCCAAGGATTGGAGATTCGTGCAAAACCATCCAAAGGACTTGATTCTTGGAGAAGTTTCGAAAGGGGTAACCACTCGCTCGTCTCATAGAAATTTTTGTGAAAATCAAGCTTTTGTTTCTCAAATTGAGCCTAAAAACTTTCCGGAAGCTCAAGATGATGAAAATTGGATTTTGGCCATGCAAGATGAGTTAAATCAATTTGAAAGGAATAAAGTTTGGGCATTAGTACCTAAGCCTCTTGATCACACTATTATAGGTACTAAATGGGTTTTTCGTAACAAGCTAGATGAATCCGGAAATATTGTTAGGAATAAAGCTAGACTTGTTGCTCAAGGTTATAATCAAGAAGAAGGTATTGATTTTGAAGAAACTTTTGCACCGGTAGCTAGATTAGAGGCTATTCGCATATTACTTGCCTTTGCATCTTTCAAAAATTTCAAGCTTTATCAAATGGATGTGAAAAGTGCATTTTTGAATGGGTTCATAAATGAGGAAGTTTATGTCAAACAACCTCCCGGCTTTGAAGATCATGTATACCCCGATCATGTTTTTAAACTCTCAAAAGCTTTATATGGTTTGAAGCAAGCACCACGTGCATGGTATGATAGACTTAGTTCATTCTTGCTTGACAATGGCTTTACTCGTGGAAAAATTGATACTACTCTTTTCATTAAAGCCAAAGGTAAAGATATGCTCATTAGTCAAATATATGTTGATGATATTGTCTTTGGTGCCACTAATGATAATATGTGCAAAGAGTTTGCTAAGTGTATGCAAGGTGAGTTTGAAATGAGTATGATGGGGGAGCTTAACTTCTTTCTCGGACTTCAAATCAAGCAAACTAATGAGGGGATCATAATCAACCAAGCCAAGTATGCGAAAGAACTTATTAAGAAGTTTGGCATGGAAGGATCAAAGCCAATGAGCACACCAATGAGCATATCAACTAAGCTAGACAAAGATGAGAATGGTAAGGCCGTCAATGAAAAGATGTATCGAGGTATGATCGGCTCATTACTTTATCTCACTGCAAGTAGACCGGATATAATGTTTAGTGTTTGCATGTGTGCTAGATTTCAATCATGTCCTAAAGAATCGCATTTAAAAGCTATTAAACGTATCTTTAAATATGTTGGCGGTTCTCATGACTTAGGATTGTTTTATCCACGTGGAGTTGCATTTGATTTAATTGGTTATTCGGATGCGGATTTTGGAGGTTTCAAAGTTGATCGTAAAAGTACAAGTGGGACTTGCCAATTTCTAGGGCACTCTCTAGTGTCTTGGCATAGCAAGAAACAAAATTCCGTAGCTCTATCTACCGCCGAGGCGGAATATGTAGCGGCCGGAAGTTGTTGTGCCCAAATATTGTGGATCAAACAACAAATGGAGGATTTCAATTTGCAATATGATCATATTCCTATTAAATGTGATAATACTAGTGCAATTAGCTTAACCAAGAATCCAATTCAACATTCTCGAACAAAACATATTGAGATTAGACATCATTTTATAAGAGATCATGTTCAAAAAGGGGATATTGAACTTAACTTTATTAGTACCGACAAGCAATTGGCGGACATTTTCACAAAACCCCTTGGTGAAGAACAATTTTGTTTCATTCGACGAGAACTCGGCATGTCTAATCATTTATGAAAAAGTTGTGTTCTTGATGTCAAAAGTTTTTTTTTTGGATTCAATGTTGAGTTGATTGAATTCGTAAATATCATACTTGATGGAGAGTACAAATGATCTTGATAAAGAAATCACCCTCCAAACATTTTATCATATGATTCATTTTCCTGTGTTTGGTATGCAGAAAAATAGTTTTATGGTCTTTAATGCTACTCCTCTTAAACGTTTTCTGGACTTAACCTGCATTTGTCAGTGTAGAGACCCGTATTTTATTTCCATAATTCTTTATGTTTTATTAAGGCATGAGTTGTGATATAAAATGGAGAATGAGTTCGAATGTCGAATGTGCTAGAATTTAGAAGTTCGGGATGCAAGTGTAATATGCATGGGTGTATAAGTGAAGGTGTGTGTAGGGGATAATTCTCCCCCACATATATTTCTTTTCTTTTCCGGGCAGACACACACACGTTTCTCTCTCTCTACTCCCTCGACCGACTCTCTCTCTTTCTCACCTCTCCTCCAAACTTCTCTCTTCGATTTCATCGCCTTAGAATGAGATTTCGGAAAAATCCCAAGTACTAAAGTTGTTCTACGCGACGAGATCTTCCTATTGATCGAAGAAGAATCATGATCGGAGCACTTTGAGGTTTCCTCCATGTTCGGGCTTGCTTCTAACCCTCGAGGTAGGGATCTCCTACCTTCTTTACATGTTTAAGTGTTGGTTAGATGTACAAGAATCAAGTTTGATCATTTATTTTGAGTCTTGAACAAATCTGTTATATGCTGATAATTTCGTGGGTTTTGGAAATCTGTCTTTTGGGAGCCCTCTGCTAGAAATCACTGGCATTTGTCATGATTAAGACCTCAAGGGGCGGGTCAGGGTCGTGACAGTCAGTCGGATGTCCAAGCGGATGTCCAACCGGACAACCGTGAGGTTGAGACTTATTCAAGCTTTTGCGTTGCTAACTCTGATTTATTAAGTCTCTTACACTTAGTTTGTATGAACTTCATGGCTTAGTGCTTAAATTGTCTCTTATATACTTCGCCGATATGAATTTTTTGTCTCTAAGCTTGCAGGGATAATCATTCTCGGTAATACCCCTCGCATTCTTTAAAAAACTCTCTTTTAGAGGGAGCATGTATTAAGGGGACACAACAATAAACACCCGAACACAATTTTCTTCCCCTATTCTTGTTCTTTTCGGCGCCACCCCTATTCTTGTCCTATTCGGCGCCGCATCCCCTATCCTATCTCTATTCGGTGCCGCATCCCCTATTATCTCTCTTTCGGCGCAGCAATTCAATCAATTCGGCGCACCATTTCAAACAATTCGGCGCACCATTTCAAACAATTCGGCGCAGCATTTCAAACAATTCGGCAATCTCATTCTCTATAAATTCAACAACACAATCTCTATCTCTTCATCTATCTATCTTTCCTTCTCTCTCGGCCTAAATCTCTCATCAAGCAATGGCAAACATACCGCAAGGGTTACCGTTTGAGTTTTACGAAAGAGATGCCGAACGAGCAGAGTTCAGGTTGTTTATCCAAACCATTTGGATGCAACTCTTTATCTTCATTCTGCTGTGTGCGTTACTTACAATGAGAATACCACCATGGTTCGGGTGGAATGTAAATGTGGATACTCTGTGGTATTGGATTGGCATTGTAGCTGCCGTTGTAGCAGCCATTATTCGAGAATACGAAAATCAAGGACGCCAAGCTCTCAATGAACGAAGATAGAGTGCTACAGGGCAAGAGCGGCATGGTGCTGGAACCATGGCCCTATTGTTTTTCTCTTTTTAGTTTTTTTTTATGATGTCACAGGGGGAGAAAAAGCCAAGTTTTAATTGATCTATCTTGCCATCTTGGGCAAATTTAAAAAATTGCTTGCTATGATCTGATGATTATTGCTATTACTCGTTGATCATAGATAACTGCTTTGGTGCATGTATTAAGGGGGAGATTGGCATAACTCCTACTTGAATAAAAACTATCATTTTGTGTCATCATCAAAAAGGGGGAGATTGTTGAAAAATGTATGCATTATAATTTGTGAAAATTTATATGCATCTCTATTAATTATTTTGATGATTAATTCAATGATATTTTTATTCGGCAAATACAAAATTATCGAAAAGTCGATTCCCGAATTAAATATTTTCGTGACCTTGAAATATAGCATAAAGTCTCTTGGATTCATGATTTATATTTACAAAGACTTTATTGAGCTCAATACATGCTTTAACGGATTTATTTAGATGAAATTGTGAGCCACAGGTTGACGAACCGGCTGACAAGTCGGCTGTCTGAACAGAAAGCTGTGACAACCGGAAACCATCATATGACCCACCGGACGACCACCCGGATGACCACTCTGTCAAACGGCTAGTTCCAACGGCTAGTTCTAACGGCTAGTTCTAACGGCTAGTTCCAACGGCTAGTTTCAAACGGCTAGTTTCAAACGGCTAGTTTCCAACGGCTAGTTTCCAACGGCTAGTTCCAACGGCTAGTTTCCAACGGCTAGGAAGCATATGGATGGCTATATAAGGCATCAAGAACTCATTAATGAGTACATACACAAGCTACAACATTCCATATTATTGCAAGAGCAAATTCTCAAAAGATCAAAGCCAAAAATTCTCATTGTTCTTCCACTTTCATATTATTCTTGAGAGAAAATTTGTACAAGTCGTGAGCGATAATTTTCATACCTTCTTCACATACTTGTATTTCCTAAGTGAGTGTTTGAGTCAAACACTTGAAAGCTTAGAAGACCAAATTCGGGTTGGAATTTGGGTGTTATTGTTTTTGAGAAGTTTTCGGAGAAAATTCTTGCGGTTGTGCTAGCTCCTCGGGAAAGCTAGAGGCATTCGGTTCTTGTAAGCACCCGCAAGACTTACAAGTTGTAATCTTTTAAAGATTAGTCTAACCTTCAAGTAATTGCTTGAGGAGAAGTGGAGTAGGGCCGGACCGTGGACAAATCCGGACCGAACCACTATAAACGGGTTCTATCTCTCTATCTCTCTATTTTGATTGCATACTTATTGTTTGCATATATTGTTAGAGATAAATTTTTATTGGTAATTATTACTAGCAATCCTATTCACCCCCCCTCTAGGTTGCATAATTTGGGTAACATAATTGATTATAATTGATTAGGATCAATGATTTGATTAACTTTTCTGTGGTAAAGGATTTGATTTTGTTTCTATAGTTTAGCATTTCACTCTTGTATAAATACAAGACTCTTTGTACGTGTTATTCATTGAATTTAATAAAATATTTATTCTCTCATATTTAACACCATAAAACGTGGAGGTGAAGCCGTGAAGGCGATCTAGATGAATGTTTTCAAATATTCATGTGTATTAATGTATTATCGAAAAACTTTTAAGTAGGGAAATAAAACAAGTTATAACACTTTAACTTTAATGTATCTCGAGAATAATCTTACGAGTAAATTAACATAATTAACAGATTGTGGACTCGTTGATTACCTTAGAGTCCAAGCGCATTTTTTTTAAGGAAAAAAAAAATTACACTAAAATTTTTGTATCGGCTGAGACCCCGTAATATAACATACTAGTAATTGCTTGTGCCTAGCTTTAAGGCATGACACAATGCTTTATAAACATAGTCTAAATAAAGTATTAAACCCTACTTTTTTGAAGTTTTTTTTTTGTGTGGATACCACGGTTCTTTTTAATGCCATGAGGTGAGGCCCGAATATGCGTATGGTTCCACCTCATGCGAGAGGAGCATTACAAATAACCGTGAATTAGAAAAAAAATTCTTCTCCCAACAAAATCTACTTCTTGAAAATTTTCATTTTAAGAATAAGTTTCAAACATGGTCTATCCAATCAGTTCATAAAATAGTCTAACACAACAAATGTTACCAAATCTATTTAATTCCGTTAGTTGTATTCAGGGGTACCATCAGAGATACTAAGAATATATAATCATACCAGATTCCAACTCGAATTCAATTTTTTGAACGTCCACTTACTCAAAAGTGACACTCCTATCATACTTGTTTCCTTAACTGACCTAGAAAAAATAGAAAGCAAAATAGTTTCAAGATACATATAAACAAGTAAGGACTAGATCGAGTTTGAAACTATGTCTACCCAAAAGGCTTTAACAAAAAACCTGCAATCTTCAATTCCAGACAGATCATGAAATTTCAAATCATCTAAACCAACAGCTCCAAGTTGTATTGAACAACAATTTTGTTCTCTTATCTATTAGTTAAAAAGAAAAAGAATCTAACGCGAAGAATTATTATTGGCCACAAAGAATTACTCCTGGCCGCGAAGAATTACTCTTGGCTGCACAGAATTACTCTTGGCTGCACAGAATTGTACTTGGCCGCATCGAATTGCTCTTGGCCACTACGATTTACTCTTGGCCGCATTGAATTGCTCTTGGCCACTACGATTTACTCTTGGCCACATCAAATTGCTCTTGGACGCTTCGAATTGCACTTGGTCGCAAATAATTTTACTTGGCCGCAAAGAACTGCGAGACTATAAAGCAATTAGATGCGTCCAAGTGCAATTAGATGCGGCCAAGAGCAATTCGATGCGGCCAAGAGTAAATCGTACCGGCCAAGAGCAATTCGATGCGGCCAAATGCAATTTGTAGCGGCCAAGAGTAATTCTTCGCGGCTATGAGTAATTCTTGCCAAGTGCAATTCGATGCGGCCAAGAGCAATTCGATGCGGCCAAGAGTAAATCGTACCGGCCAAGAGCAATTCGATGCGGCCAAATGCAATTTGTAGCGGCCAAGAGTAATTCTTCGCGGCTATGAGTAATTCTTGCCAAGTGCAATTCGATACGGCCAAGTGCAATTCGATGCAGCCAAAAGCAATTCGATGCAGCCAAGTGCAATTCGATGCAGCTAAAAGTAATTCTCGGCTAAGAGTAATTCATTGTAGCCAAGAGTAATTTATCGTGGCCAAAAGTAATTCTTTGTGGATAGGAGAGATTCTTTGCGGCCAATAGTAATTCTTTGTGAACTTTTAATCTCAGCCATTGGCTTCAATGGTTGAGGTTGAGTGTCTTTTTTTTTTTTTGTCCTCGGAATGCTCCCCTATATATATATATATATATATTCTTCAAATTAACAAAGAATTTGGAAAGTTTTGACATTCTTCTCTCTCTTTTTTTGAAAAATCACCGAGACATTAATGTATAGTTATTATGAGTAAATAAACCCACACAATAATTGTGTAATATATGCAAAAAGTGTGAGCACTTCACTGAAAGGAGGAGAATGAACATAAACCATTGGATTAAAGTAATCATCCATTGTAACAACTTGTCTTTTGTTAAGTATCGATGGACCATATACCTTTGCGTGTACTATAGAAAATTAAGTTAAATAAGACAATTAATTCCAATGCGGAAACACAGATATATGTATATTTTCGTTTACTTTCAACCCGATGAAGGCGAAGATGAAACTATGACTTAGAATCAAGATGCAATAAAATCAATACATTTGTTACCACCAACATATTGCAATAAATGAAATAACCAAATATAATTAATCAGTTTTTTCCCCTCAATCACTCAACCAATTAAACATTTAGCAATCTGAATACATTTCAAAAAATGACAGGGTCCACATACATAGAGAGAGAAAGCGGGGGGGGGGGGGGGGGGGGGGGGGGGGGGGGGGGAGACAAAGAGAGAGCTAAACGTATGTGTGTGAGAGAAAGCAGTTTTAGATTCAAAATTGGAATCCGTTTTGAAATTAACCTGTGAAGGAGAGAGAGACAGCTCTAGATCATAGTAATCATTTTTGACTGATAATTGTTAGGAAAATAAGAAAAATTCAAAAATAAGGAATCAAAATAAAAGTAGAAAACATTAATTTTAATTTTTCTTTCATCCTTCTTCCAAATATTCATTCTTTCCAAGTATATTTCTATTCTTATTATCCGTAAATCTCAATTATAGAAATAATATGTACAAATCTGATGGTCCAAAATATATAATTCAAAAACTGTTGCTCCATATTATATAGATTATTCAGTGCTTTTGGGGCTCAAGGTGGCCCAAGCCTCTCCTTACCATACTTTGTTGTGGGGTCCTCACACTTAATTTCGGGCCCCACATAAATATGTGGTTGAGGAAAGACCTAAGGCACCACGTGGCGTTGGTCCAAAGACATTAAATAAATTTTCCCAGAATATGGCTTGTATAGTGTGCTATATGCCGACATTTTGAACGTATGGATCCATAAGTTACAATTGCCGTATTAGTAGCGGCCCAGTACGATATGGTACGGAGTTGACAATATTGACTTGTTTAATGGAGAAAAAATAAAAATGCTCGTCACACATCTAAGTTTACATCCACTTTAACAATATCTCTCACAAGTGATGGTGGGACTCTCTAAATAATAGTGATCCTACCATCACTTAAAAAAGAGAGATGTAAAAATGAATATACGTTTGAATGTGTCCCTAGCATTGTGGGAACAAAAGCCATCTTAATTTACCTGTTCTCCACATCCTTTTTATGTTTCCTAGTTTTCTTCCTTTAATTGCAGTTGTTCTTTTTTTTTTTCGAGAACTCAAGTGTCTGAACTAACTTACGCACATCTCAACCAAATTAAATTGTAGTTGTTCGTTTACCTCATTGTGCAAGACACAAGCAGGACTCGTTATGACCTCAAGACAGGCACGACGTAGTGTTGTGCTCTCCGGATGGGCACATTACAGGACCTTTGGAATTTAGTATGAACATTTGTTTTATTCAGCTTGTCGAGTTTGTGTTCCTAAAATATGAGATTGATTGAACATAAGCATCCACATTGACAAACACGTACACATTCTTTTAAGTAAAAAAGAAGAAGAGAGGCTATGAATGCAATAAATAAATAAAAACTATACAAAAAGTAGTTCGTCCATATGTGTTGGGCAAATTTCACTGACCTCCCCTGAGGTTTCTGACACGAACAGAAACCTCCCCTGAGGTTTCTAAAATAACACTGCCATCCCCTCCTTTACCTGAAAATACCAAGGGACCCCCCTCTCCGTTAATTGGACGTTAAAAACGGATGGAAAAGATTATTTCTCTCTCCACCCACTACTAAAATTAAACTAAACTCCCAACCAAATAAAACCATGTCATTGTACTATAATTTTTACAATACCTATACTATCCTCACCAGACTCTTTACCCCTCTTATTTATAAAATATAAAATACAAATATCACTACACTTTGTACCCGTTTCACTTTGAAATTTTGTCCTTATTTAAAAGGATTCACATTTTTTAATCTTCTATCAAATTTTTGTGAATTATTAGTTCGTCTTGATAAGAGGAATTGAAAAAGTAAAAAATTACGATTTTTTTCAAATATTTTGAGAAATTCAATATTTTGGGTAAAAATAATAATTTTGTACTCTTTTAATTACTCTTGTTGAGATAAGCTAGTAATCCACAAAAATTTAACGCAAAACTTGCAAATACGAAAAAATTCAAATATGAACAAAAATCAAAAAGCCTAAAAATCCTACAAACAAACCCCGTAAAAATCAAAAAGTCTAAAAATCCCACCAACAAGCCCGTACCCTCCATTGCCAATAGTTTATTTTTTGGTTTTTACGGGATTTGTTTGTGAAATTTTTAGGCTTTTTAATTTTTGTTCATATTCGAATTTTTTTCATGCGGACTTGTTTGTGGGATTTTTAGGCTTTTTTATTTTTGTCCATATTTGAATTTTTTTTGTATTTACTAGTTTTGTGTTAATTTTTGTGGATCATTGGTTTGTCTCAACGAGAGGAATCAAAAGAATATAAAATTATTACTTTTATCCAAAATATTGAATTTCTCAAAATATTTGGTAAAAGTCTTAATTTTTTACTTTTTCAATTCCTCTTATCGAGACGAACAAATAATTCAAAAAAGTTTGATAGAAAATTAGCAAATGTGAAACCTTTTAAATAAGGACAAAATCTCAAAGTGAAACGGGTACAAAGTGTAGTGATTCTTGTATTTTATATTTTATAAATAAGAGGGGTAAAGAGTTTGGTGAGGGTAGTATAGGTATTGTAAAAAATATAGTACAATGACATCGGTTTTGTTTGGTTGGGAGTTTAGTTTAGTTTTAGTAGTGGGTGGAGAGAGAAATAATCTTTTCCATCCGTTTTTAACGTCCAATTAACGGAGAGGGGGGTCCCTTGGTATTTTCAGGTAAAGGAGGGGAGGGCAGTGTTATTTCAGAAACCTCAGGGGAGGTTTCTGTTCGTGTCAGAAACCTCAGGGGAGGTCAGTGAAATTTGCCCATATGTGTTTCAATACCTAATTGAATCTTTATTTTAAAGATGAACGACACACTCAGCGAACACGTTTGATGACGAGATTATTTATCAAAATGATTGGGGAAAATGAGATTAATGGCGGGGATAAATGGAATGTTCCTGAGATGATAGTCTAATAGATGGGACTGTACGTTGTACATGATTAGTTGTACCGTATGTATCCGATTGGGGTGGATAAAGTATGTTATACGGAGTGGAGATTAATTTTTATGATTGGATGAAGCAAGATATAATCCAAGGGTCTGGATTAGCATAAACCACCCTCACGCCTCAGCTGGTAGTTGATAGTCCCGTACATAGGGTATAACAAAAATCCCCCCTACAGTCCAGTCTTATCTTTAATCCTACGTGATAAACATGGGTCTAGCTAACCCTAAAAAACATGTGGCCTCTCGTACCGTGGGATTAGCTAACCATGAACCGTTGAATTACTCATGTTTGATTGTCGAATTATTTTTAAGAAAGATTAAAAATGAGAATTAAGAATTAAATTAGAGGAACACACGTGGGGTTGATGGGATAATAATTGATGACATTATACGAATGCCATAATGAGTTGTACGAGTTTTATCCAGTGAAGATCCTCCGTTGATCACCTCCATGAGCGGAGTGTTGCGTTCAATATCGGAGCTGAGCGGCCTTTCCTTTTTTGTTCTTGTTGCTTCTATTTTTTGTTCTTTTTTTGTTGTATTTGTTAATTTTTGGCTTTTGGACTGCACAATTTGTATCAATATAACTTGCGTTCCTTTCCCGTCTAAATAAGTAGCTTTGGCAATGCCGTTTTGGCATCCAAGGGGTGAACTTGCTCTTATCATCTACTCTACTTATAAGTGTTTCCCACACTTTTATCTTCCAAAAATACCCTTGCAAAACCTTGAAATAACTTATCAGCCCCTAATTAGCTTCCCGTTCTGAATCGTCTTCCGGAATGCACCGTTCCCCTTTCGCCTTCTGCGTCAATCGTCATCTTCCATGCGAGCATCGTTTTGCGAACGACACCCAAGTTCAAAACCAACCAACGTCCAATTCCCGCACCTCCAAACCAAAGAAGTGCATCCGACTGTCGCACCAAAGCCCATCAAGTCCACGGCTTCCCCATCCTCAGACGACCCTCTTGCGGCGGCCATAAAGTTCTTCGTCTGCTATTGCCCACCGCCCAGAATCCAATCGTGCCGCAGTTTCTACCATCTCACACGTAAGCGTTCCCTTAATGTGTAAATCTAATGCTTAGTTTTGGAATATGATCGTTTTAGTCATAACAAATAGTTTTTGCACTTAAGATGTTCGATAAATTGCTTCTATTAGAATCAACAAGTCAAACAACGGGTGGTGAAGTGCACAGTCACCAATCCCAAAAACAACTTACGGAATTTTAAAGGAGAAAGCATTTTCACCCTTCTGATGGAAGATATTTTACTTGGAAAATATTTAACTTCACTTTTATGCAACCAAACAACGGTAGATACGTAGAAATTACCCGAAAACATTTTACTCCAAAACAAATGGAGCCTAATTCTCTACAAATAGAATTCGGCAAATTATTTGGCGTTCTTTTTTTCCTATTAATGATATGTTTTCTAACATTATTGTTATATATGTCCATCACATTTATAAACTGTACGTGCCTGTTCATCACAATGGTGTTTGGAATTTGACCATGATTCAATTGTGCAAACCAATTTTTTATGTTCTTATTTGTTTCTCCCTATTTGAAGAAAAAGAGAATAGAAGCAAAAGAGTGATGATAAGATCTTCTAATGAGAATACATTTTATGTTATTCCCTGTTTGAGTGTAATGGCAACATTGCTAGGCACTCTTGGCTCCGCAAGGGGGGGGACTTGAGTCTCTGCACAACTCCAAATATTTTTGCATGTTATACTAATTTTTAGGTTAATTATGGAAAATTCTATGTGATTTTCCCCTGCAAGTTCCTTGAGGAAAACAATTCTTAAAATTTCCATGTGAGATGAAAATCCCTAAAATTTCAAGCTATTAATCACTTTTTAGGTTTCGTGTATAAAGCTAGACTGTGGCTACGCGCATACCCACAATAATCACTTCCTCAGACCTGGCATGTAGCATTATATACTTACAAAATGTATTTTTTGTTATCAAAATGAATATACATCGGATTTGGGCCCCTACTAGACACAAATCCTACGTCCGCCACTGGCTCTCAGTACTTGGTTGTTGAAGAAGGCATCGAGTTAGTGCGCATTGAAAGTTTTGGGATGTGGTTTGTCTAATGTGCGGCTTATGTGCCATTGTGAATGATCATCTGATCATGTCCATTGGCTGGCCTTGGTTCATAATTGAATATTGCCTCAAAGAAGCGAACGTGTGGTGGTGACAACTCTTCAAATAAACTACTATTGGGTAATGGAATTGTATTTGTGGTGAAAAATGTGAAGGTATGTATTGAAAATTTGCTAAAGTATATTCAAAAATGCAAGTGGAGTCTGAAAAGCAAAAGAAATTGACCTCTCTTCACCCTTTATTTGGAGGGTAACAGTCGACAGGAGCTCAATTCCAAAAAGGGAAAAAATTACTTGTGCGCACCAATTTTTGTTTAAAAAAACTTGTTACCCTTCAATTCAACGTGATGACCTGATTTGTTTTGTTCCAAATTCGAGTTTAGCTTTCCTTATTCCCCTCATACCCATTGTCAAGGAAACTTTTACTCGCTGTTTTCAAAAATAGTTTTTCCTATTTATGAATAAAACAGTCACGGTCTTTTTATTATATTGCATGCTATTTTTTTTAGAAGAAATGGTTGTTCATAATTGAAAGTAGAAGTATGTTTGAATTAGAATGTTGTGATAATTGCTTGTTTTCAGATATCAATATTTATATGTTAAGGGAGTTATATAAGTTGTCCTTGTGTTACTTATCAAAAAAATAAGTTGTCCTTGTGTCACAACTTACAACCTTTGGGTTTTGACGATGATATCCTTTAAAACTAGAGGCACAACTACTGTATGTGATGTTGGACCTTTGCCCTCTACAGTTGTTGATTAGATTTCTAACATCTTGTTTCGTTACATTTAATGAATTAATGCTCTAAAGTTCGAAGTGGAAGAAAGAGAAAGCTACCGACCATGTAGGTTATGCAAATAGCTCAAGAAAGGCGAGCACAGTACGACCCTTCCCAAATTCAGTACCATCAATGCCATTAACATATACACTGGTGGAGAGGTGATATCATTGCCTATTTGGCCATGTTCTTAAAAGCCTTTAACATATAGAGGAATTTGCACTTACACCGCCCGTACTGTTACTGATTTGAAGATACACTCCTTGTACTACAAATTGAAGTACTTACACCCCTTATAGGTAAGTGCAAATTACCCTAACATATACACTGGTGGAGAGGTGATATCATTGTCTACTGATGTTGTTGGGTCAACTCTTCAAATTATGTAGTACGTTTGTACTTGCATTTAGAACCCTTTAGCCTTTCCTTTTCCTGTCCAATGCTTGGTTTACTAAGAAAAGCAATGTAGTGTTTCCCTTCTCCATTGTTTGCTTCTCGCTTGTTTTGTTTTGTCAGAGATCCTGGGGATCAAGGTGGTTTCTAAACCTGGTATTTATTTGGGGGCGTCTTTAGATTTTTCGGGGAAAAAAGGTAATATGTTTAACTCAGCTCTTCAAAAGATCTCTGCTAAATTACAAGCCTGGAAGTCCCCATCTCTTTGGTTTGCGGGAAGGTGTGTTCTGGCTAACCTTTCTACTATCCCTCTTTACTTGTTATCTTCCTTTCGGGCTCCATCTTACCTTATTGATCAAATCCCTCGGATTATCTGAAATTTTGTGTGGAGAGGAGGTTCAGGGCATGGTTTTCATTGGAAGAAGGCGTCTGCTCTTTGTCTCCCAAAGAGTTTGGGGTTCAGAGACTTGAAGTTGTTTAATCAAGCTCTTCTTGCGAAAGCTACCTGGAGAATTGTCAAATTTCCTGAGTCGGTGTTCTCAAAAGTTATGCTTTCGAAATATTGTTATAAATCTCATTTTCTCTCTGTCAAACCAAAGTCCAATTGTTCATGGGATCTTGCAGGGAAGGGATCTTTTGTTGAAAGGGCTGAAATGGGAGGTGGGAGATGGATCTTTCTTCTGATCCATTTCAGGATCAATGGATTCCTTTGATTCCAAATCCTTATGAATCTGTGTCGCATGGCCTCATGGTGGTTTAGTCAATTCAAGGTCGCTGATTTAATTGATTGGGAGACCAGGTCTTGGTGTGTTCCCCTTCTGTCTCTTACGTTTCCTCCAGACGTAAAACATATTGTCACCATCCCTATTTTGGGGTGTCCTAAAGCTGATAATTTGGCGTGGGAATTGACCAAGGATGGGTCGTTTACAGTTAAATCAGCTTATTTTCTAGCCTTAAACACATCATCAATCTGCTTTCATGGGAGGGAGAGTTAATGAAGCTTTCTGGAAAAGATTTTGGGCTTCCAATATTCCTCCCAAGCAGGCTATGTTTATTTGGAAGTTGATTCATAGAATCATTCCAAAAAGTTCCAACCTGGAAAGGAGAGGCATGGATGTTGAGCCTCTTTGTTGTAGATGTAGCGGATCAAGAGAAACTGTTGAGCATTTTCTTCTGGAATGCCCGTTTTCCAAACGCATATGGAGGGCATCGAATCTCGGTTTTAATTTTGACATGGGGACTCCTGTGAGGGTGGAGGATTGGCTGGCTGAGTGGGTTAAGCAAGCTCCTTCTAGAAAAGCTTATCCTAGAATCCTTTGTGTTGCTTGGGCCTTATGGTTACATAGAAACAGGGTTCAATTTGATAATCATTTTGTGCATCCCACAGATGTTATGGATACTTATAAAGCCTTATTTGTTCAGGTGCTACAGAGTCAAACAAAAGTGCTCACTAAGGAAGATTTTCATATGATGCTTGAAACTGATGACGGGAGGGTTGGTGTGGGTGGTTGCAAGGCTAACATTAGTTTTTTTGTTCTAATGACTTGATAAATGTTAGTGATAGGAGAATAAAGCTATGAGTGGATGGAGCATGGCAGAAGGGGGATCTCATGGGAGCTGAGCAAGAGGTTGAGCGGCGAAGCGGGAAGCTGGCGGTGCTTTCTGCAAACATGGCAGAAGCTAAAGCTTGTTTGGAAGCTGTGACATGGTGCCTTGATCAAGCGATCAGGATCCTCATAAATGCCACTGTTCTCACGGATAGCTTGCTATTGGTGAGGTTTTTGCGCAAGGATTTGGTTCCAGACATTTCAGACATTTGGTTGTTATCTACTAAGTTTTCTTCCTTATCGGCTCTTACAAGTTAATCGTTCTGTAATCCAAACTGCTCATATAACTGGTAAAAGCCACCCTTAAAGGGGTTGGTTAGCATGTATCTGCTTTTATTAGTAATGATATGTGTTTCAAGGTTCTAAAAAAGAAGAAGATATACTTGATGAATAGCATTCCTGAGGTAAAGGAACAATGAGCCAAATTTTCAACTGCTGTTTGGTGAGATGGAAATGGCATTTGTGTTTCTTTTAGTTGGCTGAAGAAGATTTCGAGGTGAGATGAGAAGCTCATGATGGATATCAGCATTGGAATTAAGAATCATAAAATAGAGTACAGACAATAATGGTAATGGTAGAGTTGTTGGATTCCGAGCATGACTTCATATGGAAAGCTTCAACAATGCTAATGCTAATGCCGTTTCAAAAAAAAAAAAAACAATGCTAATGCTAATGCTGTTTTCGAAGGGCTGCTGGATTTGATATTAACGAGAATAGCTTTCTAGATAAAAGCAAGATTTGATATACCTGAAATTTCAGTCTATGTTTTTATCAAAGGTGCTTGGGTGTCATAAAAAATTTTTAAGGTCAGAACAAACAGTTCAGTTCGATGGCGTGCCCTACTATTTTATACGTTTAGTGTAACGATAGTGGTTGCTGTAGTTTCAAGGTCTTCTGCCAGTGACCTTCCTTTCGTTATCAATGCAAGCTGCGGTATCTTAAAATTAAGGCGGAGTTTGGAGAAAAGTATAAAGCATAAGTTGCCATTGATTCTAACGGGTACAAGGAAATGAAGGAAAGCAGTGGGCAACTCTTGCACAATTCAAAACGCTCTTGCAATGCCATCGGGTGTCGCCATGTAGATCGACAACCCTCGAAGTTCAGACATCTTTTGTTGAATCTTTTATGGGGGGGTCATAATTTTCATGCGTTTTGTGTTGTGATGTCGATCGATTAATTATTGATGGGTCTTTTGACAGAGCTTCCCAAGCCAGTCTTGCACATTTGATAATGCTCTTGGATATTTAACCGGTTTCATTTCAATGGGACCAGTCAACTATATTTAAACATCTATCTATAGGTGTTTTTCTACCTCAAAAACTATGTTGTTGGATACACTACATTACTACTACCTTTTTTTTCGAAAAGTCCCTGTATATATAGCTGGCTCCCACATCGGGAGTTTGGATTTGTGTGTGTGTGTTTAAAGGGTTCACTCTCCCTCTCCCTAGTCAGCAATTGCCTAAGTGAGTTTGGTAGGCGAAATTACCCTCTTGTCCTCCCTCAAAAAACATACCAACCATTTAAACAAAGAACGTGCATCTTTACTAGCCATAACAAAAACAACAGCAGCAGGCAACTCAACAGATTTCAATTACGATAAACTCAATTCCAGTCTCGACTCACTTCCGCGTCCTGTTAAATTAAATTCAACAACTAACCCAAGACAGCCATTTTCACAAGTCGATAATTATTAGGCATAAACCACCAATATCCAATACCAACAAACTCAACAATTCACTCACACTTCTGCTTCTTGTCCTTCTCTTCCTTCAAGCGCCGCAACACCGTGAGGCTCTCCCTCAAATCCGAGATCGAGAACAAAGGCCTGACAAACTTGGACTCCGTCTCCTTCTCCATGAGGCTCTGCCTCAAATCCGCGCCCTGTTGATTGTTGTTGTTGTTGGTAGGATTGTTGTTGTTGTACGTAGGGTTGTTCATTCGGAGCTGACATAAGCTCTCGCGGAGGCCCTCGAACGAGGGCTTACTGCCTTTGTTACTCGCTTCGATGGTAGTGGTGGTGGTGTTGCTGTTGATAGGGTTGTTCATTTGGAGGCCCTCGTTCGGCTTACTGCCTTCGTTACTCGCTTCCATTGTGGTGGTGGTGATGGGGTTGTTCATTTGGAGCTGACGTAAGCTCCTGTGGAGGTCCTCGAACGAGGGCTTACTGCCTTCTTTACTCGCTTCGGTGGTGGTGGTAGTAGTAGTAGTGGTGGTGGTGGTAGGGTTGTTCATTTGGAGCTGACGTAAGCTCTCGTGGAGGCCCTCGAACGAGGGCTTACTGCCTTCGTTACTCGCTTCGGTGGTGGTGGTAGGGTTGTTCATTTGGAGGAACGAGGACTTGCTGCCTTCGTTACTCGCTTCGGTGGTGGTGGTGGGGTTGTTCATTGGGAGCTGATGTAAGACGTAAGCTCTCGTGGAGGCCCTTGAACGAGGGCTTGCTGCCTTCGTTACTCGCTTCGGTGGTGGTGGTGGGGTTGTTCATTTGGAGCTGACGTAAGCTCTCGCGGAGGCCCTCGAACGAGGGCGTACTGCCTTCTTTACTCGCTTCGGTGGTGGTGGTGGTGGTGGTGGTGGTAGTAGTAGTAGTGGTGGTGGTGGTGGTAGGGTTGTTCATTTGGAGCTGACGTAAGCTCTCGTGGAGGCCCTCGAACGAGGGCTTACTGCCTTCGTTACTCGCATCGGTGGTGGTGGTAGGGTTGTTCATTTGGAGCTGACGTAAGCTCTCGTGGAGACCCTCGAACGAGGGCTTGCTGCCTTCGTTACTCGCTTCGGTGGTGGTGGTGGGGTTGTTCATTGGGAGCTGACGTAAGCTCTCGCGGAGGCCCTCGAACGAGGGCTTACTGTCTTTGTTACTCGCTTCGGTGGTGGTGGTGATGTTGTTGGTAGAGTTGTTCATTCGGAGGTAACGTAAGCTCTCGCGGACGCCCTCCAACCAGGGTGGAGATTGTGGTGGCAGTGGTGGTAGGGTATTTTGGTCATCGGCGTTGGTGAAGTCTGCGGGGTTTGATGATGAGAAGAAACGGAGGAAGGTAGGGTTTGCGATTGGTCTGCGTTTAGGTCTGAGTTGGAGGGATATGGCTGTCGCGTCGCCGCCATAGGCGAGGTCTGGAGTGAGGTTGGAAACCCTAGAGGTTTATTTTCGGAGAGAAGATGACTGAATTGACGTCGTGGTGGAAAGAGTTTCTGTAGGGGTTGAGTGAATCGTTTTGAAACGGATTCGATCCGGTTTCTTCGACCTTCGTAAATTGTTACCGAAGGTTGCGGTTGTGTTTAGTTCACATTTTAGTTTAATTTTTTAATTATTATTTAATTTTTTTTAATTATTATTATTTTTTAATTATTATTTTCTTATTTTTTTCTATCTCTCTCCAATCATTACCCATATCTTTAATCATTACTTTATTTCTCTCTCCACTCACTAACAAAATTAAACTAAACTAAATTCTCAACCAAACAAACGTTTTTTTACCATTATAACTTACATGTAAATTTTGCAACTTATTTCGGTATTATTTCTAGAAATAAATTAAGTTTAGAAGAACTCAGCTTAAGTACTAACATCTTGTCAAAAAAAAAAAAGCTTAAGTACTAACATAACATGCAAGCGAGTGTGGGTGAGAGCGCAAAAGCATCTTTCAAAAAACTTTCGAAACAATAATTTATGAGTGTGAGGATACAGAGCGTGAGCGCGGAGAAAGAGTAATGAGTATGAGAGTGAATGACATTTTGAAGGATTATCATATTGTGTTCGTTTTGGATTTTGAGGAAATTTGTTTGGGTTGATAAGTGGAGAGAAAGATAAAAAAAAATAAGAGTAATAATTAGAGAAAAAAATTTACTAAGGCCATGAGCAGAGAAAAAAGTTGAGGTCTAGAGATGCGAAACGAACATGACCAACCCAAGGGTACTAGGGTACTTAAAACCCTAGTATACTCTAAAACTCTAATGTGATATTTTCATTAATGATAAATATATTTTCATAAAAATGGACCTAGTGGTAATCAAATATTTTATCTCTCCTTAATGAGAATTAAATTTCATTTTTCTGTATTTAGGGGTAAAAATCTCAAAAAATAAACGAAATCTTTATAGACAAATTAAAAATAAAAAAGAGAGAAGAAAAAAAGACATATGGTGGGCTCCTGAAACTTATGGAGAGGATACGAAATACGCGGTCGTTTTATTGTCAGAAGAATAGCAAAAGCCCTAGGTGGTTCTTCTTCTTCCCCTTCACTCTGCTCATAGAGTCATAGCTCTCTCGCGATCTCTCTCTCTCTCTCTCTCTCTCTCTCACACACCCAAATCCCCGAAATTTCACTGCGCGCAGCACCAGCAGCTCCCCCGCCCTTCAACCTCCACCACTCAGGTACATCTTCTCTCTCTCTCTCTCTCTCTCTCTCTCTCTCTCTCTCATCTGACGTTCCTTCTTGGGTTGCATTTGTATTTGATTCAGTCACGTACACTGACCGATAGGAATTGTCTGAAATCTGCATAGCGAATTTGACAGGTATTTTTATCTCAGCAAAACAGGAATAGGGCACTGTTTCAGTGGTATTTTGAGAGCAGACACTTGTGTATATTGCCAAAGATTAGGTCTGTCTCCAGTCCTCCCGGCCATACCTCCAATGATTGGGGATTACATGGGTTCTGTTGTTGTTATCTCACATCATCAATAGGTATTGTCAAATGTACATATGAAGTGAAAATAGGCATTGGTAGGTAAAATAACTTCTTTTTTTTTTGATAAACACGATGAAGATATCTGTACATAGGTATGATATGGTATCTGTCTAAGAAAAACTTGGTAATTGATGAAATGGAACTTCATAACCGATACGCAGTAACAATTTGAGGATATTTTAGGTTTAATCAGGGCCAGAGCCTTAAGGGGGGTGGGGTGGCATGTGCCACCCCGGGCATAACCTCGCACCAAAATCATAGTTTTGCTTTACAAACTCCCACCAAATTTTAATAGTTATTGTTTGACTATTGTTGGTGGATGATTAACCTACAAAAACCTGTATTTTTTTTTGGGGTATTGTGTATGCTTAATATTAGAACACGTGTAAATGTTTGGTAATACTGCCTCTGTCCCATAAAGTCCCCAGTTGGCAAAATGAGAACTTTAAAAAATGCATTTTGGTTCATAAATTTCAAATTTTGTTTTGCAAAGTTGTAGCAATCAATGTGTTTCTTAATATTTGAAAAAGTTTGAATTCGTTTGAATAAAAAAAATGTTCTTTTTAAGTTCTCAGTTTGCGAATCGGACATTCTTTTTGAGATGCAGATGTTTATCTTTTTCGGGTGCCACCTCCATGTTCAATTCCTGGCTCTACCACTGGGTTTAATGGTGTTATGTTTGTGGAATTTCGGTTTAGGATATCTGTTCTTTTGCATTCTCAATGAAAAGACCTCTTCTTTCCGTCTTCACAGGAAACTTCAGCAAACTCATAGTGGCTTGAGGGACCACAGCCAACTTGGTTATGGAAGTGGTTGTGGGAGCTTCTGACTCCCCAATCCTTTTTGAATCACAAAACAAGAAACGGAGGATTTCTCTGGATAGTATAGATTCTTCTTTGTCATGCGAGGTTTTGAGTGAGATCAATGCTTCATTGCCCACTTTGCAGTCTTCTGATTATTTTATAGAACCTTGTTTAAGTGAGTTGGCCACTAGGGAGCTCATTCATCCAGGATATTGCAGTCGGGTTAAAGATCTAAAAGTTGGAAGGCTTGGATATGGATATGTGAAGTTTACCGGGGAGACTGATGTTAGGTCATTGAATTTGAATGAAATTATCAAGTTCAGTCGCCACGAGGTAGTTGTATATGAGGATGAAAGCACGAAGCCTGAGGTTGGTCAGGGCCTCAACAAGGCAGCTGAAGTAACTTTGACGTTGCAAATTAGATCATCAATGGATTACGGGGAGGAGCGATATAGAGAAGTAGCAAGGAAATTGAGGCTCAGCACAGAGAGACAGGGAGCATGCTTTATTTCATTTGAACCATCAAACAGAGAATGGAAATTCTTGGTTCACCATTTTAGCAGATTTGGTTTGTCTGGGGACGAAGAAGAAGATATGATAGTGGATGATGCAACTGCAGAAGGACAAGGTCTTGAGGAGATGCGTGGTGGCGAGGTTTCTGATATTGATGAAGAACCCGCTACGTCAGATTCAACTCCTCTGTCACATTCTCTTCCTTCTCATCTTGGGCTTGATCCTGTCAGGATGAAAGAAATGCGAATGCTGATGTTTCCTTCAGAGGAAGAGGAGGTTGAGGATTTACATGGGAGGTTTTCACATCAGAAGGTGGCGTTCAGTAAGGACAACTTAAGGTCACCTTTACAGGATTCTGCTTCAAAGATGATATATAGGTCTAGTCCCACGGTGGTGCGAAAAACCCCACTAGCTTTGCTCGAGTACAAACCTGGTAACTATGAGTCCAGTTCTCCTGGAACCATTTTATTGGCCCAACAAAAGAAAGGCATGCCTCTGAAGACAACAAAAAGAGAAGGTTTTAGACTGGACCTAGAGCACGAAACACCAGTTACTGGAAGCCATTCTCGTAACATTGTTGATGCAGCATTGTTCATGGGGAGGTCGTTTCGGGTGGGTTGGGGTCCTAATGGTATGCTAGTTCACACTGGTGCGCCAGTAGGTAGCAGTGATCCTCAGAGGGTATTATCATCTGTTATCAATGTGGAAAAGGTTGCAATTGACAAAGTGGTCAGAGATGAAAATAACAAAGTAGGAAAAGAACTTACTGAATTTTGTTTTGATTCTCCATTGAATCTTCACAAGGAGATAAATCACGAATCAAAAGAAGTGAAAGTTGGCTCCTTCAAAATAAAGCTTCTTAAACTTGTTTCTAACCGGTTGATGCTTCCTGAGATTTGCCGGAGCTATATAGGAATTATTGAAAAGCAGCTGGAAGTTCCTGGATTATCCTCGTCAGCCCGTGTAGTTTTGATGCACCAAGTAATGGTTTGGGAATTAATAAAGGTACTTTTTTCGGATAGGGAAATGAGTGGGCAGTTGAATTTGGTGGGAGCTGATAACGAGGAAGACATGATGAATGATAGGAAGGAAGAGTCTCCAGAAGTCGACTCCGAAGCACTTCCCTTAATTCGTAGAGCAGAGTTCAGTTATTGGTTGCAAGAGTGTGTTTGCCACCGTGTGCAAGAAGAAGTAAGCTCTTTGAATGAGTCAAATGACTTAGAACACATATTCTTACTTCTAACAGGGCGTCAGCTAGACCCGGCTGTGGAACTAGCCGCTTCTAGAGGCGATGTGAGACTGGCTTGTCTGTTAAGCCAGGCTGGCGGGTCCACCGTAAATCGTCACGACATGGCTCGGCAGCTTGAGCTTTGGAGAATCAATGGTCTTGATTTCAATTTTATTGAAAAGGACAGGATAAGGCTTTATGAGTTGCTTGCTGGTAATATTGAAGGGGCTTTGCAAGACATACAAGTAGACTGGAAAAGGTTCCTGGGGTTGCTGATGTGGCATCAGCTCCAACCCGACACTTCATTGCACATTGTTTTTCACACTTATCAGCAACTTCTTGAAGATGGAAGAGCTCCATATCCAGTACCAGTTTACATCGATGAAGGACCTCTAGAAGAGGCTGCAAACATTGATACTGGTGAACACCTTGACCTCGCGTATTATCTCATGCTGCTTCATGCTAGTGAAAAGGGCAAATTTGGTGCTCTGAAGACAATGTTCAGTGCTTATGCTTCAACCTACGATCCGCTTGACTATCATATGATCTGGCATCAGTGTGCAGTTTTAGAAGCAGTTGGCGCTTTCAGCTCTAATGATCTTCATGTTCTTGACATGGGACTTGTTTCCCAGCTTCTCTGTATGGGGCAATGTCACTGGGCTATCTACGTGGTGCTTCATATGCATCATCGTGATGATTTTCCATATCTCCATGCTAATCTAATTAGAGAAATCTTGTTCCAATACTGCGAAGCTTGGTGTACTCAGGAACTACAGTGCCAGTTTATTGAGGATTTGGGTGTTCCTGCAGCATGGTTGCATGAGGCTATGGTAAGTTAGTGGCCTTTCCTGTGAGTTGCTATAGATTGCTGTCCTACCAGTTTGTACTGTGTGCTTCCAAAATAGTGGGGTCTGTTTTACAAAAAAAAGTTTGTTGTACTCTACCGTTTTACTATTTGGCACGTTGATTCTAGATCATGGTACACCTTCAAACCATAACAGTAAACGCATCAATCAAAAATAGTTGCGAAAATTTTCTTATGTATGTGCTTAAAATTGTGATAAGGAGAAAAAAACGAATGTATGATGCTAAAAATCTTGAAAGCGTGGCATTGCAAAGACAAAATACAACACTAATTTTTATGATGCTTCTATGAATGTAAATTTTAGTGCTTCTAGAATTTTTTTTACATATCTATTTTATTGGTTTTAATGACTTGTGAGAAGTAAGTTCTGTTACGCTAATACATGAAAGCCTAGTGCCACCGCGTCGCTAAATATAGGGCATGTGATGTATGTTTCCTTTTGTGTTCCTCCTACTGGAATGGTCCATGTCCTGTTAACATTGAATGGGGACTACCATTTACTTATTTTGTGTGAACTTGCCATTACAAATTGCTTTTAAGGAAGCAGTTGTTATAAATGTGTCAATGGATTGCTTTTGTGCTTGGCTTTAGTTTGTCAATGTGATTTTTGTGAAAGTGAAATTCTGATAACCTATTTGCGCTGACTTGTTTTCTTATATACAAATGTAGGCAGTGTATTTCCATTACTATGGTGAAATTTCAAAGGCCCTTGAACACTTTCTTGCATGTGAAAATTGGCAAAAGGCGCACTCAATTTTCGTAACTTCAGTTGCTCATTCCTTGTTCTTGTCAGGTAAAATTTCTAACTTATCACTTAAGCATGTGATATTCATGTCCATATCCCCATTAGAGCTACAGTTTGTTGACTTGTCCCTATTTTCTTATGTACTCTCAAGATACAAGAGAACTTCTGCAGAACAATGTATTTAGATTCTCGTAGTTGAAAGATGGTATTGTCGAGACATGTTTCTGTAAATGAGACTTTTGAGACCCATGCTAGAGCATTCTTAGTTTCTTTATCTTCATATAAGCTCAAGGTCCTATGACTCCTATCCTTTACTTCTTTTGCTTGTTTTATGCATTTAAATTTTTTAATTATTCTGTACTTGTTTTGGAGCTTTGCTTTTCCTTTGATAGCACACTTCGTTTGTTTCATGCAAGAGATGAAGGTTACGGGCTTCCCACATATCTAAACTTCAAAGTGCCAATTTAATTTTACATAGTGAATTTTTTTTTGTTAATAAAATGCGTTATGAATGCAAAGAGTGTCATTTGGGTTGACTAAACTTCACAGTGCCAATTTAATTTTGCAGAGTGCAAACTTTTTTTGTTAATAAATTGTATTTTAAAGGCAAAGAGTGTCATTTGGGTTAATATTAAAGTATGCATCCTGTTTTATTATCATTTTTACGCGTCTTTCTTCCCTGCTTGAGATCTGATAGTAAAAGGTTGAAACCATGTACTAGAGTTTTCAGAAACTGCAGTTTAAGGAGACAGATTCGGGAAAATTTTTGGAACACCCTGTGTCATGCATCTTTGTTGTTTCAAATTTTACTTATTTGAGACCCGGAAACCGTTCTATACTAGTATATACTTACAAACTATGTTATTTCCAAGGGTCCAGATTTGCCAGACCACGACTTTTTTAAGCAGGTTGATGGCTGTGGAAGAGAAAGACAAAACTGTTTTGGATCTGTTAGGAAATGCAACTTCTATATTTGCAAAATGTGTACTCTACTGGGGTTATGTCCGCTAAATGTGTACTCTCCTGGGTTGAGTGCCCGACAACAATTATCGTTTTGGTGCTGATAATCCTATTCTCCTGGGTCAAAGTAACTATGCTCTGACTTCGTTGGTAAATAATAACATTACTCGTCTTTTTTTCACCTTGGATTGTTCTAGATTTGGTTGATGGTGGAACATAGTCTTCCCCTGACTGTACTTTCGGTGTTGTCGATGTTTTTACCTTCCCTTGTATTTGGTCAGGTTAGTGGCAGAACTTGATAATTTGGCCTAGTCCACTCATATTATGGCGGTTAGTAGGTTATGGACAGTGCAAACAAACCTAGTCTGATGGCGACTCTGACATCATATTAAAATATAGAGGTGTTTGACAAAATATATTTTTATTACTGATTGATAGGTGATAACTTAAAATAGACAAAACCGGGGAAATTTCAAAATAACCCTTGAACGTTAACACCAATGTCTGATAAACCCCCAAACTTCTCAAAATTTCACTTAGATGCCTAAACATGTTAAGGATTCTTAATCACACCCCTTCTGTCAAATTGGAGACGGAAATCGCTGACATCTCCTAGCCCTCGACTTCTGTTACCTTTTTTTGACGTTCAAACTTAATTATTTTGATAAACAAATCTAGCATATACATCTATATTATAAGACAGAGCGGTTTCTGTTGAAAATGTCTAGACATATAAAAGAAAGCAACATCTACAATCGTTAGATCATTTCATGTTAATTTTATAGCCATCAGATCATTTCTTTTTTACTCCTAAAAGATACAGAGAAATTTTTCCTAATAAATCTATCCCTCCGTCCTAACTTTTTAGGCAATGTATCCCTATCTAAAATAATGCTACCTTACATGATCAAATAGAAAAATATCTCAAAATGTAAGTGACGCTTAGTGAAGATTGCAACCCGTAGAGCAGTCGCGTTGTACGGACAATTTATTTAGGCTGACACTATGATACACTTTAACGGGACCCGGAAATCCTGTAGTGCAGGGTGCACTACAGGGCATGTAGTGCATATCACAACCGTGGATGAGTGTTTTCAACGATCCGGATTATAATGAAACTTTTCCCGGTCGGAATTACTCTTCCCTGGAAAAGTTTCATTTGTATCCGAATCGTTAAAAACACTCACGGATGGCTGAAATTTGCCCTACAGGGATCCGCCCTGCAGGATTCCCGGGTCCACTCTAACGTGCCTTTAGGCACAGGCCCGCTAGTCATACCATAAGCCTCACCACACCCAACTTCACCCTCCACCCATTACCCTTCTCTCTCTGCGCGTGCGCTCTCAAACCACACACCCAAACCCATTCTTCATCCATCTTATGAGACATTGGTGTGAAAGTTCAGGGTTTATTTTGAAATTCTCTTGACAAGACCTAATAGCCCAAAGACTTTACTTCTTTTGTGAAAAATGTAAGTACCAATAAACATAATTTCTACTTCCGTAGCATAGAGTGTTGTTTGCCTCCTGAACTTATGACGATCATGGTCATCAAAATTGTTGTTATTTTGCAGCCAAACACTCAGAGATTTGGAGGCTTGCAACTTCCATGGAGGACCACAAGTCAGAAATTGAAGATTGGGACTTGGGAGCTGGAATATATATTTCATTCTACGTGTTGAGAAGTTCCTTACAAGAAGATAATGATACCATGAGTGAAATGGTACGAAAATCCATCTCAATGTGTCATGTTGCCCTTTTTCAGCTATATTTAGATTATTTGCTTCAATATTCTGTTTGGGACCTTTGGCATGTATCTGCTGCCTTTCCATTTTGGAGGCCCTCCTAGCTTTGCTAGTTGATTCTTATGTGCTTTGTTTGGATCTGAAATGTCTGGAGTGAAACAGAAACATAAAGTTTGAGGAAAAAGGAAGTGAAAAGAATCTAAATTTTTCCTTTGGTTTTGTTGGTTAGGAAATGAGAGGAACAGAATAATTTTGGCAAAAAAAAATCTTTCTTTTTTTCAAAAACCCATAAAAGAATATGCTTCAATAATTGCAGCTCTGTTTCATGTTCCTTTCCCGTCATGAATCCAAGATCCGGTCACAGTAATAATGCTATGAGAAGTTAAGGAAAGTGGATGCTGAGAGGAAATACCTGGTTTCATAAATTAGTTTTCAAGTTATTTATGTGCCATGAATAAATATTATTCTTCCCTTTCATAGTGAGAATCATTAAGCATCCTTTTCCAACTTCCTTCCTAGTTATGTCTGATAAACGATGCATTATTCCTTGCAGGATACCCTTGAGAGCAAAAATGATGCTTGTAGAGACTTCTTTGGTCGGCTGAGTGAGTCTTTGGCCGTTTGGGGTAGCAGATTTCCTGTTGATGCAAGGTATGAATCTCTTCCCTCAATTCGTGAGAACACAAACGCTGCTATATTCGGACTTGCTGTATGCTTGGGGATTCCCTGGTTAATGTTATTGTTGCTGCTGCCGTATGCCTGAAATGTTCAGCTCTGATAAAAACTGGACTTGCTTCTCTGACCTATTATGACTCTTTTATTTGGTGTTTATTACCATCAAACTGCCACTTGCTGTTTTTATTATTCATGGTTATCATTAAATTACAGTAGACACCTCAAGCACAATGTGTACAAAATACTGATCCTCGATCTTCATATACTCCAAGGCTCACACATTTTTCGAAGTTTTCATTGTGATCCGCAATTTGGTTCCAATTACTTGATATGAGAGCAATTTAGAGACTACTTTTCATAGTTGTAACAATCCTGAGATTCTCCATTTCTATTTTGGATAGTGGTGCGAGGTTTGTCACTTTGTCCACTTTTTCTGGTTTCAATTAACTAGCTGCTCAAAATTCTGTCTCAGAGTGGCATACTCGAAGATGGCTGAGGAGATCAGCAACTTGCTTTTATCGGACAGTGGTGAGGGTTCGACTCGTGGGGTCCAGCTAAGCTGCTTCGATAGCGTCTTTAGTGCACCCATCCCTGAAGACCTTCGATCGTGCCATTTACAAGACGCAGTATCGTTGTTTACGTGTTATCTTTCTGAGGCTGCCTCATAGTGTTTTTGTTTACTCCTCGTAATTGTGGAAAACTTCTGTTTCGTGGTTTGTCTCAAAGCAAAATCCCGAGTGTGGCTCAGAGTTGGACTTGTACATTAACGCTCAGCGTTGTGTATCGGTATTTATCCGTTCATTTTTCAAGCTAATTTTATTTCTGAGTATGGGTTCATTTTCCCCACAGTAGCAGTATGTTACAGGGCGTTGTTCATATTCTATAATAGGAATTGATTATGGCACTCCACTTGTTGGCGTGCCGGCAGTAATTTTTGGAGCGTCAAAATCAATATCCATTTATTTATCCCTTCACATCTTCAATCCATGCAAATCAATGTGATTTTGTTTTTATCTATCAAAGAATCCAAAACGATCTGGTCGTTTGTAGCACAACTATCTATCAAATGTGACACATATATCTTAACGCTGCCTATTTTCAAATCGTGTCGTGCTCGGTTTGAAACTAATATTAACCCCTTCAGTTTAAAATTCGCAAAAATACAGAAAAGTATACATGTAACAATGTTATACGTGAACAACACCTTAATCCGTAAGAAATATGAACACGTTTTTCAATACAATCGTAGCCTCATAAAATTTAAAATTAAAAAAATTAACCATTATGAACACGTTTTTCAATACAATCGTAGCCTCATAAAATTTAAAAAAAATTAACCAACAATAGCAGAATCATGACATATAATCGGTCTTTTTATATCGTGTCGTACAGACACAAAAGTTAATTATCAATGTCTTTACCGAGTTATACGAGTAACATCCGTATCCATATCGTTTAATTTCCGTGTTATCGGATCGTGCCATATTCATATTCATGCCAAAAAAAGCTAGCCAACCCAAATTCTTTTAATTTCGTGTTGGGTTGGAATCGTGTTAATGTCGCGTTGGCAACCCCTACCCCTACATCCAACCCTCGATCCCAAGCAAAGCCTATAAAAAACCCCACCTCCTCTCTATCTTCGCTCTCTAATGTCCCCGAGCACTCGAGCGACATATTAGCTTCGTTCGCTCGAGGGTTTCTCTCTCTCCAAGATGGGACGGTCTTCGACCAGGAAAGGGCAAGCCAACCCTCCAGAGTCGACCAATTCCTCGGGTATGGATCCTTTTCGCTACTGTAATCTATCTTTATGTCTATATAACTCCGATTGTGTTCAAAAACCAGCTTCCTTTTGCTATTGTTCGTGTTGATTGGACTTTTGTTCTTGCGTGATTGGATTTTTCTGAGTTCGGGTGATTTAGGGTTGATACTTTTGAGTTCGACTCACGGCGTGGCGATAAGATTTGATTTGGTCTATTTATTTACTTATTTTTAGGTTTAAATAATGATGAAAACGGACCAAGAACAAAAATTAAGAACTAGAAATAGGTTAAGCTACAAATAACTAAATTCTCTGCCACGGGAGTTATAAAGGTAGACGCCCGGGCACAAGTGATGCATGTGGAAATCGTGTTATGCAAAAGATGGAAAGAGGAGGATCTTGAATTGAGATTTATCTGTAATGAAACCTGAGGTGTGATAAGAGGGGAGAAGAAAATTAGGGTGGCAACTTTTTCTCTTCTTGGCAGTTCTTTGGATAGTTAAAGGGGTAATTTAGGAAATTGAAAGTGTGATTCGGCTTGATAACCGCCATTCACACCCAGAGGGGTGTTCCCTTTATAGTACTAATAAATATCCAACGCGCACGGATGAGATTTGTACGTTAAGGACGCACAAGGTGTGTTTCACGCTTTCTCTATAAGCTCCCACGCTAAATCTCTGTAGAAAACCTAAGGGCAGGCACTTGAGTTTTGCTCTTGGTTTGGTTAGTATTAGGTTTGTGGGTTGGATATACAATTAATGCTTTTGTTAACTTTCTTTTTTGAATTAAGGCTTGAGGCATTTCTAGGACCCTTGTAGGGAACGAACTTACCCCGTAGACACATTAATGGAACGAAGGATTTGAGGTGCCTGTTGACTTGCAACAGTGATACATTCCAGCTTCTCGAGGGCTTCAACAAGGGTTATGAACCCAGCCTCTTGGTTTTAGCTCAAGAAGTGCTTCAGTTGTGAACAATCATGTATCTTTAAATGCCATTCACTCTCTAAAGTGCTTCCAGTGGAGCTAGTTGGTTTTGGCATCTAGTTGGTTTTAATTTCACCTCTGTGAATTAACTGCTTTCACTGCATTCATCATCTAAATGGCAGTGTGCTGGCTTTATGTTTCCTAACTGGTTGTAACATATAAATCCCTTTGTTCAGCTTCAGGTATGACGGCTACCAAGGAGTTGGAAAGAATTGATAGTGAATGCAATGAATTTACTGCTTTCAGTGCATTCACTATCTAAATGGCAGTGTGCTGGCTTTATGTTTCCTAACTGGTTGTAACATATAAATCTCCTTTGTTCAGCTTCAGGTATAGCTGCTACCAAGGAGTCGGAACGAATCGATAGCCTATTCTATTCATATGCAAATAAATTGTCTGGTATGATAGAGTAAGTGTTCTCAGTTTTATGCTCGATTATCACTTGAATCTCACTTATTTTTCATGTGGAAGAGCTTTCTTCTTGTTTTCTCTATAGCTAATGTTATCACCTATCCAATTTGCGATTCAAATTCCGACCTCAGATTTGCACATCAGCTATGGGTTGGAACTTGTTTAACTTAAGTGACTTGAGAATTCTATAGCACTCAGTTTGAATTTAGATTTATTCCCGTTTATGTTTATGTGGACTCCATCAGTATTTCTAAGTTGGCAGTTGAAACAGAATAAACCTGAGTGGCTGAGTGAGAACTGCGTTCCCATCTCTAAAGACCGAGAGTGGAAAGTTGTTCTCAGGGTTTTGCAGGTAGAGGATATGCAAATTCTTCTTTGTAGTCTGTGCAGTATACCTTTACGTAAAATCGTTGTTATGAAATCATGTAACAGGCTCATGAAACCTGCATGCTCCTTGCCTATGGTTTTCGAATGCTGCCTGCGGATAAGATTTGTATTGTTTCAGCAGTTGCACTGCATGACCATCCTTACAATCATTTTGTAGTTTTTGATAATCTCCTATAAAGAATGAAATTTGATTATTTCGATAATTTTCTTGACTAAAGTAGCATATTTGTATGCTATAAGTGGATGTTTTTTGGGCTGCTGGTAAATTAGGAATTATGATAACTAGACATGAAATAAGCTAATTGTGTGTTAGATAACTTAGATTAGTCTGAGCTACCGTACTTTGAAAATTATATCTCTGTGCTGAAATTAGCTTGTTTGTTCAGTCCCTTGGTCTTGGTTTTACTGCTACAAATCTGTATCCTATGATTTTGGACATACTCTTTAGAAGATTTACTTGTTTACTTTTAGGATGGGGACTTGAGGTTGGGGCAGGATGAAATTATTTTGTGGGCTTATGCACTGGTTGTCTTGCCAAATTATTTATCAGGTAAAGGAAGCAGATAGGCTAGTTAAGGCATGCTTTAAGTATTGGACATGCTTTTGTTGTGCAATATGTGGAAGACACAACGAATCGATCTATCACACGAAGAATAAAATATGCATGAAATCAAGGCAAGCAAGAAACAACCTACACAAGGGCACAAGATTTACGTGGTTCATGTATCTACTCCACGGGGGTAACCGGGGACAGGGACAGATCAATCCACTGTAATCAATTAGGATTATAAGCGCTCCAATCTCCTCTCAATTGTGTCTATTTTTTCTCACCAAAAACAAACTTTTAAACCCTAAAATTCGACGAAACACAAATGTATAGAGCTGGTGCGCGTTCCGACCATCCGGACAGAAGATCCTGAGACCTCCTGTTTTCTGAGCCACTTTCGTTTGTCCGGATGGCCCTCAGCACTGCCCAGACAGTCAATTCCCTTTCCCCCCACATTGAAGCCAGACACAACAGATATTGTAAGAGGTGGTTCTACAAATATCAGAGCGATTAGTCGAAAGAATTGGAAAACTATTCAGGTGAACAGAGTACTTGTAGGTTTAGCTCCAAATGCGAGTTGAGACATACAACATATTGTTTCATCTTTTAGTACTCCTAATTTTTGAGATTTTTTCCCTCCATAAGATGTTGATCGTATTATGAAATGGTAGTTTTCTGACATTTTCTTGAACAGGCCTGAAGGAATAGAGTCTCTTTGTTCAGATCTTGAAGTGGACCATACTGACATCAGGATATTGATGCTTGCCTGGTAACGTCTATAGACTCTATACTATAGTGGAAGCGTTATATGTTTTGGTTTGTATGACTGATGATAGACTATGCATTGCAGGAAGATGAGAGCTGAAAAGCAAGCTTATTTTACTTGGGTAAGTAGAGCAATGTTGATATACCCCTTGAATATGATTATCTTATTTGGTTTATAGACTTTCTAGTGCTTTTGTGGTACACCCAATTTTGTATGTAACTGCAGCTCCTGCCTACCGTCGTAATTTCAATCCAATGTGCCATGGTCATAGCATCCAATGTTGAGTCTTCTGGATATTGGTTTTAACTGTTGAATGTAGGCATTACATGTTAATGTCAAGCACACTTGGCTTGACTGGGAAACTGGACGTTTATACTGTTGGAACTTGAAACTTCTTGTACTGCTAAAAGGGGGAAGATTTTCCTTAATCTTTTTTTTGTCTTTGCAATGTGAAATATACCAATAAAAAGAGCAGCTTAATAGCATTTTTACGAAATAGGAAAATGGTTGCGAGTTCATAAAACTGTGCTGGAGAGCTTGATGTACGTTATTTGGGCTGTTGCTGTTCCTAACAGCCTAATCAGTTTGAGCAATTAGGAAAATGACTGTATTAGAGGGCTTGATGTACGTTGTTTGGGTTGTTCCTAACAGCCTAATCTGTTGGAGCAATTGGCGACTTAACATGGTATGACAACCTTGGTTTCTTAGAGGCTCTGGTTTCAACTTTCAAGTCTCTTTGCCTACATTTGTTCCCGATTGCACTCTCCTCTGTTTGCACTGCGGTTCTCTCTACATGGAATTATGGTATTTACATCTTCACGTGCAAGACGGGGAATTTTTTATTTTTTTTTGCATTCAACTCCTTAAAATGCATCCTAAAGACTTGGTAAGCAAATTGCAATCCCATGTGGCTTTCCCAATCTTGAAGGATCTCGAGTCGTATTCTCTTGTGGGTGCGAACTATTTTTTGCATTATTTGTGGGAAAGAGAGGGGAAGTTTTGAATGTGCAATACACAGCTCACAGCATAGGTGGTAGTTGTTTCAACTAGATTATCTGGAATTTTTATTTAGATTGGCGAGGTAGTTATTTTTTCTGAGGTTATTTTTGGTTTGCGAATTGCCTTTATAATTCCAAGTCATTTCTTTGAACCTTCCTTTCTCTTTTCTGATTTCTCATCATCCTCATCCTTCATGAATCTGTTTGTCAGCCAGTGAGCACACAATATCTACCAAATGTTTATAAATTTATATTGTATAGTTTTGTGTTTCTGATCTCATAATTCTTGGAAATGACTCCACTAAATTTTATGATTAATGTAGGAAGAGTGGCGAAGAGGCCTCAAAGCGCTTCGGGCGGACACAATAACCAAATTGAAGAAGGCATTGCCAGGGTTAGAGAAAGAAGTACGTTTTAGCTTCTTTCGTTTGTGCACCTTCCTGGAGTTGACATTCTATGATGATGGAATACTGTATTGCTCATGCAATTTCTAACTTTCTTTTTCCTTCCACTGAAGGTCAAAAGCCCGCCAAATTTTGCTGATTTCTATTCTTACGCATTTCGATACTGCCTAACAGGTATGGTGAATCCATGGTGTTTTGTATTCGTAGAACCTTAATATTTGATCCACTTGAGCTGCTAAGGAGATTTTTCTTGCATCTTTTACCAGAGGAAAAACAGAAGAGTATCGACATTGAGAGCATTTGCCAATTACTTGATCTTGTCCTCGGATCCCAGTTCCGTGCCCAAGTTGACTACTTCATTGAGTATCTCAGGGTGAGCAGTCGTAGTTTCAACATGCTCCCCTCAATGCAGCAGGACTTTATGTTCCTTAATCCTTATTACTCATCCACTGCCTAATCTTTTTTTTTTTTGGATCGGCATCCAATTCCTAATCTTTATCACTAATACTTTGGTGATCACATTTGAGTACCACATTTTGGGTACCATGTGATGTGCCACCAATGTAGTGGAAGAATGTGCCCCATATGTCATGTAGTGGAGCACATTCTACCAATGCAATGGTGACACATCACATGGTATCCAAAATGTGGTCACTGTAGCATTGCTCAATCTTTAAGCTTCATTTTCTCAAGTATTCATGCGAGTTCAACTAGGAATTTTTAATTTTCCGACATTTTCAGTTAGGTTTGTAAATTTTAGCGCCTCAACTATTTGATTAGTTGTCTCACATACCAAAGACACAGCGTAATGAAAGTGGTGAATAGCATTTGCTAACCAAACCCACTCACCCACTCACAAAAATATGAGACACTGAAGAAACCATTCAAGGTTGATAGGAGAAAAAGAGAACAGTGGCACTGAAAAATAATTCTCATTTGAGTGCTTTGGGTCTGAATGCAGATACAAAATGATTACAAGGTCATAAACATGGATCAGTGGATGGGTTTCTACCGGTTTTGTAACGAGGTAATCTGACAATTACTAGTCACTCTTATGCAAGCTATTTATAATCTATTATTTTTAGTTGATCCACTGTCTTATCCTTGTTGGTTGATGTATGTGATAAATTTTGGTGATTCAAAAAGATAATGTGTATATTCTCATAGAACCTTTGCTTGTTTAAGTCCTGCAGACAAGCTTTTTAAGACAAATTTTCATTTTAGTTTCCAAGCGTTTTGGGTAGTTGGGCAAGTTGAGATCATTAGATTTAAACTGACTTCCATAATATTTTTGCTTTTGCAGATAAGTTTTCCAGACTTCAGCAATTATGATGATGAACTTGCATGGCCATTGATTCTGGACAACTTTGTTGAATGGATGAGGGCAAAGCAGAAATAAACCCGGGATATGTCGGTGGATCGTTTGTGTTGGAGTAAGTTGAATCCCCAGTAAATACATGCTTGCAAAATATTACTCCTACTCGAGACTTGAGAGAGTGTTCATTTTTCAACTTGTCTGATCATGGTTACCATTTTGTTTGCAGGACCGTGTCAGACTATAGACATCATAAAAGTGAAGCAAAAACTTTTCTTTTTCTTCTATTTGTTGCCCTTCTTTTTTCATTGAAAGGAGGGGCTTTTCTTTTTCTTCTTGCCCAAAAACCTTACTATTGCCAGAACTATTAGAAGTTGCTGTGTTGTGGATTTGTTTGGTGAATGCTCAATACATTTTAGTGCCGTCATTTCATTACAATGTTTAGCCTGTCTCCTTATTTTATTCAAGGAATCTCTGCCAATCAAGTAGTGCTTTATAGACTCCGAGGGATTTGGTCAAGTGGACATAAAAAAAAACAAATAAATGCTTGTCCGGTCGCATATTCAATTCCATTTAGGCCAACATTCCAAATCTTAGGGCCATTAGAAGGTTTGTCCGATCATTAGCTTCAGGACTTTTGAATTAGTTCAAGTGTATATAAGTTGGTCTATACATCTGGTTATAAAAAAGAATTGTGCTTTGTGAATAATGTTACAAACTGTATAATTAGAGTGTGGTGGGACCATCATGGGCATCATTTGAACTTCCAAAGCCCAACAGCAAGGAAAAGCAAAAGACATCCAAGTCACTAGTGGTTGGTTAACAAAGTAATTGTGCTAATTGATTTCGAAAGGCAGATATTCTTTGTAGATATGATTTCCCATCTCTCCCTCTCAAAGTTAATAAAATACTCCATCTGCAGCTTTTTGGTCTGTTTTCCTTCCTCTCCATTCTGGGAGAAATTATTCGTTGCCCAAGGGCAACACATCATTTTGGCCAGGTGGTACTTCCTACCAATTAAAATCGGCCAATTAAAATCTTGGCCAGGTGGTGCCTCCTACCAATTAAAATCTGCCACACTGACATGATGTCAGTACTTTTGCCACATAAATAACACTCAACTTTCACGGACAAACAAAGGAACGGCGTTAGTCTACCAAGTACCAACCCTTGTCTTTTCAACTTTAACCCAACCCCTATATTTTTTATTTTTAACTTGGTGTCAGTATTCTACTTCTATTTCTATTTTTATTAGGCCCTGCTTGGATGTAGCCAAAAGAAAAGTGAAAATATTGGAGGGGGTAAATGGGGTGGGCCCGAAGGGGTTGCCGCTACTTGGATGCACAATTCGGTCCCCAATTTTCTTTTTCTCCGTTCATCATTTTCACCCGTACAAGGGTTTCAGCCATGAAACTTTTGGGCTCCTATTGGTTTGCCTAAATTTTATCCCGCTGTAGAAGACTGAAATTTTGACGAAATCACTCCGGCTTATCTCCTTTCCCCGACCCGAAGATTCCTCATTTATTTTTAAGACTCTTAAGATACTCATTAAAAGACATTAGAACCAAAAATTAATTATGACCATTAAAAATAAAATGATCAGAAAAATAAGATTTTTGCACCGGTATAAACGGATTGAAAATTAGAATACTTAACTTTTTAAATATATTTTTTAACATATAAATGGTGTAAAAAAAATAGGTTGTTTATAGCCTTGGCCCTCAAAGCTCGTCCCTCGTAAGACTCGAACTTAGGTCTCCATGGAGGGGGAAGTGAGATAACCAACTACACTAACAGTAGTTTCGTTTCGAGAAATTTTTGAGTACTGGATGCGTACCACTTGGGTGTACCCACGTGGTGCCCGAACAGCCCATTAGGGCTGTCCAAAAGTCTGTTGAACAATCCAGATTAAAATTCTCTCTCTCCTCTCACCCCACCACTCTCCCTGCTCTTTCAAGTCCAAATAGTACAATACCTAATTAAACGACTTAGATGTGCTGAGCGAGCACCACATGGTACCCATCCGTCACCTAAAAATTTCTCGTTTCTAAACAGAGTTGCCGAGGAAAACATTACTCCTACAAAAGAGAGAAACAGAGGTAAAGTACTGACACCAAGTTAAAAATTAAAAATATAGGAGTTGGGTTAAAGTTGAAAAGACAGGGGTTGGTACTTGGTAGACTAACGCCGTTGCTTTGTTTGTCCATGAAAGTGGAGTGTTATTTATGTGGCAAAAGTATTGATAGCATGTCAGTGTGGCAAATTTTAATTGGTGGGAGGCACCACCCGGCCAAAATGATATGTTGCCCTTGGGGCAAGGAATAATTTCGCCCATTCTGGTGCCAGGTTTTCAGGTAGGACTACGGACGTCAACAAAGATGATTCTAGAACCAAAGATGGTTGTTTCCATGCTTCTTTTGACTCAGTTTTTTTTTTATTTTTTATCAGCTCTTTTGACTCAGTTCGAGATAGTGGGTATGAGTTTTTTTTTTTTTTCGAGGAACGAACAAATGCAGCTTATATAATAAACAAATGCGGTTTATATTATAAATAAACCAGGAACTAGATAGTGGGTTAATAGCAACAACTTTTCTGGAAGTAACGTCAAATATTGAGTTTGTACACAATTAGGGACTAAACTGGATGTATTTTACATATAAGAGACCACGTTTAATTTCTCTGCCCAAACAATCAAGTGTGCCTATTTTTTTGCTAGTAGGAACTTTTAAAAGTCACACTCAAATAAGAATGCTTCTATTCGACGCTCCCGCCGGCTTTTTCATAGTCATCACAAGGAAAAATAAAAACAAAAGAAAGAAAACGAAGAAGCTACTTTGATGATCTCGAGAGGAGCACGCCACCAGGCTTTTAGTCCAGCAACATTTCCTCAACTCTTCCAAATGGGCAGCTGAGGGTTCAATTCTTGCCAGAGGCGATTGTGGTGCGGTGGCTTTGATTGCCCTGTGATGTGTTTGCCCCCAGAAGCTGCTGGTTTGCTCGCCTCGGGGATTAGTGACACTCCTTTCCGATACCCTGAGCACCACTCCTTTTCCATATCAAGGGTAGGCTAGACATCTATGGATTGGAAAAAGTTGAAAGATTCTTAAGAGGCTTCTAGCATTACAAGATCACAAGAAGAGATGAAACAATGTTGAAAGACAAACATTTTTGAAGAGCAACCGTGTCCATAGAATTCTAGGATGAAGCACAAACAACAATCAAAGGTGAAGATGGAAGAACAGAACGCCTACTTCTGGCAGGCGCGGCGGGAGAAGATGAGGAATTGGAGGAAGATGAAGAATTGGAAGATGATGTGAACCGACTTGAGCCGCTTGTCAGTTTCTTCTTGTCTCCTTCACAGAGTTTATCTTCAATTCTTCGGTTACCGACTTTGGTTGAATTTAACCTCGCAGGTACTACACAATTGCAGAACAAACCTGCATCACCTCACAAGACACGAATTAGAAACCAATCAGTAAAGTCTAGAAAGACATTATCAACATTTACTTTACGTTCTGTAAAATTGTAGCTACATTCAGGACTTCAAACGAGGAGGAAGAGTAGATTATTCAAGTTCGGTTTAGAAAACTTGACGAGCTTAAAGAAACAAGCAACCGTCATTGCAAGTTGAAACTGTTCTTCTTCACTCAGAGTACAGTCACAATTCAAAATTCAGTCAACTCCATTAGTGTGAGTCATGGACTTGAAACTTTACTAGTCTAGTTTCTCTTGCTGTATTAATCTTTTTTCTGTGTCCTATTGAGTGTTTGCTTCGTTACCCAAAACAACTTTGGTATGTTTATTACTTGAGGAGATATTAAACGAACTTTAATCGAGCATGTGTAACACTTCAGTTATTTAGTTTCCTTGCACGTTGTAAGTTCATCGATCCGAACAATGAGTAATCCGAACTTAGTTTAAGCTTGTCAATTTTCAAGCTTAGTTTGCAACACAAGCAAACAAATTCCAAACGAACTAGTGAATCAAACACAAAATAATCTCGAAGAACTTGATTCATTTAACAAAGTTATGTGTGGGATTTCTCATGAAGCATACGTTCTGCAATATGAGATGTCATTTTCGTTACCGAAAATCTGTTAATTATCTTTGTTTGATCTTCCCTCACTAATGCCATTGTCATCAAGTAAGCTACAAGCATAATCTTCCAAATCACAACAAAACCTCATGCAACAATCAACAAAGAGAGAAAAATCCACACAAAGCCTTACCGATCCGGGCGAGCCGGTTAACCCAACTGGGAATAGGATTCCCAGCGAGTCTAACACAGGCATCATTGCAGAAATGGTTGCAGTTCTTTGTGATGAGATTGTAAGCACTCCCTTTATACACTTGTGCTAACTCTTCCATCACTCCCCTCACCTCCAATGGGCCCTTCTCCGTCCATCCGATCAAAATGGCTTTCCTGAAAGTAAACCCATCACATTGCTTTGGCTCACCTTCGAAAATCCCAGTCGTTGGATACTCATGAGCTCCGAATGCATACTCTATTCCATGTACTGCCACCACACATTAGAACAACACCAAACCCATATCAAATCCTCTCTATATCTAATCTAAGGCTTAAATTTATCAAAAGTCTAGGAACACAACTGTATTCGGAGCCCTCCAACGTGCATCGAACGGCTCTGAATGTAGTTGTGTCCGAAGTCGTGTTTTAAAATTTGCATGCCATGGTGTGTTGCAGCTGAATTCAGCTCAACCCTTTCAACAAATCTATACCAAATCAAGGACGAATCAAAGTTTTCCTTGAGAATACGTTTGATTTGAGTGAAATTGAATAAAATTTAAAAATGATAATAACAAGGCAAGAACAAAATTTTCAAATATTTAATTGGCATGAAAACAATAACAGAACTATAGAAGTGATAAAATTAATTTTCTTATACAAGCCGGTCTGATAGAAAGCTTTTCACTTTCTCACTAAAAGCACAAGAAGATTTCAAAAAAGAAAAAGAAAAAGATTTCTGGTGAAAATTCTCAACGTTTGTGAAATTCTTGAAAGGTAAAGGATTTGATCTTCAATATCAACTCGAGCTTTGAACGAAAATTCTAACCGAAATCTGAGGAAACAAAAAGCGAAGGGTTGCTTGAGGATCAGTTTTTTATCAGCTTTTTGAAGTAGTTAACTTATGAACAAATTGACACAATTTCTGAGACAAAAGGAGTACTTAAAGCAGCAGCAAACATTCAGAATGAGCAAATTTGAATTGGGTCTTCGTCAATAGATCTGGTTCGATACTGTTTTCACATGATCAAAAAGCAAAAATTCAAAAAAAAAAATTTGAAGAAGTAAAGATGGAGCTCTGACCTTGGACACCAGAGTGGTAGGCACCGAGGCCGAGCCAGTAAGCATAGCCATTAATGGAGGTGAGATCGTATACGTTGAGGTACACTGGCGCCGATCCACTCACAATCTTGACTGAATTCTTTCTGCACAACATATCTCTAAAACTGATAAACCCAAAAAAGAATTCAAAAATGGCTTTGCAAAAATCGACTCAAAGGGCATGAAAATGGAAATCTTTTTGATCTTGGGAGTGATGATGTGGATGAATTGGTGGAATGGGAATCTGAATTTGTGTTTGTTTATGGAAACGCCACCGGCGGCTGGTTACAGCCGCGGCCTCTGCTTTTTGGCGGACCACCAGTCAGGTGGTTTTAAATGCACCCACAAGATTTCTTAATACATTCTCACATTCTTGGAGGAAAAGGGAATCCAGACCACTGTTAGGTTGTGGCCTTTTGTGGGTTTTCCCTCAGGCAAAAATAATCGGAATCATTCTTTTCTTAACAACAAAACAATAGTCACGCCCAAAAACCATCAGTAGATATGATTCAAACTTCAAAGTTCATTTATCTTATAAAAAAAGTATAAGCTCAAGATAAATAAATTTTGAAGTCATATATAGCGGTGTTCGATTAATATGATTTTTAACTTGACATATGTCTCCTGAAAGGTCTAAAAAGTGAATGTTTCGATCGTTCGTACAAGTCCTGGTAAATAAAGATAATTGAGTGAAAAAATCGTAATGCTTGGACTGAGTAAATTTAGTGAGTATATTTAGAAGACCTCCATATAATCTGGGTCTTGCATATAAAAAATGACCCTACTTTTCAGTTGGAATTAGAGATTGCAGGGGAGGAGGAGGGTGGTGATTGTGTTGGAGTCTGAGCTGTGTAATCTGATTTTTTAAATTTTGAATAAAGTTGTTTTTGGGAGAAAAGTAACGTACTTTAATAATAGAATGATAAGTAGTGGAGGGGTCATGATGATTAAATTATGATTCTCAAGAGAATTAAGATTAGAAGGCCTTGATTGTATATTAGGGTATGATGATCTGTGATTATGGATAGTTTTGTTTTGTTTAGGGAGAAAGTAAAGGTGGGGATGGTGTCATGGGATCAGGTGCACATTATAATTGGTTTTGTGGGGCCCGGTGGTCCCTCTGTTCAGGTATCGGATGGTTGAAATTGACTTGACATTCCAATTTGGTGGACATGTTTTTCTTTCTTTTTTGTTTTTGTTGCAAGGACCCGTTCCAGAACACCTTCTTAAAAAATAAATATTTATTTTATATTTTTAAATTAAAAAATGATGTAAATAAAAAATAATTTTTTAATTTTTTTTGCATCGTATAAAAAATCTCAATGAGATCTATCAAATAAGATTTACATTGATAGAAAAATTATTTACGTAAGCACATAATTTTTAAGCTTGAAATTATCTTATTAAAAAATAAGTACTTATTTTCCTTTCGAAAACAGCACCTAACTTGGGTGTTCGGGGTAGTTAATGTGTGAATCGGTTAATTCTGGAGGATCAATATCACCGTCTATTTGCAAGGAGCTTAATTAAAGCTAGAGTAAAGTTCCGTATGAACTGATCTTAAAGAAGTTGAAACACCTGAGAAATTTTGAGCCCGAGACTTTTAGAAGGAAATAAATTTCTAGTCTCTGGCTATGCACACCCAAGGTTTGCTTTTTAATTAGTCTTTTTTTTTTTTTTTACTTGAGAAGTCTTTTGTTTTACCGTACATGTTTTCTAGTTGGGTAAGTTAGAAAATCCATCAGTCCACTTCTAAGTTTCATAACCCATTAAATCTACAAATAATTTTAATGACAAAAATACCCCACCTAAGAAACAAGGGCCTTGTTTGCTTGACACGAAAATGTAATTTTTCCATTTTTTTCGTTTTTGTTGCAATCAAGCTACCACTGCCACCACCGCGGCCGCCGTCGCCACCACCACCGTCGCCGCTGCCATCACGATACATATAACGTTATATGTGCAACAAAAAACGTAATTTTTCATTTTTTTTCGATTTTTCTTATTGAACTTGCTACACTTAATATTTAACGTTATATATGTGACAAATTTCTCTTTTTGTTTTTTCTTATTTTTCTTGTATTGATTTTTTAACGTTATATAAGTGATAAAAAATTTCCTAACATATAACATTATATGTGAGGCAAAAAATTTCTAACATACAACATTTCTTTTTGGTTTTTCTTGTTTTTAGTCTTTAACGTTATATGCTAGTTCATACAAAACATATAACATTATATGTGAGTTTTTGAATATCTAAATATCGCCAAAAAAAACAGAACATATAACATTATGTTTGAGCTTATGCAGCTCTGAATCTCACCAAAAAATAGAACAGAACATATAACATTATATGTGAGCTTCTGTAGTTTTAAATCTCACAAAAGAATAAAATATATAACATTATATTTGAGCTTCTGTAGTTCTAAGTCTCAAAAAACTTGACATAAAATTATATGTTCTCAAAACAACATCATATCTTTCCAACAATATTATATATCTCAGAAAATAACATTATATGTTCACATATCATTCCACCGTTATTCTTGTTTCTAGTCGCGCCTTGAATCCCAAGTTGAATGTTGATGAGCCCACAAGGGATCGAGCTTCATTTTTTTCACCGTTTCTTCATCAAAACCTTCATCGGATCCTTCAAAAATTTGATTTTCTGCCTCCGAATAGCATTCTCATATCCTCTATATCTACATATATACATATTCAAAACAACATTAATATATCTAAAAAATGAGATATAATATTATATGTCTAACCTTAGGAAAAACACATATTACACATGACAGAAGTTCACATATAACGTTATATACTCCGTTGTCCAATACTTATTGAATTGGTCCGCGCAGCGGCCTTTTCGACTTGCTTCTGATAATATATAGATATATCCATATGTGCTTTTGAGAGGTCAGGACAAAATCTCATATACAACGTTATATGTTCTCTATGCAAATTGAAATAATTTTTTAAGTCTATATATATATATATATATATATACAGTCAGGTTCCGGTGAGGGATCCCTTATTTTTTTAAAATGCGGGACTTTCCTTCCCGATTGAATTTCGATGATCCGAGCCGCTCAAAGTGATCAGAACGTGATTTTAAGGGTCCCCGCGAGAAATCAGCAAAAAAAATGACCGGGAAGGGCTTCATCCGAGCAGTTTTCATTGAACGGTTCAAAAAAAACTGCTCGGATGAAGCCCTTTCCGGTCATTTTTTTTTGCTGATTTCTCGCAAGGACCCTTAAAATCACGTTCTGCACACATTGAACGGTTCGGATTTTCAAAATTTGATCGGGAAATGAAAATCCCGCATTTTAAAAAAGTGAGGGATCCCTCACTTGATAATTTGTGTGTATATATATATATATATATATATATATATATATAACGTTATAGCCATATATATGTTTATATGGTCACAAATATTCTCATATAATCATATGTTCTCTTTATTAAATAATATATAATATTTCTAATCTAGAATGTTATATATAACAATATAACGTTATATATTATTATATCTCTCTCTAACTGAGAATGTTTTAAAAAAGTGACATTAATTATCAACAAAATTTTTTTTTTTTTGCGACACGAAAAACACACATATAACCTTATATATTTTTTCAAAAAACACAACCTGTTCAAACCTTATATGTTTAGCCCTAGAAAAAATACACATATAACCTTATATATTTATTCAAAAAACTCCAAATATATCAGAAGCAAGTCTGAGAGGCCGCTGAACGGACCAAATCAATAAGTAATTAATGAAAAGTACAAATATAACCTTATATATTTATTCAAAAAATTCAGATCTCTAACCCTAGGAAAAACACACATATAACGTTATGTATTTATTGAAAAACCTCCAAATCTGATGATAACCGGACACGGGACAAATAAAAGACCGGATCAACCTTCTTATAATATTATATTTTTTGTTTTTACTACTTCAGATTTCTCTCCAGTAAAACAAATAAAAATACCGGATCAACCTTTTGAATACGATAGACAAATCAACTTTAAAGCACGTTTATGAAAAAACGGAATAACGTTATATAATTGACTAAAACTACAAATTCCACACACATAACAAGTCGAAAATCCAAATTCGTTCAAGATTAGTGCAAGAAATAGACTATAACTGCATCTAGAACAGTTCAATGCGCGAGAGCTCTTAAACAAGTGTGTCCAAAAGTTGTGTTCCGAGACTCTTCATAAACAAAAGGTAGAAAAACACCGTACCTGCTGGATGTTTGAGGAAACAGAAGGTTGATTTGGGTTCCTCAGATCATCTCCATCCAAACCCAGAAATATTAAAGCCTTGGTACCAGAATCTACTGTAGTTACTGCCAATCAAGGAAGAAAAAAAAAAAAAACAAAGAACACCCAATTAGTTTTCTGTTTGGCATGTAGCCGAGAAAATACAATAAGAAGAGGAAGAAAGGGAAGCTTTCACCTATTTCTCATTCTTTTTGTTTGGTAGCCGAGAAAATACCTTGATATGACGAGGTCTTGAGGAGCCTCTCGATGAGTGAATTTGGGGGCAAACGGTTCACCAGGGGAGGGAGGAGAGAGAGAGGGGACGCTCAGATCTATTTTGTGATCTAGGATTTCTTTTTCTATATGTTATATAGGAGGGTTTTTTGGTCTTGAAAAATATATCTTTTTAAGTAAATTGGAGTTATTAAGTTATATAACTATATTAGTGGATTAGAGGGGTTATGAAATTTAAAAATGGACTTAAAGGGTTATAAACATGCTGTAGTGGACCTCCCATCAATTTTTTTATAGAATAATTACATTTTCCTTAAATTGAATTGACCCTTATTTAGTGATTGTGAAGATATAAGGTAGTAGTACATTTTGTTGTATATTTGAACAACAATGTTTCGCGATTTTTGTATAATAAAATTCCTTCAAATTGTCAAACTGAGAAATATCAAGTTGAGGAGTTGAAAAGGACCTGGGGATGTTGTTCGGCAGCTCCCTGTTGAGCAGGTGCAAAGCGGTCGATCTGACTGTTCATCTCGGTACGGATGACTCGTATGTTCAAATTTATATGCACTCAAATTTGATCCGAATCACCGCTCTACAGGTCTCCCATTCATGTTGAAAAGTAAAAAACTAACGAATATAAGTAAAAAAAGTAATTCATGGGCATTGTATTGAAATTCTTCCTTTCTTTATCACCCTAATCATGGCATTTATATTGCCATTGTTTCCATCCTCTTGTAAAATCTTTTGAGCAATGATATGAAGGCAGCAGTCAAAACATGAATTCGGAAGATGTGTTTAAAGTATTAAAATCCCACAAGATGCACGTGAAAGGCCCATATTTCCATATTTCGGAACACATTTTATCATTCATTTTCCAAATAGACGGTCCAATTTGGTACGGTCTTCGTTGGGTAGGCACCTGGGACACAAACGCTATCAAGCTTGCAACATCTACCATGGGTCAAAGATGTCCTAACCTTACTATAATGTTCGCAATGTGCCCATTTCAGCTTAAAATAGTTTATATGCTGAGTATTTCATATTAGGGAAAATGTCGATCAATGACGTGTTTTGATAATTAATATTCGCCAATAATATTTTGTTCATTAACAAATGTTCCCTACGTGTTATTAACGGATATTAAGGCTCCGTTCCGAAAATCTTCTTAAAAAATAAGTACTTATTTTGTACTTATTTTGAAACTTCTTATTTAAAAATAAGAAGGGTCATTCCATAAAATTCAAATAAAAAGTTCCTTTCACATTTTCAAATTCAAAAATAATGCAAATGAAAAAAAAAATTAATTTTTTTTGCACCGTATTAAAGATCTCAATGAGATCTATCAAACAAGATCCATAGTGATAAGAAAATTTGTAGAGACCCGTAATTTCATCATTTAATCTTTGGTATTTATAATGCAATTGGTCTATAAATAAATATGAATTTAAGTTTTGAACAAAATGTTGTTAATGTGTGAGAGTGTATGAGTTGGGGGTTATAATGTGATGTTTGTTGAATAGAGGGGTGTTAGTGCATTAAGGCTATATGTATCAACACTCACCAAGAGAACACTTCACTTTCCCCTTTTCTTTTTTTAGCCGAAGCTCTCTCTCCCTCCTCTCCCTTTCTCTCGGTCTCCTCTCTCTCACTCCCTCAACCAAATTCTTGCTACTCCACCATCAATCCTTGAAAACCCACGCACATCTCTTCATCCTCGGCCCTCGGATCGCGTGGGAAGAGCTCGGTGGAGGCATATTTCGGATTTGGAGGCTAGGGTTTGGTTTGAGCTCAAAGCTTGGTCTTGATACTTGAGGTAGAGATCTCCTGCCTTCTTTATATGTGTTAAGTGTTGGTTTGATGTGCAAGGATTAAGTTTGATCATCTATTTTGAGTCTTGAATAAATCTAGTGAATGCTGAAAATTTCGTGGGTTCTGGTAATCTGTCATTTTGGGGCTCTTCTGCTAGGAATCAATTTTTGGTGTCTTCATAACTGTTAAAGTGCGTTTCAATACGAAGATTTTGGTACCAAGATCATGCAAAACCGATAATCACACAATTAGTTATGAATTTTTGAATACTGGCTGTTTGCTGGATGTGCGAATCTGTGCGTGGCTGTCTTCTTTTAACTTTCTGGGCATGACGAACATTTTGGGTGGCTTTGGGTCTTTTACAGGAAGTGCATATTTAAGTTAAGAAGAGATTGGCGTCGGAATCAATTAATTTGGTTAAGTATACAATTTTTGGTGAATTTCTAAAGCTGGGTTGGTTGATAGGTGCGAAAATGGTTGCGAAACTGTTTTTCTTTTGATTGTTGGGTTAATCTCCTCTCGTTTCTGAACCTGGGATTTTTACTGAGTGTAGGGCTTGTCGTGGTGCAACTTTTGGCTTTGGTTTCACTATTTTTGGGTTTAAGATGAAAGAGTTATGATTTTTCAATCAATTTTACTTATTCCCGCGTAGAATCTGACAGCACCGGCGGACTTAGGTAAAATGGCCATAACTCCTAGCTCGGGACTCGAAACGACACACCGTTTGTTTTGGTAGAAACTAGACACATAGAGCTTTCCAACGATACATCCCATGCATCATGGGTATGTCCGAGCGATAACAGATTTGCATCCAAAGTTGACCTAAATTCTGCCTTTGTACCAGTTTTTTACTGTTATGTTGGAGCTATAATTGAAAGGCTGTAGTTAAGTTACCCGAACTCCGTTTTTGATGTATGATCTATGGATTCAAAGGAGAAGCCTACTTTTCAATGGTTTAAATGTCGTTCTTAAATTTATGTCATTTGATCGGATATAGTCAGAACTTCAAGTGTGAATGATTAATTTCACCTATTGGATATGTGGGGATATGATGAGTCGATCTAGATGATTAATTATTGGGATATGAGAATTAGTGAGCATAAGGGTTAAAATACTTGTAAACGATTGGAATAGAAAATGGATTAGATGGATGATACGATCGATGATAAATTAAGTTGTAGAATGTTTGACGCGATGTGTAAATTATTCGATGTCTTTCCATGAGATTGAGTCTTTGGGCTTGCGGGATACTTGCAGTGAGTTAAACAGGATTTGGTGAATCACTTGGCATGAGTGCATGGTTGTTAAGCACTGATGGGTACTACAAAGATGAGGATCTTTATAAGTATTTGCAAATTAGACTCTTAATGGAGATGTCACAAAGGGGGTCCATTAGGTGGTAATATGAGATGTGAATCAAAAGGATTTTAGTGGACGCACGGGGGTCCTTAAAGCCCGGAATTGAATCGAAAGGATTTTAGTGGACGCACGGGGGTCCTAAAAGCCCGGAATTGAATCAAAAGGATTTTAGTGGACGCACGGGGGTCCTTAAAGCCCGGAATTGAATGAAAGGATTCTAGTGGACGCACGGGGGTCCTAAAAGCCCGGAACTGAATCAAAAGGATTTTAGTGGACGCACGGGGGTCCTTAAAGCCCGGAATTGAATGAAAGGATTCTAGTGGACGCACGGGGGTCCTAAAAGCCCGTAACTGAATCAAAAGGATTTTAGTGGACGCACGGGGGTCCTTAAAGCCCGGAATTGAATGAAAGGATTCTAGTGGACGCACGGGGGTCCTAAAAGCCCGGAACTGAATCAAAAGGATTTTAGTGGACGCACGGGGGTCCTTAAAGCCCGGAATTGAATGAAAGGATTTTAGTGGACGCACGGGGTCCTAAAAGCCCGGAATTGAAATCGAAACATGTGACAGTGAAAACGGAGAATCTTCATAGTATTTAGCATCATACTAAGATTGAAATGTCAGTTTGAGATTGTCTAGTATGTCAATACATGTTTTACATTCCTTCTTTTAGACCTCCAAATCATTGTGGCTTGTTTTCCTGATATGTGGTGGTCAACTTGTTATGTGTGAATGCATATTTGGTACCTTGTGGTGCTATGCATTGCGAGAGTTTCATAAAAGACATCTTATTGTGAAGAGATTTTTACTAGATGTTAAACTTGAGATTTGAAGATTGATTTGGGGTTGACGGGTGAGTTTCGTTGTTGTTGAGGTGCGATATTGTTTGACTTATTATTGCTTACCTTATGTTCTAACTCCACATGCCTAGCATGTATATTTTGGGGTGAGGTTGGCTAGTTGTATGAGAAAAGAAAGTGAAAACATTTCGTTAAAGAGCTAAGATTAATCTTTAGGTCATTGAAATGGAAATGAAAAAGCAAGGATTGATTTGGATAACGTCGTAACGGTAAGCTGAGATTTTTAAGAGTATTGGTGTGAGTGGGTGAGAGTGTTGGTGTTTGAGAAATGGAGTTAAATATTTTTCAGCGTGAGTATGACATTTTGAGCTTCACTTTTGACAAAACAAGTATGCTTTTGGAAAATGTTTTCCTTTGTGATCTGTCTACACTTCTGCATGTAATTTAGGTATGGATATCTCTACGAGCTAGTGTAGCTCACCCTATCCTTTCAGGTACTCGTCATGACACTTAGCTTGGATTGCATGGAGTGCACATTGAGATGTCTCGTGAGAGCTTCATTGGTATCATTAAGGAAGTGTTCATCAGCTAGTCCAATTCATGTTGTGTACTTTACTCCCAATTGAAGGTTGTGCCCTTTTGATTAGAATATTTGTAAAGCCATGTATAAACTCTTCTCCTTGACTATTATGAAACCCATTTAATTGTAAACGTTTGGGAGACTTTATGTAAAAAAAAAAATTAGAGAGAAGAGCTTTGATTCTTTGCTTTGATTGGCATGACATTTAAGGGTATATATCGTTGAGAGAGAGACTTTTATTTGTAGAAAATGTATTATTATTTTAGTTGAAAATCGAGGGCGTGACAACTTGGTATCAGACTTTATGTAAAAAAAAAAATTAGAGAGAAGAGCTTTGATTCTTTGCTTTGATTGGCATGACATTTAAGGGTATATATCGTTGAGAGAGAGACTTTTATTTGTAGAAAATGTATTATTATTTTAGTTGAAAATCGAGGGCGTGACAAAATTATTTGCGTAAACACATAATTTTTGAGCTTAAAGTTGCCTTATACAAAAAATAAAACTGTTGCTATGAGAATGGGTGCCGGTGGAGGGAAATCGTACCGACGGCCGCGTCGGGCCATCTCTGGCCACCGGACGGCCGATCCGAGCAGTCCAAAAATTTTAAAAAACCTAAAAGTTTAAAAAAAAAACCCAAGGGGGCCAACGAGGGAATTAACGGCATCCGAGGTGTGTAGGGTGCTTGATCCGAGCACTCCTTTTTCGTGTATATGATTTCACACGAAAAAAAGGTGTTCGGATCAAGCACCCTACATACCTCGGATGCCGTTGATTCTCGCGTAAGCCTCCTCGAATTTTTTTTATAGAATTTTTGAACGGCTCGGATCGGCCGTCCGGTGGCCGGAGAGGGCCCTGCGCGGCCATAGGTACGATTTCCCTCCCCGGCCGGTCGGTACCTATATAAATTCTTCCAAAATAAGTACCAACCTTCTTATTTTCCGGAACATGGCTTCTTATTAGACAAAAAATAAGTTCTTATTTCGATTATGGAATGGGCCCTAATTATCAAAATACGTCATAGAACGTCATTTTCCCTTCACATTAACTGTGAAAACTTAGCGAAGCGCGACCCAGATTGAGACTCCGTTCTAGAAATCTTCTTAAAAAATAAACAGTTTATTTCACATTTTCAAACTCAAAAATAAAGTAAATGAAAAATAATTTTTCAATTTTTTTTGCATCGTATAAAAGATCTCATCGAGATCTTCTAAACAAGATCCATATTGCATATTTTTAGATTTCAATAAACTCATAATTTTTGAGCTTGAAATTACCTTCTTAAAAAATAAAGACTTATTTTCGGTTCTGGAACGGAGCCCTCAATTAGCCATTCGGAATCCCAAAAAGATTACACAAGAAGGATTCCTGTCTTGGGAGTCCGGATTTGCTGAAGTCGGCGTTCCATGGTTCACCACCTTTGCTTACGCTGAACCCTAACTACTAATGAATTTGATCGAACCAAGTTCCGTCTGATAAAGCCCTCTCTCTCTCTCTCTCTCTCTCTCTAGCGGGCAGCGGTTATGTAGACACAAAGATGAGAACTATGAATGGCGCGAGAGGCGGTTGGGCAGGAATTTCAAACCGATTCAGGCTCCTTTACAAGAAACCCTTTTGCACAAACAACAAACCCACCGCCCCATCTAACAACATCAACAAAGGAGGGAGTGAACAGGCTGATGGGTCGTTGAGCACTTACGACGAAGCGTATCGGCAGCTGGACAAGCTCGATTTCATGACCGCCGCGAAAATTCTCTTCTCTACTCCCCCAAAGAAGAGGAAATTCGGGTACTAAACGCTTGTCTTGGATCCTATGTTTGCATTTTGCAAGTTATGTCTTGATTGTTGTATCGAGCTTCTTGTAGGTATTTTGTCGAACAGGTTCAGTTCATTGGTTATGATATACATTGATATGATATATGGGCTACTTTTTGCCGTCTATGTGTTGGGTTTGTAACTTGGATGTGATTTCTGTAATCGGATAGATTCTTTATGCCTATATCTGGTGAAACATGTCTAATGTCCAGAGACTAGGACCTGCAGATGCTTTAGATTTATTACTTAGTCCATGGCCGGCGGTAAAGTGAAGCATCGGTGTCGAAACTAGGGGTGCGAACAAGCCTAGCCCAGCTTTAGGGTGTTCAAGCTAGGTGCGTTGGAAAAATTCAGTGAGCTCAAGCTTGATTAGTATTTGAGAGCTTGAGCTCAGTTTGAGTACTAGCCGAGCCACTACAACCGTGCGGAGCCAATACATATGAGCCGAGCCTTAAGCTGCTTGCTGATCGCTCGCTTCGTTTGCAATCCTAGTTGAACGTATATTAATAAACATTTTGGGCTTATTTATCTTTGAACAAAAGTGAGGGGCAAACAAAGTACAGCCCTAGCTGAAAGTATATAAATAAACATTTTGGGCTGTTGAGGAAAACTTGGTTTTTGCTCGCGAACAACTTGCTTCGTTTGCTGCCCTAGTTGAAAGTATGTCGATAAACATTTTGGGATCTTGAGGAGAACTGGGCTTTTGTTTCCCTGGTCTTTGACTCTTTATGTGGTATGATTCATATGAATGGTGCATCTTCCATGCATGTCAAGTATCAACCTTCCCAGCACATGCTTCATACCCACAGCCAGGGGTGGAACGAGAATTTTGGGGCAATGTGGTCAAGTTATGGAAGATTGAAGTAAAAATGACTGAGGCAAAAATATGTGGACATATACCTAATTTAGTCATGTGTTATGGTAATTTTAGATTGTTTTGGGGTCAGATATATAATAATCGGTCAAAAAATCAAAGAAATACTAGAGCAACTTTGCACTAGGGTCAAGAGACCCCACTTGCCTAAGGGTGCTTCGGCCCATGCCCACGGAGACATCATAAACCCAAAGTGGCAAAGAATATATAGAAATTTTCGAGGGTCTGCCTGAGTTATTTTGGACTTTCTGAACCAATACCTGTTGAAGTGGTGGGTAATAAATAGTGGTTGGTTGTCTATACATTGGTACTTTTTCGTAGTTCTTGTAACAAATTCTCACATGTCTCTCTCTTCTTTGTTCAGGATCGATTTCCATCTGGTACAATTCTTCTTTGCCTGCATGCCTTCACTGGGTATCTCTACCTGATGTTTTGAAGTATACCAAATTTCATTTCGAAATGCCTTCTGGTTCAATGTGGCAATCTAATAAAACCTCTTTTATGTAACAGCTGTGTATTTGGTGGCTCAATATGCTCGCTATGAAATGAGAAGAATGGAGGCAGTAAGAAACTTTATTCCTTTTGTCACTCTTTGTTGCTGAACTTCTTTTCATCGTTCTTCTTGGCTTTTTATTTGCTTCAGGCTTTCATTTTATGCGTCGCATTCAGGATTTCTGTGTACATACGATGGCAGTTGGACCTCCCTTTGGACACATTCGACATTTTATCATTATTTGTTTCCAAAAGTATTTTTACTTGTTTGGGAGTTAGTTCAGAATTCAGATGGATATCTTCTTTCCTGATTCAGAACTATATGAAAACTTTCCCTATCTAAATATCAGGTTATGAAATCATGTCCTAGAAATTTTAGGATTTGTGGAACAGTGTTCAAATGATCAGAGGATTTGAATGGATTTGTCTTTCACTCTTTCCAATAGAGGTACTATGTTTCTCCCGATCTTACCTCTTGAAAGTTATCTCAATAGATACTAGGAAGCATAGCGATATAGTAAGTTGACAATTTCTTTAAGAAGGTTCCAAGATCTATCCTTTTCTTCATTAAACAAGTATCTTAGTTAATTGCGTTAGATTACCTAACTCATAAGCTTGAGCAGTTGTTATGAGCTCCTTCTGTACTCAGCTTTGAATAGTACAAAGAAAATGGAATGTTAGTTGGGGCAACAGGATCATGATGAGATATTATTTCCACCTGATTTGTGTAGCATCTTGAATAAGAAGTAGCACATTTGACCATCTGTTACTATATATACCAGGGATGAAGTGTTGGCTGTCAGCCTATCACTCTCTTTCTATTTGTGCTCCATTCTAACGTAGGCGTCTGTTTTAAAATTGCGAAGTGAAACTGATATGGTTTTGACTCCTTGCTTGTCAATTATCTAGATTTCCCTACTTGACAGTTTGTGCTTCTGGATTTTGCTTTGGCATCTATGAATCTTAGGACCTATATCTTCTCTTGGCTTCCTAGTTTGATTTTTCTATTACCAATCTTACCATCTCAGGAACTGGAGGTAAAAAAGAAAGCGGAAGAAGAAAAGAAAGCTGAAGAAGAAGCGAAAGCAAAAGAGGTTGAACTAAATTCCTCTGAGGGAAGGGAATTGGGATCTGATCGGGAGCTTTTGCAAGTAAAAGTGAGACTGGATAAACTGGAAGAGACTTTGAAAGAAATCGTTGTTGAATCAAAGAAACAACAGGATAGCACCTCAACTAAAAACCAGGAAGATGGTAGCCAAAAAATACATCATACTGCAACCGACCTCACCAGCAGCTCGAATAGATCAGAAGCAAGCAATTCCACAGGCAAAGACCGTTTCAGTAAACAGAAATCTGAGAATGTGGCACCAAACTCAAGCCCAGAAAATGTTAGTGGCTCAGCAGCACCAATTTCTGATGCCTCCCAGCGTGATTTACGAGGGTCCAAAAATACAGGGGGTGCAAAGAAATGAAATAGCTTTATAGTGCATGAGATAATTTTGTATGGGAGGTTTTTCGTGATGTTCAATGTTAAGTGGGGGCATGAGTGTTGGACTGGTACAGTAGGCGGCCTGTATGGCTCAGTTACCCCTTGGTTGATTTCTGACGGGCAAAAATATTCATGCTTCGACATTTTTTTCCATGTTTGAGATTGTCATCTCTTCAATTTTTCAGTGCATGGAAAGTTGCAACCAAGACCAAATCTTTTGTGATAAAATGGGAGTGAATTCTTCATTAGAAAACATATGAATAGGTCACACCGGCTTTGCGGCTTTTCGCACTCACTGTTCTTTGTTTCTTTGGATGATGCAGGCTGAGTATTCTATTAGTATGATCAGATTTTGATCAATATGATTTTGGAACGCTATTTTTTGATTTTTTTTTGGCAAATGATGAACATGATTTTCAACCCAGTCTAACAATGCCGTGGAGACAATTGGGGAGGGTTCCCCCCCTCTTAAATTAATACTTGCAGCCAAAAGAACTAGCCATTAAGAACTGATTTAACCTTACAAGTGGATGTGCACAATTTTCCAATTGAGACTGGCTGAGGTTATCTAAAGCGTTTCAATCTTTATTCTTGTTTGCCCTTCAAAAAAAAATAAAAAATCCTTTATCTCCTATCGTCGATTTAGAGGTCTTACAAACGTATAGATACGCGTGTATTATTGTACCACATCTTTATTATTTGCATGATTTGAAACCATCTTATTATTGAATAAAAGTCCGGGAATGCCAAGATTATACTCGTTATGAATTATTTTAAAATCAAATAACATTGGCATGTTTTGATTGGTGAGTTGTTTTTTTTCTGGAATTTTTAATTTCCAAAATTAGACTTAGTTAAGGACCGTGCAGCACACCAAATTGGATTTGGGCACTCATACAAGTCAAACCCGATATGCTGCCGAGCAGCTATCTATCGAGCGGCTAATTCAATCGTTCTTCTTGTTGGCACTGCAGTTCGTATCGAGTCTAAAAGGAAATATGAATTCGAACCGTATATTACTCTTCACCGCTCTACATGGAGATAGTTGGCAGCATCTCCCATTCGGTGATGAGCCTACCCCAGAATCGGCCCAATACCACATCGTAAAACCCTTCCTAAACCCCAAACCGATTTTTGCTAGTTCTACTCTCTCTCTCTCTCTCTCTCTCTCTCTCTCTGCGTTGCAACATTCGCTCGATCGTCATGGCCTGTCGTTTACTTCGACCCCTGCGCAGAACCCTTCTCTCTCCTCTCCGTTCTCACTCCAAAACCCTAGTTCCTCACCAACAACAACCCTCTTTCTCGCTCCGTACTTACGTAACTGAGATGCGGAAATCGGCCTTCGAAGGAAACATTCTCAGACTCCTCCGCAACGAGATCCAGTACGAACTCGACCGCTCCCCTCCCTTTCAGGTAATCCTCGAATCACTGTAATCTTTCACTTTGTTTCTGTATAAATTGAGTAGTATTTCGAGAACTTAACAAGGGTCTGTTTGGTTGATGAGAAAACGAAGTGAAAGAATGAAACTAAAGCTTATGAATTGGGATTTCTCGTGATTTCTGTACCCTAGCACTTGCTCAGTCTACTCAAGTTTCTGTATATTGGTAGCTGACCTAAGTGCATGCACGCGCTCATGCGCTAGCGCGTCTTTTAAAAATATCCCAAAGCACTAAAATTTGTGAGAGTGAGGATTGGTTGGAGGACCCTAATGAAGGGTTCTATGTGACTAAGTAGCTGAGGAAATGTTTCCCAAAACGCGGAATTTAGTAATTTTTTAGTCACGATAGCTACATTGCGTCCCAAATAAGTTACGATTTAAAGAACAGAGCACAAGCTGCACAATTGTTGGTCTTCTACAGACTAAAGTCAATCTATTTTGATTATTTGAATCAAAAGCAGCAGAAAAATTCAGTTTTTGTGTTTAAGCTTGCAAAGATATGGTAGAGTTTCTTATTTAGAGTAGTTTATTATGACATTCTTGATGTTGAAACTCTTTAGTCTCTGAGAGTAATAAGGTTCCTTTACATCGAATTTGTGTTTATTTCTCTTAATTGAACATATGGAACTATGGAAGTGTTTTAAGATTACAAGTGGGTTATATTCTTATTTCGCAGCCTGTTCCCGAGTTCAATTCATTTTCAGTCGATGAAAGGCCGGGAGAGCAGTGGATAAGGTTGAATAAGAATTTCGGGGAGAATGAAGAGATTAAAGTGGAAGTTACAATGTTTGATGGCTCTGTCCCTGTTAAAAAAACTGGCAACTTAACCACAGAAGAAGATGTGACGCTTCACATTACACTTATTGTTGACATCTTTAAGGGGGAAGGGAGTAAGGTATTGGAGTTTGTATGCTCAGCATGGCCAGATAGCATAGAGATTCAGAAAGTTTTCATGCGCGGTCGTGATCAGATGGCGGGTCTGCCTTACACGGGTCCTGGATTCAAGTAAGCGTCATTAATTGATGTTCTTTCCTCTGTTTTGTTTCTGTGGTTTCGAGCACTAAATAGTCCTTCGCATCTTGAACATTATAACGAAAGCGTTTTGTTTTGCAAAATTACTAATTTACTGCGAAAATGATTCTTGGAATCGAAGTCAGATGCTGTTATTTTGCAAATACTATTAGTTATGCGATAGGAATGAGATGAATAATTTATGCGCACTCCTTGCTTGTATGCGGTAATTCTTTTTGATTCAAAGAGAAGACACGCCCAAACTGATTGCAACCCAAATTTGATTACTATGGCCTATTTGATCGATACCTTCCCTTGGATTCCTAACTGACAGGAAGATTTGCTTTAACGTACCCTTTTTTTGGCTCCAGGGAACTGGATGATGAGCTGCAAAATTCGCTTTACGAGTTCTTGGAAGGAAGGGGTGTAAATGATGACCTTGCTGTTTTCTTGCATGGATTTATGAAGAACAAAGATAAAACAGAGTTTATTCGGTGGATGGGTACCGTTAAGTCTTTCATAGAAAAGAAATAGAGGGTTTGGTTCTGCTTTGTTGTGACTTAAATTCTTTTTTTACCGTAATTAATTGCGGATGAAGGGATATGTCAGTTTCAGCTTTGTAGCTGCAGAGAGAAAAATGCAAGTTTAAGTCAATGAGAGTGAAAGTGGGATGATTTTAAGATTTGTGTATATCTTGTTGAAATTGAATCAGATTTCTTGTTTCAATACTAAAGGTGGAATGGTGGTTATATTTCCTTTGTACGCCTGAATGGATCGTAGGCAGTGTATGTCAAAGTGATGGATAAGAGATGTAAATCAAACTAAGCTTTCTGTCAGAAGTTGCTCTTTTTTTTCTCTAACAAAAATGCTTTGGTGATAGATGGAAATATCATACTTTGTCATGAAAAGAGAATATATTCTTTAAGTAACTACTGTCCCTGCAGTGATTGTTGCTTGGTTATACTTATGATTGTGAACAGAATAACCACAATGGTTAGCATCATGGTTCCTTTTCTCTGCTTCCAGAATCACTTTGAAATATCCCTCATGAAATCTTAGTTGTGAAGGTCCAACATACATGGAACGGTATGCTCTTAATCTTTAGCTTTTGGTTTTGTGGTTAATACTGTTTATTGCTGGATAATTCTGGTTAAGTTCAGGTAAATTAAGAGAATGTAGTGATCCAAGTCATTAGCTGTACATAAATTGCTTATTGTTGTTTCAGCATATTTTGTTTCCCAAATCGACCCAGCAATTACCCTTTTTCACTCATCAATAGGTTGCATTAAGTATCACAGTGCGTGATGAGGGTTATGACTCAACCTTCGGATAGGTTTCATGCACTTTTATTTTTTAACTGCTTGGGTGAAACTTCTTTCTCTGTGCAAGTTTCTTCCTTTGCCACCTGTTATCCTTGAGATTTTGCTGTGAACTTTTTTTTTTCTGCACAAGCAAGTCGACATGAAGTGTGTAATGCTATGTTAGTGATCTTTATTTTGTTGATGTCAATGTGGCTCCTTCATTGACCCTAAAAATTACAGCAATGAATAGCTAGGCAACTGCCACCAGCATTCTCTCAATTGAAGGAGGTGATATGGTTCGCAAATGACCCAGGTTCAAGATTCATGGAGATGTACTATATAACTGTTTAAAAAAGAGTGCTGGGTAGATAATTTTGTGAATCAGTGTGCATGACTGAAACAAACACCCCACCGATCATTCATGTAGGTTTATTTATGAAGTAGTATGTCACCGTAAACTTTCTTCTCCACGATAAGTCTGAATATGTTTTACACTTTATGATGAATTGAACCCTGATGATTTTGTTTGCTAATGTCCCCTCTGGGGTTAAAACAACTTAAAAATGAGAATTCAAGGAAAAGTCTATCGGCCAGCTTTACTCGCCGAGCCGTCAGAGCGAGACTTCTTTGGGAAAAATATCTGGTCATGTACTAAATACCAACAATTCGGAAATCTCTATTCACATCTTGGTGGAGGTCGATTCAGTGAGGAGTGAGGACTGACCAGAAAATAAAGAGGTAATGGTGGATATATTGGACTTGGCTTTTTATTAGAATTCCACATTTGTAGCAGTGGATATAATCGGAAGTTGATGATGTTTCTGAACACAACCTTTTATTTCTTCTGATGCTATAAGCATGAAATATATGGCACTTAGTCACTTAGAGTAATAGACCAAAGATGTGACACTTTAGCCACTAGGATGAAATGAAGTTTATCTATTTTCGTGTAGTGGTTACTGGTTAGTACATTTATTTCTTGCAGGGGAATATTATTTGGTAATGAGATGTTTTATGCCTAACTTTTGTATCATATGGTATGGTTTGTTTCGTTAGTCGTTCTCCATACCTTTTAAATATGCTAAAAGAATGATTTGTCCCTTCAAATGGTGTTTTTCATTTACATTTGGGGGCCGACATGCAAGTATAAACCCTTAAAAAATTTGATGCTTTAGAAAGTTGATTTGGGTTCAAGGGATGCTTTTGACAGTGAGGTTCATAGAGATATTAGAGATAAGAGCTTCTAGTTAGCGGCTGAAGGCTGTTTGTTGCAACAATGCAAGTCAAGGAGGCATCGATGTTCGAAAAAAGAGAGAGGAGGCATTGAGGTTTTGATGCTACCCGGGGTTGTTGAGGCTTGGATTGCGGTAACATATTTTGCATTCATAGACTATTTTCTGTAGTACGGTGGCAGAAACTACTGCCGCTGAAAGGTAGGAATTATTGTAGTGGAATTTCTCGCTACTCCCACTGAACTTTATCCCTGTATACAGGACAGTTGGGGGTGCAGAGTTCTCTGATCTCTATTATCTCAAGGTTGGACCCTCCCATATGCAGTCTAATAGCTGGAATGGTGAACTGACATCTACTTCTGCCATTGTATGCAGCTGTTTTTGCTTATGCATGTTTCTGTGGATTAAATTGGTCAAAACGGAAAAATTGATTCTGGAAGTTGCATTCTAGGTGGTGAACTAGATTACTTTAGCAGCCTGAAGGTTTGTCGCAATCTATGGTTGGTCGCCAGTTCCATCCAAAATTCCAGGGTTGGGTTGGGTTGGGTTGGGTTGGGTTATTACTGTGTGGTCTTTTGTGGTCAGGTTAGAAACATTGAAATTGACGATCGACCCTAGAGTACGATGGACCTTGGTTCTAAGTTGGCAGTATGTGGATTATTTAATTTAGCTAAGTTATCTGAATGCAGAAATTGACCCAGTAAGAAAATTTGGCATCCTTCTAGTTTCAAGGGACATTGTCTGGTTTAGTTGTCCTGAATAATTCTTGTGCAAATCTTCCTTTTGTTTTGTCCAAAACAAGTTTGGCAGAGGGTAAACTACCAGCAATTAAAGAGAATTTTCTCCATAATCTTGAAACCACTTTTTGAAAAACGAAGTAGAAGACCTTTGACACGGAAACTCTTTGAAGTCATGCTGGTAGTTTTTAGCTACTCAGTTCCAATTTCATTGTACATCTTAGTTCTTGGCTTTTCAGAGAAATAGAAAATGTTTTCGTTTATCGACTTTTAAACTTTGTAAAGTAGCTTTTTCCACATGTGCTTATAATCCTATATGTTTTTAGTTCCTTTTCTTTTACTGTTGTTGTGAGCTCATTTTGTCCTTCAACAGAAAATATCTTGATGCAAATCATGTTCACGGGGGCTTGTCCTGTATGTTTTGGATAAGGCAGCCACTCTCTTAGCAGTTTCCCACACTAAAACTCAGCTTGATTGGTGCATTACAGATAAGTGTTTCTTTTGGAGGTTACCTCATGTCTCTCTTTATCCATATGGGTATTCTGACGCTCTGATGTATTTGTTGAATTTTGATTCCTATGAAATGTCATACATCTTCCTCATTAACATCAGGAGTATGGTCAAATGTAAGAATAGTATACAGTGGGCATATTTGATGGCTCAGGAAACATTATGTTGCTGGCCTTCCTCAAATAGTAATGCTAGAGCCTAGAAGTAGATGGAGGTTATTCCTCTTAGGGTATGTTTGGTTCGGTGGAATGGAATTGAGGTTAGAATGGAATTAGAGGAAATGAGATTGGAATATCCTTTTCCATTCCCAAGTTTGGTTGTACTTAGGAATAGCTCTTCTCATCCGCAATGAAATAGTGTGGCAATAGTAGTTTTTGGAGTGGCAATAGTAATTTTTGGAGTGGAAATAGTAATTTTCGGGGTGGCAATAGTGAATCTTGGAGTGGCACTAATAATTTTGGTGTGGCAAAGAAATGGAATGTCAATTCCTTAGTTTTTTGAGTGGAATGACAATTTCTTTACTAAGGTGAATAGTGATTCCATCATTTAACGGTGAACCAAATATGGAAATAAGTATTCCATAGAATGACCATTCCATTCTAACATTGATTCCATCGATGGTCCTTTTGAGTAAGCCATTTTCTGTATATTGGGCAGAACTGCCCTTCAGATTCTGTGATGAACCCTCGGCATTTTGGTAAATTCACAAGAGGAAGAGGAAATTTTTTGCCTGGGTAAATTGCTGTTGATACTTGAATTTGTTGTTCCTTCCCGAAGTTGCTTCTAGTCCAATCGACTTGTATATATTCTTAATGGATTGTTATTAAGTTGTACTACGTGCAGATTGGTTTGGCATCGTATCTGAAAATGCTCTGGGTTAGCTGGAAGTCACCATAACTGAAAATTTGTTCCTTTTTCCTAGATGCCTGACCCCTCCTCCAAAATTAGATGTTTTTTCTTATTTTGTGTAACAATTTGAGCACATTGGCAGGATAAGATGGATCTTTTTAGGACTCTGAATTTGCCATTATAGAGTAAACATCTAGAAATTAGAGAAGCTTTAGTATCATGTTTCCTTGGGCAAACTATCTTGTGGTCCATGCTTTTACCAAACTACAGATGTTGAGTTGGTTGGGTTAATAGTGGGTGGTTGCACAGCCATCTCACAGCACTAGGGTGCTAACCACCCATGTTGGACCTATAAAAGTAATCTATTAGGCTACATACTTTGTTAGATGGACTTGAGTATGTTTGTTAGTGTCTAAGTGTCAAACGACTCGAATGTCCTTCAATGTTAAAACTTGCATAAATTTTCCTAAAAACTTAGGTTGAGCATAGGGTATACAATACTATGGCGTAATAGATTATAAACTAAGCTTTTTGTAATGACTGAGGGTCTCTAGGCCAGTTTACGCATACCTCGACTATCTCTAGGGACGAATCTCAGGGGACCCAATTAAAAACAGGTCAATGTTCCGTACAGATTTGGGGGTTGCTCCCTCCTAGTTCTCAAGTTCAAAAACTCCTAGGTTCTATCATTATACTTGGTATGAACAGGCTTCGGTAAAAAAGAAGATTCTAATTGAAGAGTTCATGGAGCACTGGATTACAAAGGAGGGAACTCAATCAACAATAATGTCCCACCTTCCCACAGTTTGATTTGTACATATGCAAACACACAAACACAAGAGGAACAGTCTGTTTCCTAATTTCTTTGTATTATTGTTGGTGGGTAACAAACCACCAACCACTGCACTGTCAAATCCATTATGTACACACACATGCATGTTCCACTAACGTTTGTCTTCAATTGTGGTAATTGGAACCCCTTCATAATGAGAAATAGATTGTGGATTTGATTCACAATCTCCTCTTGGAAGAGAATAATCATGTTCACCATTTAAAGCCTGAAATATCATTGAAATTCCATTTTTTAAAGGAAAATTCTAAAATCAGCCCATTGGGCTGACGATAGTAGATGTGTAAATGTGTATTAAAGGATGTAAAAAGTGCACAGAAATATATGTTTTTCTTGTCTTTTAGTGTGTTTATCGTCAGCCCACTGGGCTGACAATAGCAAGACCTTTTTTTAAATGACTTGAGAACAAAGAAATCTCTTCCTTATGAGGTTGGGATCTTTCTCAAACATTTATTAACTTTCATAATCACATGATTCAAGTAACATTACCTTTTCTGATCCTGGGTTGATTTCAGTGATTAAGTGTTATACATCAGGCTAATGATCTGGAGACCTCATTTTGTGGGTCCTATTTGAAAGATCTCTTAGGTAAGATATCAATGCAATCAAGGATCTGCCTCAGTTTTTATATGGGAAATATGATGTGATAGCATAGCTGAGGGTCATCATATACTCTATATTTACCCTTATTGTTGATCCCTGTTTAGAATCCACATGACTCCACCTACCTATTGATCAAGACCTTCAATAGATGGTCTATTACTTCAACTGCAAGTGGCTCGAAAGACATTCTCAATTCACAACAGGCACAACGCTAATACGTACCATGTACATGTATAATGTATTGATGTGTTATAGGTGTGGTGGTATGTTAGGATGGTTTTATGGACGTGATCGCTTTTATATTTGGGGTAATTGCTAGGTATGTCAGACAGGAGACGAGGGGATTAGTCCACCCTGAATTGTGGCTAACATATAAGTTGATGCTCACAATGTGTGTAGTGCAACATCTCTGTAAGAAAATACAACTTTGATATCATATGATATGACTACTTAAATCTAGATTTTGGGTTTTGCATTACCTGTACTCTGTTGAACAACAAGATTAATTGAAGGTGAATACTAATTAGTCGAAAGCATGTCAACCCCATCAAGAAGAAGTTGTTCATATTTGAGGAAAATTTATAGACTCAAGTTTTTTATTTTTTTGATCATTGAGACTCAAAGTTGATCATGAGGAAAATTTATACAATCAGAGTTTGGAACAAACCCGTAGAGATTGATCTTGTCCAAGTGAAGATAAACATATAGAATCAAAATGTCAACCAAACCTATAGAGATTAATCTAGTCCAAAGTCAAGAGAACCTTAAAAAAAAAAAAAAGTTAATAAACTCCTCTGTTGCAAAAACACTTAAACATGAACTCCTATTGAAACAGTAATTGGGCAAATAAAATGGGGGAACATGAAAGAACTACTTAGAGCTTGAGAGACAAGTCTAGCTTTTGCAACTCATCTTGGTTAGCCTTCAAATGGCTGCCACTGTCCCACCTAAATCCTCCAACTCCGTCACCTGCCACTGGAGAAAACTTCCGAACACCATCAAATCTGGCTGCCCCACCACTCGACGATGATCCCACCGATAAGCCAACATGATAATTCTCGGGTGCAATCCGCCCAAGGGCCGGTTGCTGATCAATTGGGTTTCGAGACCACCCATAACGCCCTTGCACATGGGAAGAACCAATAGTGGTTGGCAAGAAAGCTGGTTTATTGATCATAGAGTGAACCTGAATCCCAAGAGACCTATTCAAAGAGCCATGCAGAGGCAGAGAAGCCAAACTAGGGTAGGGTTGGGGATACGAGCCGATTTTTGGTCCCCTTTTCGCTAGAGTCCGCTCTCGTTTGTGCGCATTTTGGTGTCCACCCAATGCTTGTGAACTGTAAAACTTTCTTTGGCAATAGTTGCAGGAAAACACCCGTGCCTCTGCTTCGTGATTCGGTGATGAATTCCCGTTGAAAAGATCGATAAGTTTGAGTTCTTGCTTCCCATCTTGATCCATATCCTTGCTAGAGAGGCTCAGATCCAATACAAGGTTTGTGTTTGTGGTTTTCTTTTCAAGGCTGTGCTTTTGATGATCATCTTCTATTTGTCTGCCCTCTTTTTGGTACCCCATTGTGGTGTTAAGGCATGGTGGAGCCTCTGAAAGTGGGATAATGCTTGAACTTTCAGAGAGCTCACATGAGTCCAGTGTTGGTGGATTCATATCTGGAGTAGTTTTTGATGTGGGGACTTTCCACCTTGTGGGTGATGATTCTGAGGAAGATGTGGTTTTAAAACCAAGAGGGGAGGAATGTTTATTGACTAGAAATAAATGCTATGTGCTTTGTATGGAAAGGGAAATTTGCAGTTACAAGGTCTTTTTATGGTAAGGATTTCGAAGTAAGGCTTTGAAGAGAGAGAGAGAGAAAATGGAATGTGTTACTATAATGCTATCCAGCTTTTGATTGAAACTCATGAGGAACACACTATGTACCTCTTTTGATGGCATATATACCCACCCCCCATTGAATGTTTTTCCCCCTCTGCTTTGCTTTGTCTTGCCATTGTACTTTTTACATTTTGTCTTTTGGTTTTTGTCCTTTTAGGGGATAATCACGGCTCTTAGTTGGGAAAAATTATTAGATGGTTTCAGGCACCGTCACGTAGTGTCCCAATACCCTTCTTCACCGTACATTCTTGTGGGATTCAGTACTAATTGTATGGATCTCAAAAAAATGTGTAGTGAAAAAGGGCATTGGGGTACCTCGTGGCGGTACCCCAAGAGGATTGAATAATTACTCCTTGGTCTGAGAATCATCTCAGAAAGTGTTACCTTCCATTAAGCTTTTAAACCTAATTGGAGGACAATCACACTTCTTTAGCACGCTTCTACTATATATCTGAGCTAATTCCCTTCCTTGAGATGGATAGAGGCAGATATGAGAGGAGTGGCTTTCGAGAGATTTTAGTTTGTTTTTCCTTTCCAATGTACCAAAACAAAAGAAATAAAAATTAGCAAGGTTTTTTAGGGCAACTTAACTTAACTGAGACTAATGACAGCCACACGATCTGCAGAGATTGTATTTGCTGTTGTTAAGATGATCTGAAGAATCAAGAAAGAAAACCTAGCCTAGCTAGGAGACTTGTATCTGTATGTGAAAGGGTGTGGAACTTTCAAGTAAATACTTGCAATCTTCTACATACTTAATTCAACATTAAATTCCTTTCCCTATCAAACACATCGCATAATATATCTCAATAAAAAAGATCCATTTTTACATTAATGTCGAAATGGAAATTTGATATTGTATGCTATTTCGCCCCATAAACCTTGTATGCTTTTGAAACTAGTGCTATTTTTTTGAATAAAATGTAAAACGCTTTCACGCATAACTTTTTGAATTCTTTGATTTGCTGCCAAAAAAAAAATAATTAATTTTTTTGCACAGAAGCATTATCTTTTATTGAAACTAACACTTCTTTCAAAAAAGAACAAAATCACAGAGTTTATGATATTCAGGAATAAGCTTCAGTCACAATCAAGCAATAAATATTGGTTTTACGTACTGTAATTAGTTGTAAGACAACTTGTAGTCACATGCAATATTGTCCGTAGTATATTATCCAAATGGGTCAAAATTAATGACCTCCTCTCCCTAATAGGAAGCCAGATCTGGAATTTTTGTAATTCAAAATCACCTAATAATTGCAGGTTCGAAGTTTGAATGTGGCTTTTTCAATTGTGGTCCTCATAAAAATTCTAAACTAATAACAACTGATCACTTGAACAGCATAACTATTACTTCCATCTAGTTTTGGACACTTTTGGTAGTCTATCTTTCCATTTTAAGCTATTCCAGAAAATGCATGTCCACGTTGGAGGATAAAACTTATTGGTATGCTGTTTTGTTGCTTTGGTAATATTAGGTCCATGGGTTGGATTACAGTGGTTCTGAGGTTAGGTTGTTTTTGTCAAGAATTGACCTAGTGAGCTGCCAAGAACCACATAAATCGAACCAGGCCGAAATATAATTGGTTCAATTTCGACCTGGTCCTTTCTTGCTAAGCTGGAAAAGGTAGAACTGGACGATCAGCAAGTGGCAACTCTGCTCGAGCGTGACCAAAGGAGCCCCTACCTGCTGGGGAGACGTACGACAAGAATCCGGCCGAGCATGGAAAAAAACAATCGGATCGCTGGGGCCGGGGATTGTGGGCTGTTTCGAGACGGGCTTGGGGCAGGAGATCGTGGGCGGTTTCGAGACGAGCTTGAGTCCCACATAGGACGTAGTGGCAAGAAGTCACTGTGAGTTATGATTAATTGGCAAGAATCTTTCCAAAAGCCATCTGTAGTTTACCAATATGAATTCCTCACAAATATACCTAAGCCAATTAGTCCAATGTCATCTTTCCTGTGTCACCTTGTCCCATTACACTTGAAATATGCAATCATGGCTATTCCACTAAAGTGCCCCAAAAGGAAGGAAATTTATCATAAACTCTCTGGAACTTATCTTCTTCCTCACAAAAGGCTACAATGTCTTCACTGTGCTAGTTAATTGATTTATGTGACATGTAGTTGAATCCATGATTTGTATATATGTGTTAGGTAAGCATCCACACAGAAAAGATAGGGTTGAATGATATTAACCTCTCCAATCACTTGTCTCTATATGTATGCCTAGCTAGGAATGGCCTCTCTAATGGTCCATACGTAATCACCTATTTTACACTTGTAGATATGGTAGATAGTTCCTATAGGCACTTTACCCCTACCTCTTTCTTTCTTTTGCCCTATTTCCCTATCATGTTCCTTAGAAAAGAATTCATTGACATTTGATGGGTAAGTGATAACTATCATCAAAGATTAGCTATATCTCTTTTACACCCCTACTATATCTCTTTTACACCCCTAGGCTTAGGGCTTCTTTATTTGTTGGTGTGTTTCGTACGTGCGCGTCGACTACTCAATGGAACCAAATGGTATAATTGGGCATCTGTATAACGTGTGAAGCTGTTCTAATTTTGCTTTGATGATCTAAACTATTCATCTTATAAGATCCGTGAAGATGATCCTCCTTAAATAAAATAATGCATCTTTGCATGTCTTTATAGTTTTTATTTTCTTTCCATGAACCGCCGAGGTTGCTGTTGGGCACCTTGGTATATGCCTAACAGTTTGGGTTGAGCTGGCGACAGGTTGATGGTTTGTGCACCAAGGGGTCTCTCCGTTGAGGTGGCTAGGCGTGGTGGTTACGCGGATGTGGTTGTTCGGTGTTGGTGGGGCGGTGGCGACAAATGTTTCTCAAATTTTTAGGATTGTGTTTTGGGTTGGGCTTAATTATAATATTTGGGCTTTTAGGCCTTCAGGTGTTTTATGGGCTTTATTTGTTTTATCTGAGTTTTTAGACCAACAAGGGTTATGGGCTTTGCACATGTTGGTGTATATTTCAACTCTTGGTTGGAATCCCCTTTTCTCCCTCAATAAAATGTTACACTTGCCGGAAAAAAAAAAAGGAAAAAGGCTAGACTGTGAAGTGTGAATCCAATTGGCTTTGCCCCAAAAAGACAACAAAACGATTCTTCTTTTTTGGAAGTTAGACACAAACTCAGGGCAAGTAAGTGTGAGGAGTCTCTCCTTGAATAAATTAACTAAAGCAATTAAAGTTGGAGAGAAATGCTTGATTTATAAAGTCTCCTTCTACATTGATCATACATCAAAACTCTCTTTTCCACTTCACATCAAGACAACTACTTTATAATTTCATCCTCTTAATTTTTTGTCAAAAGTTTCTCGTTCATCAATTGTGCTTGTAACTTTCTTGTTTGATCTAAATTGCATACCCTTTCACACCTTCAACCTCTTCCATAAATATCCTAAAAGAACCTCATACGCGTTGTTAACTCGTGGATGAGACTAAAAGGTTGATGTAGTGGATAAATCGTTCCCTTTATCGAACGTCATGGCTAGCTAGGTTTGCGTTCCATCATCCAAGCTGGAGTTTCCCTTTCCGTGTTTCTTTCACATATGTATACCCATTGTTAAGAGGAAGAAATCTTCTTTCATGATAACTTTCTTCGCTCTCGGCAAGCAAAAGAAGAGGATTTAATGTGTATGGTTGCTCTTTTCCAAAGCAATTTTTAGAACATACTTTAGAAACTACCATTAATTTCTCAAAATACAAATACTCATCATTTTCATATTGTATAAGATAGTAGAACAAATGATTTAATGCTTTAAGAAATAGTGAAACAATTAATATTCCTAAAGCTTTATATACTTCTTTCTAGTGAAGCAGGAATTCGTTTCCTATAGGGCAAATTGAAACCAGCCCTTTTAAAGATCTGTATTTTCTTGAAGGCACCCTATCTATGTTTGTCACCATAGTAAGTGCAAATTCATGAACTCAAAATGCATTGTATCATAAAGATCTCTCTCTCTCTCTCTCTCTCTCTCTCTCTCTCTCTCTCTGCATACAAATTTGAAAAGCAACTTAGCTAACAGGTTGGGCGTTGGAGAGCTTGTTCATCATTTAAGCCTCGTCCAGAGCTTTAAAGTGTGATCTGAATCATTCACTTTGTAAACCTCAAGTAAAAGAATTACATTTTTCTATATCAGCAAATCTAATTTCAATAGTAGAATAATTTGGATTCACTGAGCAAATGATGTCTGATCGACTTGAACTGAGGTGCATGCCGTCTAATTAATGTGCTCCTATAGTGCTTTCCCAACAGCCGTCTAATTTCACTATGTGGATTGGCTCGCTTGATTGACCGGATTAGATAATTTATTTTTTGGGCAAAGTACAGATTACCTTCTCGTGGTTTAATGCTTTTGCACATCACCTCTCTAACATTTAAAAATAATCAATTTCCCTCGTTGTGGTTTTGGACTAAAGTGCTAAACTAACACCATTAACGGAAATTGCTAAAATGACTGTAATACCCTCTGTCTTTTTTTTAGAGAGAATAGAGAGTAGATCAAACCAAGGTTCTGAATATGGTGTACATATATATAGTAGCAGTACAGCCCCTTACTTAACAAAACATTATTTTGACAAAAACACAAAAAGAAATATGACAATGGAAAAATAAAATGAAGCCAATTGATCTCATATTAAAATATGCCAAAATAGGAGCAGTGCGATCACTGGTATTACTAGTAGCAGTACAGCCCCTTGCTCTTCCCATTTTTTTCAGCACATCTGGTTCATCTCGCCAATAATCGCCGGAACCCACCGGTAAATGTCGAGAACAGTACCATCGTCCTCCCTCAATCATTTTGATTGATACTGCCGCTGCCACCATCACCGGCGTCCGCCGTCGTAGGATCTCCATCTCCCCCGCAGATCCGGCGGCGATGAGATCTCTGGGAGGTTTGCTTTTGTGTGTGTGTGAGAGAGAAAAGGGGGAGGGAGGGGGGCTGCTGGATATAGAAAGAGGAAAAGATGGGTGGTCGGAATCGATGGAGGGTGAGATGCAGCGTGATGGTGGTTGGTGGTGAGCATTTTCTGGGTTAAGGTAAATGAATATGAGTTTGCCTTTGTTTAAGGAAGAAGATGAAGGAAAGGAGAATAGTCCTTTTACAGTTGGTTTTGGCTTTCTCGGTGGGGCTGTGGTAGATGGTGATTGGGTGGTGAATTTACTGTTTATAGTGATTTGAGGAAGAAGATGAACCAAAGGGGAGTCAGATCCTGTCCAGTATGGGATTACCCTCCAGTCCGTTCCAGTTCGGTCTTTTGTGGGCCCTTTTTGGGTTTACAATAATGATCGGAATCGTTCACATTTTAGAGCTCGTTGAGACCAACGATCATACCAAAAATCATGTTGATCTAATACTGTTTGGTATCATTTCAAAATGTATTAAGTTTCGAAAAAATTTGTTGAAGGGTTGTAATCCTGTGTTTTTCACCTTTTTTTTAGACAACATTAATGCATTTTGAAATGATACCAAACGGTATTTGATCAACGTAATTTTTGGTATGGTTGTTGGTCTCGACGAGCTCTAAAATGTGAACGGTTCTGATCATTATTGTGGGCCCGGAAAGGACCCACATAAGGCCGAACTGAACGGGACTGGAGGGTAACATACTGAACGGGATCTGAACCCAACCAAAGGCTGGCTATTATTGTCTTTTTATCTTTTCATTTTTAGAAAAAAATACAAATTTGTAAGCCATAAATGCAGTAGGAGCGCGTGAGGCACACGAACAGTTTATTTGGACGGAATCTTTAATAATTGCACTTTACTTCAAAAACATAAGGAGGTGATTTGCCTTTATTTTTTTCAAATCTCGATTACTTGACGTTATTGGATTAGGAAATTCTCTATACGATATTCGACTATGTCTCAAATGTTTGAATTCAGCAATTGGTGGAGTTACTTTGTGCACTCGTTTTAACAGACATAAAGTTCTTTGTTAACGCCATCAATTGGACTTATGGCACACAATACTTATCTCATTAAAAGTAGAATATATATATATATATATATATATATATATGGTAGTAGTATCATTTTTGGATTGATGTGGTATAAATAATTCTCCAACAGCGACTAGTCTCCTGGTGTTCCTCATTCTCTGTGATTGTATATTCTTTCATGTCCAACCAATCGAGCATGACCTTAACCGAGCACTCCTGTATTTCACTAGGAGGTCAGGAGTTCGAATCTTCCTACTTGAGTGTGAGTGTCTTTCCCTAAAAGAGCTTTTCCTTTCTTTGTTTGTTTCTACTCTACAATGGGCTTGTTTCTTGTATTGGTTGAATTGTTAGGCTTGGTTGTCTCGTAAACTATCATAATTAATGTAGTGTCTCGGATTTGCATTTTGTACTTCATGTGTAGTATAAATGATCTCTTCTACCGATTGACAAAACTTTTTTAACAATAAGACCTTAAAATAAAACCCCAATGGGGTTGGTTTATGGTCCAGGCCTGAGACTAAATAGTTTGCTCTCTCCTAAGGTCACATGTTCAAAACTTCTCAGGTATTATCAATTCCTTTAAGTTAGGCAAGTCAATACAAAGTTTTGCTCTGACTTTGATTGGGATCTCCGCAAGTGGGACGATAAAATTGTGAAAATTAGTTGAGGTATGCATAAGCTGACCCGGACACCTGAGTCATAAAAAAAAAAAAGTGACCTTAAAATGAACCTTGGAATTAAGCATCATTTCGACATACCTTCTTCTTTGTGTTGATTTCCGACATATACCTTAGTGAAAGGAGAAAAGAGGGATTGGGTCCTTCGAGAAAAGAAGAAGCAATTGGGTATGAGTGCACTAGGTATTTTGGATTGGATTACATAAGGTTGTCCAATGCAAAAAGACCCTACAAGCATGACTCCTTTGTGGGTTTTGGCCTGTTTTGTCTAATCAAATGTAACCCCAAATCTTTTGTCAGATTTTCTTGTCTCAGTATCTTGTGTTGATCTGTGTTCCAGATGAGTTGTAGGAGAAACGTGTGCTTTTTTCCATCATTATCAATCTAATCTCCCAGAATGCAAAGATCAAAAGAATATTCAAAGTAACACTCTCACTTATCACTACTTTGTGTGTCTTTCCCTCTCCACTTGAAAAAGGGGTGGACACTGATTCATAACATCTCTCTCTCTCTCTCCTGCCTTGTGTCTCAGTCTCTCCTCGTACATATCACGTGCCCAAGGGCATGCTTCTCAAAATGCTAAACCATGAATGGTGCGACGACATAGTTCACACAAAGTTTTTTTTATAATTGGATTTTCGGAACAGTTTACACGCACCTCAACTAATTTCGAGATCTTGAAGGTAACGACTGGACATAATCTACAGTGATCTTAACGTTTGGAATGTTTAGCCTCCATAGAAATAAAACCTGTGATCTCATGAAAAAATACTTATTGCTTTCTTACAATAACTTGGACAAACCCCTTTTGAGTTGCTCACAAAGTTAATTTTGCCAAGTTATCAACTTTAGTTATACATATGCATTTACAATACAAATAACGACCGAGAAAATGTATGATTTTGAGATTGAGATTGAGATTGAGATTAAATTCTTTACACCGTTGGTGTAAATATTTGTTTTCTCTAAATCAATTATATTGTGTCACATCGACATGTTTTATTGATTGAGATCACTGTTTTGCAGCGTAACGCAATATAACCCGTTTCAGAACACCTTCTTAAAAAATAAGTACTTATTTCACATTTTCAACTCAAAAATAATGTAAATGAAAAATAATTTTTCAATTTTTTTTGCAACGTATTAAAGATCTCAATGCGATCTTTCAAACAAGATCCATAATGCATATTTTTAGATTTCAATAAACTCATCATTTTTTAGCTTAAAATTGCCTTCTTAAAGAATAAGTACTTATTTCGCGTTCCAGAACGTGGCCTAATTGATTTGGAAAAAATAAATGTTTACACCGGCGGTGTAAAGAATTTATTCTCTTTGAGGTTATTGTAGCGTGTGGCACTTCCTTGCATTCGAAGGGCATACGAAGATTCTACCTATTTTATGTATGATCTATACTATATACTAAGCAGATGTAGTTTTCAAAAATAAAATCAAGCTCTCTCCTTAATTCTCCTTCCATGTGGCATTTTCTTAATAAATTCATTTTTTTATCCCATACACTTTTCAAAATACCGCAAGCTAGGAAAAAGAGCTTTTCAAACTTCCTTTCACATGCTTAAACATTTCCTCATTTAAAGTTTTGTATTTAATGTTAAATCATAAATAATGAGGGATAAATAACATAATGTACAAGACTTTACCTGTACCTATAAATAACATTGTTACATTAAACATAACAAAATTTTCTACCGTACTTTTTTTCTTTTGATCGGCAATAGAATTTTATTAATTCAACAAATGATACATCGAGAAGATCAAGCTCTAGATACAAGAAAAACTTGAATCATAGAGAAGGCCATAAGAAAAGAAAAAATACATCCAACGATAGATTGAAAGAAACCATTAGAATAATCAGTGGATGCATTCGAAAGCCATACTCAAAACCAAACCATATCCAAATACAGCAGCAAATGTCTTCAAGGAGCACAAATGGGTTCACATCCGAAAGAAATACTGCAGCAAAATCCAATTGACATCAGCAACAATAGCACCATTCGAGGTAGGGGTGTACACGGTCCGGATTGGTCCGGTTCTTTAGAAAATCAGTAACCGGACCATTTCCAACGGTTCTAGGAAATTGGGAACCAGAACCTAACCAATATATGCGTGGAACCTAACCAGAACCAAACCGCAAAACCGGTCCAGTTTTGGTTCGGTTCCGGTTCTATCCAATTAGCATCCAAACACTTATTCACAAAATATAAACTCATAAAATTAAAAATTTAAAGTATCAAATAACTCATAAAATAATAATAGACATTTTATTAAAAATCAAAACCCAATATGGTTCACGAAATACTTGACACTCGACCGAAAAATATTGAGAAAACCACCAATAAAGTAGTCAAAACCACTTATGAAATAATTAAATTCAGTGACAGAAAAACATTAATGACCCATTATATTTAGGACTAAAATTAACCTATATCATAAATTATAAAATATAGCATCTCATCTTGAAGTAAAGTACAGTAGCTCCAATGCCCAAAACATCACTTAAATCAGCAGCACTAACTTTTTCCATGTTAAAAAAGTAGACCAATCTCTACACATATATTTATTTTTATATAATTATATATATTAGTTTTAAACGGTTCGGTCCGGTTCTAACCACGGTTCTTTAATTGAGAACCAGTAACCAAACCAAAATTAATGGTTCTTATTTTTTTGGAACCATAACCTGATCACAGAACAGCAGAACCAGACCAAATAAAACGGTTCGGTCCAGATCGGACCGGTTTTACGGTTCGGGCGGTTTTCTTGAACACCCCTAATTCGAGGTAGGAAAAAATAGAAAGTAGGAACAAAATTTTCTACTTGGGATGTTTGTTTTTCTCTACATGAATGGCCGGGCTTTGAAATTCGGTCTTTGACGATGAATAACAAAGTTCGTCTCTGAAAATGTAAAATTTGTCGCTATTCTCCCCTAGAGATCTCACTTTACATCTCTATTTATGTTCGATGTGCATAAATTCCAAATGGTGTGCCATATCGTCCGTTGATATTGAGCTCCTTATTATGTATAGCGGTAATCTTCATGTACTTCCTTTTGAACTCGGGGGCCTGTTGTGCACCTCTGCACAAAATCTCTGTCGTGCATCATCTCAGTTGTCCATCTATGTTTTGGATGATCCGGATTAAAATAAAACTCTTATAGGGAGAGTTTTATTTTATCCCTGGAAGAGTTTTATTTTAATTCGGATCATCCAAAACACAAACGGACGGCTCGGATAGTGCACAGCCCCTACGGTCCTGGTGGGCATCGTGTTCGTGTCAGAATTCTCTCAATCCTAACCCGACATGTTCAACTTTTGTGTTATCGTGTCGTGTCATATTCGTGTTTCTTGTCAGAAATAGCAGACCCTAACCCACTAACTTTGTGTCGTGTTCGTGTCGTGTTCTCGTGTCCTTTCATAAATTCTCGTGTTGTGTCATGCCATCTCGTATTCGTGTCAGAATTCTTTCAACCCTAACCCGACCTGTTTAACTTTTCGTGTTATCGTGTCGTGTCATATTCGTGTTTCGTGTCAGAAATAACTGACCTTAACTCGTGCACAGCACCTGCGGTCCTGGTGGGCATCATGTCGTGCCATCTCGTATTCGTGTCAGAATTCTCTCAACCCTAACCCTACCTGTTTAACTTTCGTGTTATCATGTCGTGTCATATTCGTGTTTCGTATCAGAAATAGCTGACCCTAACCCGCTAACTTCGTGTCCTGTTCGTGTCGTGTTCTCGTGTCCTTTCATAAATTCTCGTGTTGTGTCATGTTCGTGTTGTGTCATCTCGTATTCGTGTCAGAATTCATTCAACCCTAACCCGACTTGTTTAACTTTTCATGTTATCGTGTCGTGTCATATTCGTGTTTCGTGTCAGAAATAATTGACCTTAACCCGCTAACTTCGTGTCGTGTTCTCATGTCGTGTCAGAAATTTCCACCCCTACTTGCGGTGCACCGTACTGCACCACAGGCCCTATTGTTTTGCTTCCTGTTTCGGTCTACCCTTCTTCATGTTTTATTCTTCTTCTTTTAGTAGTCTTTATTGCCCCTTTTGACTGAAATGTTCTAGATGATCGTACTGGCTTTGTTTGGTTTACATTTTAGAAAGTTATTTTTGAGAGTTTGAGTGCTAATGAGTGAAGAGAGATAGAGAAAAAGATTTATTGAAAACTGTGCCAAGAGTTAAAAGTAACTCTCAAATGTTACTGGCTTTGCTTCCTTTTTCCTAAAACTTGGATTCGTTCAAGGGGAATTGTGTTAACTGTTAAAGCCGAGACCTTTTTGCATGTCTCTGCACTTTGCAACTGTGTGTCTCTTTCGTTGGGTGGGCATTAGGAGAATTTTTTTAGTGCAAATAGGGTACCGTTGACATGGTACCCATGCCATATCCAAACCGTCCAAAAATGCAACCAGCAGCTTGAATTGAAAGATACCGAACATATTTTAAAAAAAGGAAAAGGAAAAAAGTGTTTCAATCTGAACCCTTAGTTGCATTGTTTGAACAGCTCGGATGTGTTGCACGAATACCACGTGTTACCGATTTGCAACCAAAATTTTTTCGGGCATTAGATTCATCCGAACTTCTCACTGCAATTTCAAGCAAATAACAAGAGATACTAACAAGATCACATGGTGGTTTGTAGTTTTTGTGAGAGAATTTCAAAAAGTTGCATCAGATATTTGGTCATAAAGTTGTTTAGGTGTAGGTGTTGTTCCAAGGTCCTGATCGCTTCGGCTTGTTTAAAGCTGTGTACTGCTTGCTTCTCTTGAATATTGTATTGCGCTAAGTTAACTTGTTCGGGCCTGTGAACAAGCTTGAATGGGTTCGGAGTGGTACAAGCTCAGGAACTTCTCAATGGCTTGTCTTCACACCAGCATTCGTGCGTATAAATCTGATTTCATTTTTCTGTTTTTCCTCAATTTTGTCTCCATTGTCATGATACTACAAACGAAATAGAAATAAGTTTTCGAAACTATCTATAATCAAGTGGAGTAAATACTTACTGTACAAATGGAACAGATTCAATTCACCTACAATGCAGTTTGTTTAGTGGACGTTTTCTGTGAGTGGTTGCTGATCGTATTTTCTTTGTCAACGTATCAGGATTTGCTATTCTTGTTTGCTGTCTTCCTACAACTCCTATCTCGTGGTACACCTTATTGAGATATCATTTTGTTTGAAGGTACCCCAATCTGAAGAGTGTGAAGGATCTAATTTACAAGAAAGGTCTAGCAAAAGTTGAAAAGCAAAGAGTTCCTATGACAGGTAATAACACTGTCGAACAGGTAATCAAAATAGGTCGCCAAGTTGTGCTGCACGTTTTGGTTTCTCTCACTCTTTAACATAACGAGATTCTTTTAATTGGTTTGTAGGAATTGGGGAAGTAAGGCATTTTACGCATAGAAGAAGTAGTAAATGAGATTGCTGCTGTTGGTCCACATTTCAAAGAGGTTAGTGGTTTCCTATGCCCCTTTTCACTCAACAGGCCAGAGAAAGCGTTGCATGGAAAGAAGAAGCTTTATGAGCATGGAGGAGACAGTGGAAATTGCAAAGACCACATAAATGAACTAATCAGGAAAATGAACTAGCATTTAAGAATGGAGGAGCAATATAAAAGATTAACTTATGTTGACCATAGATTGTGTTTGAAATCGCAACTTAGACGGCTTCTATTGCCTTCTAACTCAATTATCTCATTTGCTATACTTTCGTTTCTGATACAATTTGGCATTCATCGAGGTTTTGTCTTCTGCTTCTTGATGTACTGTAACTGCAGCATTGATTCTTCATAGTGTTGATGTCAGGCAAGTGTTTTTGTTCATTTTGGGAACCTGATCAAGAGAGCATTAGATGAAATGGGTGAAAGCTTCCCTACATGGGAAAAAAATGATCGGATTTGGTTAACCTGGTAGGATTGGTTAACCTGTCTCTCCAGATGCTGTTAAAACTTTAATGGGTCAACCTCATTTAACTAGAAATAAGAAAAAGCATACCAGTATTGCGCTTCTATCTGGCTTGTACCAATATGCACCTCTAGCTAAAACAAATGCATCAGCAACGCATCACCCAAACAATAGAAACGCGGTAGTCCATTTCACTGTCCACAGATCCATTTCCTATGGCCTCCAGGACTGCAAAACATTGACAAAATGCTGAAGCCTGAGAAATATGAATGGATATTGATGGTACAACATGCAGTACCAAAATAACAAGTCAAATGCTCTTAGCTCAACTCATATTGGGACATACCAGCAATGCAATAAATATAAACCAACAGGATAGAAAGACGCAGCAATGAGTCATACGAGAGAGTAGTGCTATGGACAGGACATCCAGATACAAATTCAAAACAATATGTCCAGAGTTGTTAGATGCACGTAGGTCATAAATGCACTGTGCAACTTACATGCATCACACATACATGTCAGGATATCTGTATGGATATATGTGCCCGAAGCATTATTATGGAGTACAAGATAAGCACACAATGTTGCCCATGTGCACAAAACTAGAACTAATACCATTCAAGTTCCAATAGGAAGAACCGGATGCCAGGAATACCAACTTCATCAAAACTGGGGACGTAAACAGAGATAACATACCAGAGGGCACATTGAAAAGTTGGCTAAAAAGCTAAATTCTGCCAATGACTTTAGGCATAGGTCAAGTCAGAGAAAGGGAGAGAAAACTCAATAATTTCTAGCTCTGCAGACTGCAGGCTGCTGCTTTGTGGTAACCATTGCAGCTTTCAATATATAAGCCTAGAGAAAATTTTAATTACGATGGTGAACACTACCACTGTACTAGGTTTCATCGGGAGACGGTCTTGTTTTTTCTTCATCTCCTTCTCAAACAAGCCAGTAGTATCAGACATCTGATAGTGTGATGTAAATGACAGCACTATAGTCATACAAATGGGTATGTATCACCTAGGTCACATACTCCTCCAATAGGACTCAGCTCCCGCTTTCAATCCTATCCGTACTCTGGCAATTAGTAATTTGAAATGTTTTCAAAAGGCGCTTCAACACCCTTGCTTCTGCTTTCATTCATGCGCACACAGGGGCATCATGTGACTTAGATATGAGTACAAGTTATCCTCTCTTTGTGGCACCATCATACTTTCATTAAGTTATCCTCCATAGACATATGCCTGTTCTAGTTATGTTTCTAGGTTAAGAAAAGTATATGGACAATAAATTCTGATTCCGGATAAAGCTACAATACCTATTACATAAATGAGCTTGGGATGACATCTACAAGGTAAAAAACTATTGTCAACACAAATGGAGGACGAAATGAGACAACGGATGATAGTGATGCTTAACAAAGCTAACCGAACCATTTCAAATTGAACAAAACGGCACAGAGTCGGATGATCAATGGACAAAGCAAGGACTAGTGTTCATAAAAAGGAAAAGAAAAGCAGTGTTATGATGTCAATAAAGAAAACCAAAACAAGAAGAGTTCACAAAGAAGGTCCATTGTGAGCTGTGGTATGATTATCTTAACCACCAATTCAATTATGCTTCACTAAGTAAGCTATATAACTAGAGGAAACGTCCTTATATAAGCAAAAACAAAGGGAAGGCCCTAATCAATTTAAGAGTTAAATTCTCTAAGACAACAACCAAGAAAGCCAGAATGCAAACTTCAATGATACCTTCAACTCTCGATGACAATTGAATGAAAATTAAAATTGCATTTAATAAATGACAAGAGTATAGAAGAAGAAACCATAATGCTCAAAGTGAACTACAAACCCATTCAAGCTTTTGCAGTCCAGCCTACATTCTGTGAACAGTTGTACTTCGTAATTTGTGCCATGTACACATTGCTGGGCAATCCACATTCTTACCATGGGTAATTTGTTAAAAACTTAAGACATGTTGATGCACAATTGCAAAGGGAAAGAGCACATATGACAATGTAAGCAATATAGAATAGAAATCAAAGGTCAAAGTCCCAAGGAATCTAAACTGAAAGAGAAACGAAAGAGATAAATTAGTAGAATGGGAAAAAAAAACTTAATCCTGCGAGGAACTTACAAGAGATTCTTTTGCTCACGATTGAAGCTTTCTTTACCTGGGAGATCTCAGCTGCATGGTGCCAACCAGTGTTATTAGATGGTACATGGGATACTATCTACAACATAGACATAGTGGGGCCTGCCTGGTGGTGATCTTGCCACTTCATGGAGGCATAACCAATGATTCTAATGATCAGGGGCAAATTTTCGTAGTCGTCCCTCTAGTATTACGGTTGTCTCAATTTCGTCCCTGTAGTTTGTTTTACGTTTCAAATTGGTAAAATCGTTAACACCGTTAATGAAACTAACGGAAAAATATGATTAAGAAATTAAGTGCTCCAATTTTCAATCCTGTTAAACTGGTGCGAAGATCTTATTTTTTTGATCATTTTATCCTAGATGGTCGTAATGAATTTTTGACTCTAAGGCCTTTCAACGAGCACCCGAAAACTTTTTATTTAATTTCAGGGCTCTCTTAGGGCGCTCATTGAAAAAGCCTTAGAGCCAAAAATTCATTATGACCATTTAACATAAAATTATCAGAAAAATAAGATATTCGCACCGGTTCAAACGGATTGAAAATTGGAACACTTATTTTTACACCGTTTATATATTAAAAAATATAGTTAAAAAATTAAGTGTTCCAATTTTTAATCTATTTGAACCGGTGCAAAGATCTTATTTTCTGATCATTTTAGCTTAAATAGTTATAATGGATTTTTGGCTCTAAGGCCTTTCAATGAGTATCCTAAGAGAGCCCTGAAACTAAATAAGGAGTCTTCACGTGCTCGTTGAAAGGCCTTAGAGCCAAAAATTCATTACAACCATCAAGGATAAAATGACCAAAAAAATAAGATCTTCGCACCGGTTCAACCGGATTAAAATTGGAGCACTTAATTTTTTAATCATATTTTTCCGTTAGTTTCATTAACGGTGTTAACGATTTTACCAATTTGGAACGTAAAACAAACTACAGAGACGAAATTAAGACAACCGTAAAATTAGAAGGACGAGTATGAAAATTGCCAATGATCAATGGTCCAACAGTGAATCAACATTGGGTGCAGTTATGTGTCGCTGAGCAGCAGAAAAAGCAATGGCCATCACAAGGGCAATTCCTTTAGTCGGCCAATAAATGGGGGTGAGGAGAGAAAGCAAGCAACTACCTATGGCAAAACAATATGAATGCTGGGTTGAGCCTCAGCCTATTTAGAACTATTCAAAATTTGGCAAACATCCTGTTTTATTCAAATTGGCAGGGCCTAGGCATTACATGAACCAATCTGAAACACAAAATTATCAAACACGAGGGGAAAAAATGCCAAGGTAATACACGGAATAAGAGTTTGCATTCCCTTAACCTAGTGGACAAGTCCCCAACCCTAACAAAATCACAGAATCCAACTTACCACCAATTCAAAAACAATTGTGACAAGATTATAAGACCCTTGAAATACGCAACAACCAAAAGAAGTTAAGCTAGTATGTCGATACAAACTTGGCTATAGTTGAAGTATGCCATTTAAATTTATAGCAGCCAAAGAAAATCCAAGGCATAACACTTTCAAGATTTTGCCACAAACTTGTGCCATGCTAAGAAACAGCGAAAGATTAAACTATTATAAGAGGATTTTCATTAAGAATCACTCTATCCAAAAGTTTACATCGAAATGTGGTGTATCACACACTCACATATAGGTTAATGACCATCTGTAACTCATATAAATTTATATTCTTTTTCAATTAGTATTCTGTCCATTTTGAACACCTAGACCATACAAAACACCAGCATACTTCTCAAGTGAGCCGCTGAAGAAATTCTCTTTCAACTTCCTGAATGTACAAGATGTGAGCAAACTATCCGAACCCGCTTGGTGACAAACACCAACTCTCTCAACTTCCAACAGTTCAGCGAGCTTGTTCAATCCACCATGAAGGCTATTGCAGAACTTCATCAGGTGCTTGATGTCATAAACAACAGGGAAGTACATATTGATCAGATCAAAAAACCCTGTCTGAGTTTCGGGCAAGTTCTGGCAAGTCAACAACTTGAGCAGGTACCCAAAATCATAACCACTATGGAAAGTGACCCAATGAACACAATCATTCAAAACAATCCCAGATGACATCAGGAGCTCTCCAAATCTCCTTGCATCGACACCATTTTCGTTGTTTTTCTTGAAATCAATTCCACTTTGGCGCAACAGCTCAATTGAATCATTTGCAAAAACATCCTCATTGACATTAAACTCGTGGAAATTGAACTGCCAAATGAAGTACTTATCTGTCCCGCAAGTGGGTAAATTCCCTTCTTCGTCTGAAAAAGTAAGGCCTAATTGGATCATTTTCAGCATGTCTACATTGTCTTTCAAAGTCTGGTAATGATAATCATTACTATTCTTGAAATTCCCAACTGGACGCAGCACGATACCAGGAAACTCAGTGTCCATCGCAATATAAGGGTAATCGTCAATGACACTGCGAATCAAAGCGAACTCCTCGTCCAGATTTTCCTCCCATACCTCACGAATTTTAATCGAATCGCTTTTAGGCAAAAGCGACATTTCTCCAATTAAATAACAAAAGTACGACAGAGCCCGATCTTAAGCAAATCATAAATAACGTAAAAATAACGATGAAACCCCTAACGGATCTATCTATTAGGAAACTCCCGATTCAAACCAGATCTGCACAAACCCAACAAAACCTAACAAAATTTTATCAAAAAAGAAATGAACTTTGAACTAATAATCAATAGCTGTTCAATAAAGAAAAGGGGGGTCAACAAGGGAAGTTGATTCTTACCAGGAGTTATCAAAGGATTAGGGTTTCGATAAAAGATTTGTTGTGGAATGGATCGAGGGTATAAATAGAGAGAGGGAAACCGACATATGGAGAGAGATCCAAGGTTAGGGTTTGAAACTTGGGGGTAATATAAGGCGGCCGAAGAGGGTGGGGGATGCTCCTATTATAGAACTTTGAAGAAATTCTAATTTTTTTAGGTCAAAATTGGAGTTAAATGAATCGGACAGCTAATGCAAGAGTTGGAAAAAAGAGTTTTTTTAAAGATGAGAGAGAAGAAGTTGGAGAGAGAGAGAGGGCTTTGGGTTAGAACGCGGATTAAAGGGGGAGTCCTTTCCAGCTTAGGTCTTGCAATCAAGATTTGAAAATGGAGACAAGAATAGAAAAAATTAGAGAGAATTCTTTTTGGGAAATAATGAGAGGGAGGGGGGCTTTCCAGCTTAGGTCTTGAAATCAAGATTCTATTTTGCTGTTGTATTGGGCTTTTTTATTTTTAGAAAATTTAAAAGTTGGATGAGTGTATTTTTGTTTGGATCTTTGTTATTTTTTCTAATTTTATTTCAAAAGTTGGGACCGAGGACCAATTAGACTCCAACTGGGATGTCTAAAAACTAAATACGTTTTAGTTTACAATATGACAATCTTTAGGGTCCGTTTTGAACTTGAGGAAATTAAAGGAAAATGGTTAACAAAAAAAGTATGAAGAAAATATAGAGAAAAATATGAAGAAAATATAGAGAAATGCATTCTTAGAATTTAGTTTTCTTGTACCAAAAAAAAGAATTTACTTTTATTACTTTCTTTACACTTTATTTCCAAACCAAACGAGGGGAGGAATTTTTTTAAAATTTTCTTTCCTTTTTTTGATTCATAGGTTCCAAACAAAGTCTTAGTTTATTTTTTCTTTTCTTAGTCAAATCTTATTTCATCTTTATTTATTAAAGCAACTGAAAAAGTAAAAACAATAACGACTCTAATACTAATGATTATTGCATTTTGTTTTATTATTCACATGCACGGTCCTTTTTCCCCCATATTTAAGTAAAATGATAAACTTATCCTTTCATGAGCAAAAAAAAAAAAAAATAGTTAAGTAAGATTCAGAGTTAATTTTATTACATGAATAGCAACAAAAAGTAAGTCCGAATGAATAACAAGAGATTGTAAATTTAATTATCAACTGAAAATTTTAATTTTTTAAAAAATGTAAAGAGATATATAAGAAAGACAAATAATTTGAGGGAGAGATATGCAGAAAAAGAGGCTATTTTGCGTTTTTATTTTGCTGCAGTTTTGGGATTATTTTTATTTTTAAAAAATTAAAAGCTGGATCAATGTGTTTTTTGTTTGAATCTTTATTAGTTTTTCTAATTTTATTTTGAAAGTTGGGACGGAGGACTAATTACACTGCAGCTGGGATATCTAAGAATTAAATACTGTATGTTTTTGTTTATACTTACAATTATCTGTAATTAATTTTATTCTTTTCTTGGTCAAATTTTGTTTCATCTTTATTTATTAGAGCAAGTGAAAAAGCATAAACAATAATGACTCTAAAACTAATACCAATAATTTTTGCATTTCTTTTTTTTATTCACACCACTCTCTGTTTTTCTTTTTCCTTATTCATGTAAAATGACAAACTTATCCTTTCACAAGCGAAAAAATTAGCTAAGTAAGATTTGAAGTCAATTTTATAATTTTACATAAATAAGGACAAAAGGCAAAGTCCAAATGAATAAGAAGAGAGTCTAAAAATTAATATCAATTGAAAATTTTTAACTTTTTACGAAAACATAAAAAAAATTACGTAACCCAGAAAATTATAAGAAAGACAAACCAATTAAAATAATTTTGACTTTATAGAGATTTGTTTTTTTGGTTTGGGACTTTTTAGACACCAAATCTAAGTCACATAATACACGTGCGGTGCGAGTGCAAGAACATCTTTCAAAACCCCCTTGAACTAGATTTCATGAGCGCGAGAATTAAGAGTGTGAACGCAGAGCGAGGACTGGGAGCGGAGCGAAAGAAATTTTGAAGGATTATGTGACCAAAGCTCCAATCAGAAAATGGTCTGGGCTTCATAATATATTCCAGTCCAATTTCGGGCTCATTCACAGACATCAGCCCATTATGATCGACAAGTTGGGCTGGCGCCATGGGCCGTCTGTAAATCACAGAAGAGGAAAACTTGGTAAATTCGCAGAGAGAGAACTAGGGTTTTAGGTTTACCCATTATAAAAGTCTGCGCAACTTTTGTTCGTCGTCCCAGTCGCTTCGAAGCCACAGAGAGAGAGAGAGCAGCTTGAGTTCTCGAAGCCTCATACCCAGCCACAGGTATTCTCTCTCTAGAATGCTTACTCTCTTTCCCTGTACTAATCTGCACTCGATGATTTAATTATCCGTAGACGTTTCAGATCTAGATGGATTCATGTATGCTGTCGGTCTCTTGTTTGAGTGTCAAATGGCTGGACGATCTGGACCTTTTACATCTGCAGACAAATCATTCGTATTTATCTCCCGTTATAGGATAAGAACACGACTGCATTTGATTTTTTCGATAGACGATGATTTTAAATTTCCGAAAATGAGTTATTTCAGCTTTTGGGAGCTTGTGAGTGATTTGTGTTTCGATGAACGTGTAGAAAGACGTTTAGGTAGAAAGATATAGAGGCATTTTATGGAGGCATGGTGTTTGAATGCTTGAGAAATTAAATGGAACTGCATAAAGATATATAGGGGTGAAATATGATGTAGAAAGATACATTGGTAGTGCAGGTTGGTTGCTGGACTGTGAGAAGCTTTCTTGAAGTATTATCAACTGGATTAATGTTGGAAATAATGAGCTCCGTTTGTGAGTTTACTGTGATTATAGGATTGAATTACGCCAGCTGATCATTGTGAGACTGTATTATAATTAGAGGTAGCTTAGGTATCCAGAGCCTTTAGACACTGGTCTCTGCATTTTTACTGATAGGGAGGTAATGCAATGAATAGGTGATAATTTTGTACTTTTGGGCTGGAGTTTTCTAATTTGGGTTATTTTTCCAGGAATATATAGAATTAGGACGACGTGTAGTATGCTTCCAATATTGGCAATGTGGTGTATAGTAGTTGGCTACGGTCATATGCAATTAAACTGATCTTTAAGAAAAGCGTTTGGTCCCATTTCTTGTTCCAAAGTGAATGAAGCAGCGTGTTTCAGAGTAGTCTAATCTTTGAATGTTTGGACAATAGAGAGGTGTATTTGTTTGAAGGTCATTTCTTGTTGTCTTCCTAGAGTGTTATTTGTTTGGGTTTTATTTGCTTGTTATGTTTGAGGTTGGTGTGTTCAAGTTCTTATTCTTACACTCGATTTCCTATGTTGTTTTCTTTTGAAGCAGGTTGAAAAAAGGATCTTGAAGAAGAAGAAAAATGTCAGGGTATGTCATTTCACTTCTTAAGATTTTTCTTCTGCAATTAAACAAAGTGCATCTGTACTTTGGAAAATGTTCGGAGTAAAAGTTCTGTAATCTTGGTGGCAATTTGTGTACTCATGTATTTCATGAGAACAGTAGCTTTTAGACCCAAATTTTGGATTACTAGAGGGTTAAGGAATTTTTTTTGTTTAATTTGTACTTGTCATAAGCTGATTTTATGTATGAATGTATGTTCCCCTTTGCTTGGGTAATGCATTTACTCTTTGAGTACATTTATTTTTCAGTGAAGAGGTTGTTGTCGCCGCTGAGGCCCCTGCTCCAGCTCTCGGTGAGCCTATGGACATCATGACAGCTTTGCAGCTAGTCTTGAGGAAATCGTTGGCTCATAGTGGGCTTATTCGTGGTCTTCATGAGGGTGCAAAAGTGATTGAAAAGCATACTGCCCAGCTTTGTGTATTGGCAGAGGACTGCAACCAGCCAGATTATGTTAAACTTGTGAAAGCACTTTGTGCTGACCACAATGTGAACTTGATAACTGTTCCAAGTGCTAAGACTCTTGGCGAATGGGCCGGTGTAAGTTTAATTTGTTGTACTAACTACTTGCTTCATTTTGACGATTCACTGTGCATCTCTCATGTAATTCTGTTGATTGTTTCCCTTGCGACCTTGAAGTGCTCAGTCAGTTATTAATATCAAATGAGAAGGTCTGTTACCTCCGTGTCTTTGATTGAAAAGGGTTGCAAAATTGGGGTTTGTTTCATGGGTTGCGGGTGACCCTTTCGAAACAAACTTTATGGTGTGCTTTCTACTCAATCAGTTATTCCTGCTATCTACTGGTTGTCGTGTTGAAATCTGTTGGCTGATACGTATGTGTTCAAACCAAACCTATTGAATAGATCATGTTAGTTGCTGCTTTCTAGTAAGTAAACCAAGTTGTGTCCAGAAATAAAATTGCTCATCATATCCAGCATTTGGCTTGCAATCTTCCCGGTGAGTTAAATGTTGCATCTGTTGCCCTTCCAAAAATTACTTACCTGTCTGATGCATCTTGGCTGCATTTTTGGAGTAGATATTGTGTAGGAGCAACTTGTAGGTACCTTGCATCAGATTCCATTAATTCGCCACTGTAGTAGATCTTTGATGACTCAGTTTTAAGGCTTTATTGTACCATTGGCATGCAGTTGTGCAAGATTGATTCCGAGGGTAAGGCAAGGAAGGTTGTGGGTTGCTCTATGTTGGTTGTGAAGGTAAGAACCTGAAGGAATTGTTGAACTCTTTCTTCTGCTCTTCTACCTTTCCATGTGAAGCTAACTTCCTGTTTCTTCTGCAGGATTATGGGGAGGAAACCGAAGGCCTTCATATTGTTCAGCAGTATCTCAAGACTCAGTGAGTGACTATCAATGGATACCTCTTCGATTAGGCATGCATTGGAGTTTCACTAGAAACCTTGCCCCTCTTGTTGGTTTGGGAGACTGGTTTTAGGAAATTTTTGATGTTCTGAGTACCCTATCTGTAGCAGTTGAAAAGATTTTGGTTTTCACATGTTTGCAATTGTTTGCTTTTATGGTACTGGCTTTTATCCTCAATATCGGATCAAATATGTTTGATGTTTTGGAATCCGAATTCTGATTGATAGTCTGTTATGTATCAGTGGTTGGCCGCCTGGTGCCTACCCGTAAACCAAACCATTCACTATTGAAAAATCCTTCGGTGTCACTGTTAATTCACTGCAAGGAAAGTGGAAGTGATGGTATTCTACCACCGTTCAAGCCAAACCATTTATCACTATGACTTCGCTTTTCGGACTTGACATGACTGATAAACTGGGAAGAGTAGGTGGTATTGATGTTTTCTTTGATGTCCGGATGCAAATTATTGTACCGTGCGACTATTTACCATTCGACGATGTAGCCTGAGAGACTAGTTCTTGAGAGCTTGTCTCATTTGTCTGAGTATACACCAAGCAAAGCAATAAGGAACGTCATGGGTATGTAAGCAATGTAAGTTTTTAATGTCCGTAGTTCGTGGTGTTCATGCAAAAAAAATTTCTATGCACATGCGTTTTGCTTAGAGAGAGAAAAATCAAGCATTTATATCTCATTCATGCATTTTGTTGGACCGCGATCTTTTAGTTAAGCACAAAAAAAAAAAGCGCTACTCCTTCAAGTAGATTTTTATAAACTAACCCTTGACTCAAAACAATTTTAAAAGTAGAGAATAAGAGATAATAATGTTGAAAATCAAATCAGTTTTTTTTTAGCGAGACGTGTTAATGTTATGTTCTTTTAAAAAGTTGGATTTCACTTAAAACAAACAATATCAGACATTTCAGACGAAAGGAGTATCCAATACGGTGAAGAAAAATGGGGGGTCTCCTTTCTTCCCCCTCAAATTTCAAAGTCTTTGTTAGTCAAGAGGTTGAGACCTCAAAGAAAACCACATTTTCCTTGCTTGGCCTCCCCACAACATTAACCCAAGCTGACCTCTCTTTGATCGATCTTTGTTTTTTCTTTGAAATGGCAAAAATTTATTAAGAAACTTGATAAGGGTACATCAAGTTGGAGAGGGATTTGATTGATCTTTGTTTTTTTTTTTTTTGAACAGCAAAGAAAATTTATTAATCTTTGAAAACAGATTACAAAGATTAAAAAGATCCATAGCACGATGCATCAAAACAGAGCAATGAGAACTCCGACAATCATATGCCATGCCGCTAAGAACCAGAAGAGAAAATAATCACCCATGGATGGCAAGAAGCCAACCCGGCCCAAAAAACCAAATAAGAGACAAACACACCCAAAACCCAATCACCTGCTCCTGAGATGACTAATGATCAATCATGAGATTACTTAAGACTTCCTCATCATCACCCAAATAATCTTCGCCCAATATTTTCTCAATAGACCGAGCAGCCTTTGCATCATCAAGATGTAACCTGTTAGTGTCTCTGGAAAAAGCGGATAAAGCCGCAGCAGCAATCGCAGATCGAAACATAACGCATTTTTTCTTCTTTCTTCCCACTTTCTTCTTAGATTTAGGAATGCCCAACATTTTCTCAGTCGACTTATGCTTCGAATTTCCTTTCCCCATTTCTTTAGTCTTCTCAGTGGGTCAAGGTCCACAACTAACTGGATACCATCAATATATTTAGCATGGGTCGGGTTAAGTTCAGCCATTTCCAAATCAGCTTGATTTAAAAAACCCACTTCTGAGAGGTTCCAGAATCCTTTGTCAAACACCCCAACATCCGAAATTGGATTATGAATCAATAATGGGGTTGTATTCTCAGCCGCAATTTCGCCATCTTCCAAGACCAAATTGCTAGAATCACCCGTTACTGAATTCACAACCTTGGGACTGAAGTCCTCCCTAATGAGCCTAGAGCTAGCCCCACCACTTGCCGAAGAGTTTTCACAATGAGTTCCACTCTCTTGGACAACATTAAGCTCCACATCAGAAGATGACCCGTTGGTTTTACTAATGTGTGATTTCATCAGAGGGAGCTCACAACTTGAAAAAGAGCCGTCTACTAAGCACAAACCAAGAATATCTATGTTCTACTAAGCACAAACCAAGAATCCGATGACCACCCGAAAAACAACTCTACCACCACTACCTTCTCCGCCAATCTCCGCTCTGCTCTCTTCTCTAGACTCTCATTGAACGCTGCCGCACTCACCAGCGGCTTTTACAGCTTCACTGCTGCCCGCGATGATGCAGCCGCTTACGGACTCTTGCTATGCCGCGGGGACCTCTCCCCCGCGGATTGTCTGGACTACATTGTTTTCTCTACTCAAGATGTACCAAAACTCTGCCTCAGAGCGAACCGGGTCACAATTTGGTACCGAGAGTGCATGTTGCGCTACTCCAACGTCTCCATCTCCGCCACTGTGGACGAATCGTGTGCTAGGACTTCCATAGCTGCGCAGTCCGTTTCTGAGACCGGTTTTAGTGATGTGTTGGGAGAGGTATATATCTATCTATATTTAGGTCTAGTTTCAAACAAGAGAAGTTTCTCCTTTTTGATAAAAAAAAATGTGCAAACAAAATGGTGATTAGAGATATCCAAAAAAAAAAAAAGGGAGAGAGAGAGAGAGAACTGACAAATAGGTTCTCCAAAAGCACAAATTTTGTGATTCGCCAGGAAGAAGCTTCCATGTTGAAGAACTACAACTTTACCATGTGATATACCTTGTTACTGTAGACGATCTGATTTTGAGTGTCAAGTTTTCCAATTTTCATTGGGATATAAAGTTTTAGTAATTTTTGGCTAACTTGACTATGCTATCTATCACACTTGACAAGGTCATGGACAATGTAGTCGCTCAGGCTTCGCGGTGACTCCGGCAAAAAAATTGCGACTAAAGAAGCGAATTTCTCATCGCTTCAATCGGTGTGCTTATTAGCACAATGCACAATTTCCTTCGTTTGGATGGAAACTTGAAAATAAAATTTCAATTCAAAAAGCACTCATTATTATTACTTTCAATTATTATTCTCATTTCTCTCTCCACTCTTTAATCATTATTCTCATTTCTCTCTCTCTCTATCTCTCTACACTTATTACCCATATCTCCAATCATTACCTTATTTCTCTCTCTCATTACCCCAAAAATCAAACTCAAAAATTCTAAAAAATCCATCCAAATACAACAAATATTAATGTCTCACACTATATATTTCCGATTGACAAAAAAATATGTCTTGCACTATGAGCTGTCTTTATTCTCTATTGTTGGTATCGAGTCAGGAGACATGAGTTGTGTCCCAAAACTTAGGTATCAATTTTGTTGGGATGTTTGGTTTCAGTTGTCATACCGTCGTTCCCCTGGGTTTTTTTTTTGGAGAAAAAGTAAATAATTTCAAAAGACTTTTTCGACTATTTGTCCAAATAGTACACATCCAAATATTTACAAATTCCGAATTGAAGCTTACTTGAATTTACGCTCCAATCTCTCATGACTAGCAACCAATGTGTATAGGAGAGACCATTATAGGTATAAAATAGGATACAGTAATTTATCAAAAAGAAGAAGGATACAGTAGGAAATTTAGAACAAGAACTGGGACTTGATTATGACATCAGATAAATGTACGATACATTGATCTAAAACCATTACAAACCACTGTAGCAAGAACAGTAATAAACCACTTGCTTGAGGAAAGATGGTTCTCAGGTCACTAAATATGAACTACAGAAATCCGTAATGCTCGAGAATACTTAGATTGTTCTCACATAAAAAGGGGATACAATACATCTAAGACGCACCGGCAAAATCCCTCATAACTGAAAAACCTACATGTAGAGTGCTCAAGGTTTCACGAATTACATGTGACTATTACTTGCTCTCTGCAATTGGGAGGTAGACACCCTCGGCTGCCAACCACACATTATCAGGGCGCTTTTCTCGCACACCACAAACCTGAAATATTTGTACAAGAAAATTGTAACCAAAATGAAACCACCAGTTGAATATGGGTGTGCTCGGAGAAAGTTGATCATCACAGCCCTAGTTTAGCATTTGGAAAAGCCAACAACAATATAGTAGAATAGTTATCTGCCAGATCCAGATGTTTGCACACGTGTATGTCAATCAGGGGCGGAAATATTTGTTGGCACTGAGGTCAAGCACCTATTGCCATTATGATTTGCAATGGAAAAGGATTGAAGTTTTCAGGTCTTCGGAGGCAATTATCTAATATTCTTGGGGTTATATTTAGAAAATATCAGCAAAAAAACTTTGCGCTCTACGATTTTTTTTCCAACCCAGTCCATATTAAAGGAAAATCCATCTCATATTTGAACAACAAAGGCGTTCTAGATTTGTTATCCCAATGATGCATTTCTGCAAAAATATCACAACTTTCACATTTTACCTCTTGTTGACCACCAGCTATTCGTGCATATTTCTTGCCGTGACTATGTAGATAACCACCAGTATCCACATGATGGAGCCTGATCCTTTGATCTTGCCTCCAAGTTTTCCCACTTCCTTCTATTTCGAGTCTGAGGGAAGGAAAGAAAGTGAGTTTCGCCATTTGCCATGGAGGAAACCAAGTTATGTAAGTATATGTTCCAAACATGTCACAAGTCTCACCTCCAATAGTCCCCGGTGTCAGATTCCCCATCTCCTCCGAAGCAACTCACCTACAAAACATTATATTGCAGCTCAAATCAAGTCCCATGATAAATATTTTCTACAAAGTTTGGCATACACTCGCATTTTAGTCTACTTATCAAAATGAGACAAGAATTATGAGCAGCAGTTTCTTGGGTCTCCAAAAATAAAAAATTTCAAAACACATGCATGAGTAAGAGTGCCTTCCAACTGATGTAGACAATGTCAGTATACGCAAATGTGTAAGCACGTTTAACTGTTGCATTTACATATCTACCACAAAGTCTTCCACCTGTGTTGTGTTGCTAATGAAAAGCGAAGCTATAGTTTTTCAAAGCAAGATAAAATGTGAAGTGAGGTAGCCAAATACTGCCCACCCTTTCACTTTCTTCCTTGGAAGGTCACCATTCGGTTTGGTGGAAAAGGGGTTTGGTGGGGGTGGGGATTGCCCTCAATCACAAGAATGAGATGACTAACAATGTGGTGCAATAGAACGATTGAATCACATGTTGCCCGCGTGTGTCCTATTGGTTATTGTCTAATTTGTGTCAAGTAGTGGATGTATTGAAATCATACGAACTGAAAAATGAAAACACAAATAAATGAACAGCTATGCTTCAGAGTTCGGAAGTACACCACTAGCTAGCAATGGATCATTGACAAGATGAAGATTGTATTGTAGCAGACGGGGGTAAAAGTATCAGAAGTTTGTGCATTCTGAAAGAAATTCAAATTTCGCAAGAATGCAGTAAGAGGCCACATGAAGCCAAAAATGACAATCAAACAAGTATGGGTATAACAAGATAAAAAAAAATGCTCAACCAACAAAATGGCGGAAAAGATCCATGCTTGCATAAGGCAAAGGACGAACATATAAGTTCTGCCTTACAACCTCACCAATGGACTAATGGAGTAATTTTTATCAATTTCTGGTCACTCAAAGCTCCTCTCAAATTAATCTGCAGCCATATTGTCAACGAAATAACTAGAGGAGTGAGGGGGAAGGGGTAACTAGAAACGATAACATTGTTCAACTTTGGCAAGAGGACGCATTATGCTAAAGACGACACAAAAGTCAAAATAAAACGTTGTTACCCCTTTAGAGAAATAACACTAGCAATTAGAGGACTTAAAATCAAGAGGGAAAGAAAGGCAATTTGCCAACCTCGAGATTGCCCGAAATAGGGGATGCATGCAGGTGGCTATGAAGCCATTTCCTTGTCCTCATATGTTGCAATCTAAAAATTGCTCCACTTTTGATCGCGTCCCCTTGCTTACCAGAGTCTGGCACAGGCCTAACAATCTAACCAGAAAGAAACCACACTGTAAATCTGGAAACTTCAAAGCTGAACTCTAATTTAAATTACAGCAAATGTAATAGTAGTAGGAGAATAAACTACTATATCATTGGCATACCCAGTAGCTATTGGAGTCATCAACATTTGGGAACCCAGTAACAGACTGCTGCCCACTGCCAGAACCGTAAGGCACATCGTGCGAATGCAAGCGGAATTTTGTCCTTTCATGCATTATCTTGATGACAGAACCATATGTAATCTGCCAGCATCAAGTAACACTAGACTAAGAATGATGACTGACAAATATAGTACATAAACGGAAATTTATGATTAACTAATCATAGTCAGACAGACCCATAACCGAAAAGAATGTACTGAACTGAGAAAGCAAATTGACAACCCCATATGGAAAACAACTGCCTCTCCAACCATATTCAATTTCATCAAATTTGAGTATCAATCATCAATGTAATTTGGTTTGATGCGAACTAGTCCAATGAGTCTTCAAATCTTTCAAAACAACTCTCAACTTATCCCAGAAACTCATTTCAACCATTTTTCTAAAAATGGAACGCACACATCACTACTAATTTAAACATTTGATCAAATCATCTTCAAAAAAATCCCAAACTTATCCCCAAAAGCTTCTTCACCAACTACTTTTTCCTTCCATGATTGGCTACTTCTCCAACTACCTTTTTTCCTTTATGTGCTTCGGAATAATCCAACTACCTATTAATCTGTTATTATTTTGATGAAAGATGCGAGCTCATCTCTTACCCCTTTTTCATCCCATTTCAATTTGACAAAAGAATGACTGATGAATGATTGAAAATTCCTTTCACGAATTACTGAGTTTAAACGAACCTAACAATGAAATCCACAATAAATTTGACCAAAAAACAGAAAAGACATCAAAGGAAACAATGGAAGTACGGAGTACCAATATCCCCTAGTTTACACAATGCCAATAAACTACTTAAATATGATGAAAGAACTCGGGAATGATCAGAAAATGCCCCCACAAATCACTAAGCTTTAAACGAACTTAACAATTAAAACCCACAAGTAATATGAGCAAAACATGAAACCCATCAAGAAAACAACAAAAGTACCATCATATCTTACAAAGTACCAATGCCTACTTAAATACGATGAACTCATGAAAGTATTGGTGAATGATTGGAAAATGCCCTCACTAGTCACTACGCTTCAACGAACCTAACAATGAACCGAGTAATCTCAAGAAAATGTGAAAACCCATCAAGAAAACAATGAGAGGCTGTTTGCTAGGGAGAGAAGAGGGTGGATAAACTATCACCCCAGATAGTATATCCAACCTATTTATATCCGGTGCCACTCGGATATAGATGGTGGACATAATATCAGCGGATTGTATATCTGACAGGGCCGGATATAGCACCACCTCCCTCCCCTATCCATGTTCCGCCCTTATATTCGGTCTCTAAATTACAAAAATGCCACCTCTCCCTTTTTCACATATCCATATAACAAGGGAGGGATTTTTTCCAATATAATATTTGCTCCCCAAACAAATCTCAACCCTCCATTCTTAAAAATCCAATGGTCTAATTTTATTATGTCCTCTCATGCTATCCACCCAAAACAAGTTAAACAACGAGCCGTGAAGGTCCAATTATCTCCGATTCTATAGGGTGTCTGTAACCAAACGCATCTGAATCACGTAAGTGAGAAAATTAATAACTACACGGACACCCCCTGACTCCCTTTTTCATCACATTTAAATTAGACGAAAGAATTGCTATTGCAAAATTCGAATGAATCTAACAACAAACCCACAAGTAATACGAGAAAAATACGAAAACCCATCAAGAAAACAACGAAATTAATACAGTATAAATTTTGCAATTACCTGAACGCCCTCGGAAGCAGCGGAAACAGGAGAGGTGGAGTAATCGGGGTCAAGGGTAAGGAAGAGAAAAACGGCGAGAGCGAAGAAAGAGAAGGCCATGAGGAAGAGAAGGACAATGAACCAGGTCTGTTGCCAAAACGGAAGGTTGAGGTCCGATTCTGAAGATGGGTGGTTTAGGGCTTCTCTGTATACTATTCGGGTCGGGGCAGAAATTACAGTCTGATTATTAGGCGAAGAAGAAGAGTGCTTTCTCCGAGAGAGGCCAGATGGAGCCACGGCTGGAAAACGTCTACGGCTGATGGGCCGGGCTCGGGGATGGAATTGTAGAGATAGAGGGGGAGAGAGAGAGAGAGAGGCGTTTGATTTGGGACTTGGGGGAAGACTGAGGGTCTGGTTTTCGTCCAAGTTTGAGACTTTGTGCGCGTTGGAGAAGAAAGTGATAAGAGGGAAGCCCCACGGTTACGGTTACTCTATTTGGTTGGTGGGTTTGCTTCACAGATAAATTGATTGGAATTCGGCCATTAGGGTCAAGCCGCAAGAAGATAAATATTGTTAAATTTCCTAGATCCGGCAGATACGACTTGCTTTTGTCTTTGACCGGATCAAAAAGGAAATTAGTTGTCGAGATGCGGATAAACTGTCTCTTAAAACAAAGAGAGAAGGGAGGGAGACATCAGACACGTAAGGGGTGGAGTTTGGAACGAACGGGATTGTTCCACGTAGTAATAATGATGATGTGGGAGAAGGCTATTGGTTGTAAGCAATCTGACGTGGATGCATTTGCGCGGCCGTACACCAAGTGTACCCGGAGTTTGCCTAATTTTTTGTTTTATAGTAGAGTTTTTTAAACTAGTCAATTTTTATTTTTATTTTTATTTTTTGATCAGTTAAACTAGTCAATTCACCGTTCAAAAAAAACTACTAGTCAATTCTGTGATTAATTTTTTCAGTTGTTCTTTCGATTAGAGAAATGACTTATATTTTTTTTTTTTACTAAGGAAAAGGATTTTCACACTCATTTTTTGATAATGGCACTCCATTTTTTTGTCGTTTTGTGAAGCTTTTGTATGTATTTTTTTCACTTAAAGACAAAAAAAATGAGTGCAATTATCAAAAAGGGAAGTGTAAAAGCTTTTGTGTGTACTTTTGTCTCTAAAAGACAACAAAAATGGGTGCAATTAGCAAATAAGAAATTGAAAAACATTATCCTTTACTAAGACATTTTTATAATTTTGTCAATTTTTTGATTAATTTTTTCAGTTATTCTTTCGATTAGAGAAATGAACATGAAAAAAATTTCGAAATCAAACCACAAAAATTCAAGGATTTATTTATTATGACTTATTCTTGTTTTTACTAAGAAAAATGATTTTTACACTCCTTTTTTTTTTTTTTGATATTAACACTCCATTTTTTGTCTTTTGTGAAACTTTTGTATGTACTTTTTCAGTCAAAGACAAAAAAAAAAGAAAAGGAGTGCAATTATCAAATAGGGAGTGTGAAAGCTTTTGTACATACTTTTTTTTACCTTCAGTCAAAAAAATGAGTACAATTATCAAATAACAGAATGTGAAAATCATTACCTTTACTAAAACATTTTTATCATACTTTCTATATCATAGATTACTCTTCTTTTTTCTTTTTCTTTTTGGGAATAATACATGGGCAAATATACGGGGAATGTCCCGTAGTAAAAAATACCAGAGAGAACGTGCAATGGTGCCTATTAAAATGCGGAATACAAGAGTTACCAACCTTGGTTGGATTCCAAGGCTGCTTGGATTAGGATTTGGTTTTGGTTTTTGGGCTGGGCTTATTATTTCAGTTGTGGGTATTTTGAGGCTTTTAAGTGTTTGGACCTCGGTCCATTGTTTTTTTTTTTTTTATCCAACATTGGTTGGATTCCCCTCCCCTACCCCGAACTTGCAACTTGATGTACCATTTGTCAAATTTTCTTAATAAAACTTTTATTGCCTATCAAAAAAAAAAGAGAGTTACCAACTGAAATAGGAGCCCGTTAGTCTATAAGGTACGTGGAATTCACTTCTATGGTGGTCATGTTTAGCCAATAATACCCATAACATTATTCAAAAGGTCTAGGTTTTTTTTTTTTTTTTTTTGTCAAAACGATAACAGATGATATTATAGATTCAAGAACCAAAACATCAGAAGGAAACTTCATCCCTAAACAAGAGATCAAGAAACCAAACAGGAGAGGACTCCCTACTCCAACTAAACCCACTGTTCCAAGTAGACAGAGCACTGCAGAAAACAACCAGAAACACCCACACAAGGGTGATAGAAGCCCCACAAACGGGAAGAAATCCCACACAGAGAACCAAAAAAAAGAAGAAGAGAATTGAGATAGCTAGAGGAAGAATGTGAGATTCATCATCTTAATAGAAACTTGTCTTTAATTATCAGCCAATTTTTTAAATAACTCACGCGTCTGAGCCAAATCTCACCGCCCACTAGGAGAAACTCAATTAAGTCTTTAGCGAGTTTCTCGGATATTATATATTTGTGAGATTTTTACTTAGAAGTGGTTAATTATATGTAAGAGCCAATACCTAATCTTATAAATTAATGTCGTGTAACCAATGCGCGAATTCACAAATTTTTGACAATTCTGAATCTGTAATTCCTGTAAGCCAACAAGAGGAGTATTGTAGCCGATTCGCATATGGACCTTAAATCCATATATATGTGAATCCTAAAACAATGTTGCAACTGAAATTATTATAATCACTGATTATGAAATGAAATATTAATTTCTCAGCATAAGTGAATGGACCAGTAACGGTATATATGTGAATCTCAATCAGATTTTGCAATTTACTCAGCCGATCGAGAAGAAGGACAATATAGTACTAACTTAAAGAGGGGAAAAAAATGACAATTACTACGTACCCAAATAATGTGCTTGATATTTGAGCTCTTATTTGTTTACAGGAAATGGACACAAGGACTAGTATTACGTACTCGGCCCCCCTTGAGTAGATCGACATATTGTCCCGTACATTAACTTTGAGTACGTGTCCTTGAAATCGTAAGGAGCTAGATTCGCATGGATAAAACAACGAGATCTCGATGACTTGGCATTTCAACTTGGTTTCGCTGTTTGTTTGGTGATTATCAAGCCTTCCATGACATCAAATCGTGGCGGGAAGAGGAATCATTGTTTCCAGCGTGACTCTTACACAATTTTGGGAGGAAATTAAGCCAGGAGGATTGGAATCAATACTCATTGCTGCGATCAGTGTTGCCTATGAATTTGAGAGGAAAGCCAGGAGGAATGGAAGGAAAGTTACCTACAAGGAACGTCATCTTCAATTTGGATATTGTGGGCGAAAGCCAGGAGGAATGGAAGGAGCTTTTGCCATTTTCTGGGCGGAATTTTTTTTTTATTCTCAGCAAATAAAATTTTATTAATCAACAACCGAAGTTATAAAGATTAAAAGGAATTGTAATCGATTTTCTTTTTTAAAACGTCCTAGTTCCACCTCTCTTTTTTTTTTTGGCCACTCAAAAGTATCGAGAGGTGACATAAGACGCAAAGCATCGCGATGAAAAATACAAGCTCGCATCTGAAATAGGCCTACTGTAGAATTAGTATAAACGCTACTTCTGCCCTAGCTAATTGCGACCATTTTTTTCTAACTGCTTATTTCTTGAGGATATTGACTACAATGCTTAGGAATTTATCACCTAAACATTGTTTGCTCAAGAGTAGAAAAGGTATACGCGTTTCGCAGTAGGGGATTGCAAGGATATTAATTTGTCTTGTTGACATTGATGGTTCTACTCTTTCAATATTTCGTTACCGTGGGAGAGGCTTGTGCCATTAACTTCAAGACCCAAATGTCATACATATGAAAGACGTGATACTTAATTTCATGTCTATCTCGTATAGTGGAAAAAAGTACTTCGAAAATAAGAACATTAGCGAAACGGGTCAATGAATCATATGGAAAAATTGAAGGATGATGGAAAAAAAAAACTGCTGGAAAATGGAAGACTACGCCACACTACGACATGAAGGCAGCTTTAGCAAGAGAAGATTGGCTGGGGGTTGAATGACTCATGGTCGGCCCAGAGCAGAGAAATCCGGATTGGGAGGAGCTGTAGTGCGGCCGATCCGACCGTTTATTGGGGCATGGACGGCTCGGATTTGTAGCCGTCTATTATTCAGATTCAAATCCAGCTGTCCAATGTCGAGATGGACAGTCGGATCGGCTGCACTACATGTGTAATGCTACGTCCCAACGTCAGATGATCAAGGGATATTTAAATTAGAATCTTGATTCTGTTTCAGAAGTTAACATGGTCAAAGCATAAGCAACTACTTCGGTAATTCACCTCGGGTTGCTAGCAAAGATGCCGAAGAGATACGTCCCAACGTCAGATGATCGAGGGATATTTAAATTAGAATCTTGATTCTGTTTCAGGAGTTAACATGGTCAAAGCATAAGCAACTACTTCGGTAATTCACCTCGGGTTGCTAGCAAAGATGCCGAAGAGATGTTATTTTGGATACATTGTTAATTCATTGCGAAGAAATTGAAAAGATTATATGCACGAAAGAACTTATCTTTTTATTCAAAAATTACACGTTTTTTTTTCCGTAGAAAACACTTATTCAGAGATGGAGTATTACTTATTTTGCTTACACTATGCCGTTCAATGAATAATTAATGTTATGATTAGATGATAGTACGATTCTAGTCATTTACAGTTTAATTTTCGGTAATCTGTATTACTTGTAAGTTACTAAAAATTGTCACTCTTCTCGGTTGAGAAAATGACAAAATCTGATTGAGATTCATGTACGATTACTGTAATCTTAACAATTTAAAACTGTAATTTCTACATTTAATTAAGAAGAGAAACCGATATTTTTTGTTTCATAATCAATGATCAGTGTCATTTTTTTTTAATCGACAAAAATAACATTTTATTAAGGAATGGGGAAAGGATTTCAGCCAAAAGTTGAAAATACAACTAGAAGGACAGAACCCAATACAATCAGTGTCATTTTGGTTGGAAGTTTATTTCAGTAGCTCCATTTTGAGGATTACAAATAATCAAGAATAACCTTTTTTCTTAAATCAGAACTTTTTATAAGCAATAGGTCCTACTCATGTCAAGCACATGTTTTTTTGGTTGTAGACACTAACGGTCTGTTTGGATGGAAGATTTGTTTTGGGAAATTGGATGGAAGATTTGTTTTGGGAAAAATGACGGTCAATGACATGTTTTGATAACTAATACATGTCAAGAACATTTTCAATATTAACAAATATTCTTAACTTGTCATTGACGGGTATTAATAATAAAAATACGTTATGGGCCGTCATTTTCCCATTGTTTTGGGTGGAGATAGAATGAAGGTGGATATGTAATAAATGGTGATATGTTAAGAAGCGTGATTTTTTGAGAAGGAGAATATGAAAGGTGGATATAATAGGATTAGATGTCAAATGACTGAATTGCCCTCCACTTTGATTTGTTAATGTTCAAAATTGGTTTATTACATATTGATTGGAATAAATTGATTTTTATATTAATTTAAGGATAAAATAATTTTATTTTAGAATACAAATACTTACACAATTTTTAATCAAAATATAAGCAATTGGAAATTAAACTACACCCAGACAACTACACCCAAATTCTGTCTCTCCAACCACACCCACGCCCCCAATTTATTCCCCCAAATTCACCTCTTTCTACTTTCGCCCATGCCCATTACTTTCCACGCCCAGTTCGGCGATACCAATTCCGACACCGGCGCCTCGTTGCCAGGCCTGGGTTCTCTCGACACCGTGGCCTCTTGCTCCGATAAGTCCGGTCTCTCTCTCTCTCTCTCTGATTTGTGCCTCTCTCTATCTCTTACTGTGTGTGTATGTGTGCGATTGTGGGTGTATTTGTACATTATACGTATACATGCGTATGTGATCGGCAAGAGAGAGGCCTAAATCGTTGGTGATGGAAGAGAAAAGGCAAGGGTAGGATGGTCAAATAGACACCCCGCTTGGTTTACGACAGGGGGTACCCTAGCCTTGGCAAATCCAACTCCCCCCTCACATCCGGCTCACGTTTTTCACACCCAAACACCGGAGATGAGAAGGGGGAGATGTACTCCGGGCGCTTGGCAAATCTGGGGGCAAATCCCCCATCCAAACCGGCTGTAAAGCATATGTGTTTTAGACATTAAAGATTATATGCATCTATAAGGTAATAAATTAATATTTCCTTCGTCCCAAAATGCTTGTCTAAAATCAGAACTTAAAAATATACAATTTTTGCAAGAATTTTTTATTTTTGTTTTAACAATTTACTGAATATCAAGGAGTTTTTTTAATTTATGAAAAAAAATTTGAATTTTTTTTGAAAGAAATGTATTATTTTTGAGTCCTTATTTTACGGACCAGACAAATATTTTGGAACATATGTATTAGATGTAATATTTTATCTTCTGAAATAGGTATGATGTACAATATTGTGTGTGTGTATATATAGGCATGGATCTACAATTATGTCTACATTTTATAATTGCATAAGTTGATCAAACATCTATACGATTGGTTTTTTTAGTACGTACATTTTTTGGTAATATGTACCTATTGTAGAAATCTCTACTACTCCATATGCTAGACTTGTGTGGAGAGTTTTGAAATATTGTGAACTAGTGCTAACTCGTGCCTACGGCACTACGCATCCCGGTTGGAAGGGGATGGCAGTTGTGTGATTTAGGAGAAAATTATGGGCACTTAACCGGAAAGTGGAAGAATGCACTACAGCCTTTGGATCAAATGAATCTCAACCGTTCCAATAACTTATCTCCGCACCCTTCTGTTTTATAATAGAGATATGTGGAGAAGGAAAAATATTTTTTAGAAGAATTCTAGATAGAGAATGTGGACCATTAGATGAAAATAATCCTAGTCATTCATTGAAGAGGTGGATGACTACAAAAAGAAGGGGCCAAGGATCAAAACTCCCCCAGGTCCAAGCCCAACCCAAAATGCACACATAAGGATACATACTAATAAGTTACCAAAAATACCCTCGAACTAAACCACAGGCGCCCATTCTGTCTCTATCTCTCTCTGTCATGCGCAAGACTTCTACGCCACCTCCTCTGTCTCTCTCTCTCCTAGCTTGCTCCTCTCTCTCTCTCTCTCTGCGAGATTATCTAACGATCGATTCCCAGATCATCCTTGCGATCAAAGGTTCAGTTTCCATCACTCGAATCGCTGATTTCGACAGTTTTGAAGCAAACAATCGACCGAGAAGATGAGGAAAAAAAGTAAGAAACCTGAATCTCTCTAATCTATTCATTGCTCACAGTGCATAGAGCAAAGCAATCGACAACGGAACCATAAATCGTCTTAAAATTACGATCCTAAATGATGAGGTGAGTGGCGTCACTCGACCAAATGATCAGACCCTTGACGTCGTCGCTTTACCCATAAACTCAACGAACAAAACTCAAAGCCACCACACAACCATTCATCCCTCTCCTCATCCTTCCCCCACTACCACTACCGCCGTCGCGCCCCGCCGTGGCTCGGATCGGCTCGGCGAGTTTCACACGGTCTACTCGTACATACATACAAACATAAAGCTATTATATTGATATATATACAGATCATCTAATCATAGCTGTAAATTGTAAATATAGAAGGGCGGTGATGAGAGGGAGCTTGCTGGGGCGTCGGACGGCGACGAGACTGCGGCAGGTGGTGATCTCCGCCGTGAAATCTGCCAAGATCAAGTTGTTGTTGTGTTGCTGCGTGTTGTTCGCTTTTTTCGCAACCCGTACGGCGCCGTTTCTGGGATGGACGGATCACGCTGATTCTCTTAATTCGTTCTCTGGTTCGAGGTACGTTGTTTTCCATGTAACTATATAAATAATTGTTTACTTTGTTAATTTGTATATTAGTTTTAACACTTGTGTTAATTGGGATATTGGGTTCTTCAATGGTGGAAATAAGACCTCTCTAAGGTGCTATCAACTCATTTGTCGCCAGTACATTTGGAGCTTTGCTCCCACTTTAATTAGGCTCCCCACAAGTGGGCAGTGGAATTGGGCCCCATGATTAGTAGAGTTGTTGGCCCGCCACCTGAGTTATCCAAAAAAAATGGTGGAAATAAGGGTTTTTAAATGAATAAATAGCAGCTTGAGTTCTTTTCCCTGTAATAATAATAAGGCAGATTTTTTAGTTGCTTCCTTGTTTGGCATATAGTATAGTGGCATAAGGTTCTGCATCTTCTGGAAATGCTTTTTTAGGTTGATGCAAAGAAGTTGGGACCAATTGATTCAATTTTGTTTTCTACTCCAAAATTAGAAAGGGATATACTCAACTTAGAGTTTGAAATCATCTTAACTTTGTAATCATGCTGATTGAGGTTTAATTGGTGCAAATGGCATGCGGGAAGGGGAGAATTTGATTGCAGAGTACTATGCCTGATAGGATCTGTGGAAAGGGATTATGAATGGGAAGTGGAAACTTCACTGCACTGCAGTTTGTGAGTTTTGGTTTCGTAGTTGTTTTTTTAATCATTTCATTAATTGTTTGAAAGGGACAGGTGTAAAAGATCGACCCATGTAGATTAATCACTCGTTGCTCTGGTAGAATTGAACCTTCAAATAGCGACATAAGGGATTTGGAGACCCAACAATCATCTCGGAGTCATTTTGTTTCCTTTAACCAGATAATAGGGAGTACTAACAACTTTGTTGATAGCCCCAACACTGATCTAGGTTGAAAATTGAGGTTAGAAATAGAACTTGGTTGGAGTTTTGAGTTGGCTCCCGATATTGCCATATTGGAAACTTTTTTGGGTGCCACCTATTGGGCAGATGTAAAATTCTCGTTCAAAAACAAGTTGTGGATGCTTGTATTGAAGAGAGTACTAAATTCTCATTCGGTATTCTTATTGTTTGGGCATTTACTCTTTTGGCACACCTCTGCCGATCGTCCTGATTCCATTTTGTCATGGTCTCTACACCCCATTACCAACACCACCGCCCTCACAACACAAATAGGTTTAAATATGTGTTTGGAGAGGGCTATTAGAATTACGGGTATTAGGTGTGAACCACTGTATTTAGAGAGTAAAAATAAATTTTATTTTGATCACATATAAGATGATTTTTTGCCATCGTTAGTTGTTTCTATTCTTCCTTCTGTAAAAAAAACGTGCTTTCTTATTCCAGATTATATTACAGGAGGGGATATGCTCTTGTAATAAACACGTGGAAGAGAAATGATCTATTGAAGCAATCAATTTCTCACTATACATCATGTCGTGGGCTTGATTCAATACGCATTGTGTGGAGTGAGCCTAATCCTCCATCAGATAACCTTGTTAAATTTTTAACCCAAGTTGTTCAGTCAAATTCTAGAGATGGCCAGCAGATTGAGTTGAAATTTGACATCCATGAAGAAGACAGTCTGAACAACAGGTTCAAAGAACTTAAGGATTTGAAGACAGATGCTGTCTTGTCCATCGATGATGACATCATATTCCCGTGCTCTACAGTTGAGTTTGCTTTCAGCGTTTGGCGAACTGCACCAAATGCAATGGTGGGATGGGTGCCGCGTATGCATTGGATTGAAAAACTGGTATGTGTTTGTTTTATGTCATTTTCTTCTTACTTGGGCTCCTCATCTTGTATTCTCTTTTGTTTTTTGTTTTTTTCCTGACAATTCATCACCCTGTCACTAAAGTCCTGCAACAATATATGTTTGTTCTCCATTTCTGAAATTGATTAGCAATTTTTAAAGCTCTCTATGTCAAATACTCTAGCATTGGACGGTTTTAGCGGAAATTGCTTTCCTGAGTCATTATGATTTGGCTGTGATGACTAGAGCTGCCTTGGTGGACTCTCATGCAATGCCTGCTGCTTTTCTCCTTTCAATTATACAGTTTGAAGGAGTAGTGAATTCCCATGCTCTTATGCCATTGTGTCATTGTTCAGAATCATGCTATCTTTCAGAGAGGTCTTCCACTAATGTGTCTGGAATGGTTACAAGTTGCCAACGTCTATGCTTGTTCTGTCAAATTATCAGGTCATTTATAATAATGAACCAAATCAATGACACAATTAGGGTTGGTTGAGAATCAATGATAACAGAGAAAAGTGTAATTGTTGTTTTGGTTTGTTTTCACTATATGAAGTATGAATGGATTGGACTTCCCGGGCAAATGTCTCTTGTTTGGTATTTATCAGTTTCTTTTAACACTTTAGGCTACGCTTTGATGCACAAGTGATGAATTTGGTACAAGAAGCCCGATATTCAAGGGTTGTGAGCTATGCAACGATAGGGATGGTGGTGGAAGCATTATTGATTTGTTTTAGCAACCAATTTTGTCACGTGTACAATGCTATATAGCCTTCGTAGAGGAGATGGTTTTTAACTAATATTCGTTTTGCGATTAGTTGAAAACATATGTGCTCCGCAAGCATAAAGAAGAAATGT